>NC_090654.1:46882812-47190698 GCF_040937935.1 Hyperolius riggenbachi
CTACCTATACTGAAGGGAAAGGGGGGAGGGGTCATCTGGCTACCTATACTGGAGGGAAAGGGGGGGAGGGTTCATCTGGCTACCTATACAGGGGGAGGGGGTCACCAGGTTATCTATACTGGAGGGAAGGGGAGAGGGGTCATTTCGCTACCTATACTGAAGGGGGCGGCTGGTGACAGTGGCCTTGGGCGGTAAAGAGTACAAATCCGGCCGAGTGTAAGTATCTCGTTTTGATCCCGAGCATCAGCTCGAGATCACTTTCAAAGGAAATAAATATGGCAGCCTCCATATACCTCTCATTTCTGGTTCCCTTGAAGGCTAAGGAGAATTTAACTGGCTGACTGGCAAAATGCAAGATTCTTCTGAGACGTTGAGGTGAATGCTCTGTTGTTGTTGTTTGCTGGCTGCTATCAGCCTTCAGCCTGCAGTGCTTTTCATATAAGGACATTAGCGCCATCTAGTGCTTGTACTATAAAAATGCAGGGACACTCTTGCATTATTGTCACTAATTAGCAGAAAGTCCCGGCGACTCACGTCTTCTGTTTTGTCACACAGGGAGAATGGCTTCTTCTGTTTAATTACATCATGACATTCCCAGAGGTGCTGAGCCAGGCGGCAGAGATCTCTCTGACATCCCCGGGGATCCGAGTCACAGCCAGCACCGAAGCGGTAAGATATCTCAGGGGGTGTGTCTGTGTACATGAGGGAGGGGGAGCCTGAGGACTGATACCGGCGTCTAGCTTTATTCCCCAGCGGGACACTCGGTGCAGACGTACTGCTTACTTACAAGGATTGTCTATTATTTACAATTACTATAGCAAAGATGAGTAATGGCCGTAATCATCAGCATAATGAGACAATCGTATCAGTTTCCTTATATATTTTTGTTAATTGGTTTTTCAAGCACTGACTGTCAAAATATGCACCTTCTCTTGTTCCCACTGTATAAACTTGCTTCTAAAGCCCCATCTACATGTTACAATTTCACGTGCGATTGATCGAATTCAATTGGATTGATTAAATCTGACATGTCCGATCGGGACTCGATTGATAGTGTGGTTGATTTTGCATTGATAACAAACAAAAATCAATCACGCTATCGATTGTGTCCCGATCGGACATGTTAGATTTAATCGATCCAATTGAATTCGATCAATCGCACGTGGAATTGTAACGTGTAGATTGGGCTTAATGGTGTGTACATATCTTTGATGGATGTTGCAAATTGGGGAGCAGGACCCAATTCCCTTGGGCGACATCGCTGGGCCAGGCTGCACACACCCCCTGCGTAGCTGATGACATGCTGTGTTGCTATGCGGGGGATCAGTGAGAAGCTCATACGTGGCGGCAGGTGAGGGATCGGCGTGAACAATTGGATCGGCTGGGGGGGGGTCGGCATCACCGGGGTTGAGTAGATCCTGGATCACTCGCGGGTTGCCGGCTGCCGTACACATGCTTGATTGTCAGCTGAGGCGCTCGTTATTGGCCACCTCAGCCAACTTTAGTCAGGCATGTGTATGAGGCTTTAAGATTTGTGTCCTGACTAAAGATGCCCATAGATTAATTGGCTCGACTGCCAATCGACCATAATTATAATCGATTTGGATGAAATTTGGTGCCGCCAAGAGCATGCACGATTGATGATTCGACCAGTTTTGAACCGAAATTGACCATTTGTATCAATTGGATATGCTGGAAAATCTCGGGCCAAGATGCAAAGCATGCGATAATCACAATCCCCCCCCCAAGTGCCCATGCAGTTATACTTTACCTGCCACGCTGCCCGCTAGTGTCCGCTGCTGTGTCCATTATAATTCTGCATTCTGGCCCCACGTGACTGCCAGCATATAGCACGAGATGTGTGTGATGTCACACACGCCCAACATGCAATCACGCTGCCACCAGGTGGGGGCGCAAATGTGGAAGTACAAGGATGGCGGCAGCGCGGACGGTGGTAGGTAAAGTATAACTGCACAGGGGGAGGGGGGGCATAAATATATTAGAAGGGTAGTGGTCGATGGCAGCGTTTACAAGGCTGATTCCCGCAAGATTGCCGCATGCTGAAAACAAATCAGGAATCGGCCTCTTTCCGATCAAATTAGATCAGAGCGAGATCTGCCCATTGGTCGATTGGGTTGCCACGGTTCACCGGTATGGCGGTACACCGCCGTTTGTGCATGGTAATCATACCATGCACAATCCCGTTTTAGGGGGTGGGGTCGAGATCGGCGCATCGGCAGGGGGAGAATGGCCGCAGCTCGGGGAGAAGATGCATCTGTGGGGGAGAGCGGGCAGAAACTACTCACTTTCCAATGGCCACACGCGGCTACAATCTACTTCCTCCCAGACGTCGTCGCGTTGGTAACGGTGCCCCCTGTGATGACTTAGCCACATGTCATTACAGGGAGCGCTGTTATTAAAGTGACAACGCCTGGGAGGAACAAGATAGACACCGCGTGTGGCTAGCTGAAGAAAGGTGAGTAGGTTCTGTCCGCTCTCCCCAGCCGCTGCACTGGAGGCACCTATACCTATACTGGGGGCAACCATACTAGATATCTATACTGGGAGGCACCTATACTGGGGGCAACCATACTAGCTATACTGGGAGGCACCTATACTGGGGGCAACCATACTAGCTAGCTATACTGGGAGGTACCTATACTGGGGGCAACTATACTAGCTATCTATACTGGGGCATCTATACTGGGTGGCACCTATACTGAGGGTATCTATACTGGGAGGCACGTATACTGGAGGCAACTATACTAGCTGTCCATATTGGGAGGCACCTATACCTATCCTGGCGGCAACTATACTAGCTATCTGTACTGGGAGGCACCTATACTGGGCTATAAAGTTATACTGGAGGCACCTACCTGGCTAACCTATACTTGGGGCACCAATAGCTGGCCAGTTTGGGTGTTAGCCGGCCAGATCCCGAAGTTTTCGGGTTCTGGTCGTAACACGCTTTAACTTTAAAGTGTACTCCAGCCGAAGCTCGGGTACAAAATCAGATAGGTAAGCCTCGGGATCCTATTGAGGCTTCCCGTTGTTCACCGTCGCTGAGCGCGGCCTCCTGGAAGATTAGCGACAAGGCAATAATTGTGTAATGACGTATACCGTGATATTTTCTGAGACCGTTATCATACCGTCATATTTCATACCGTTGCAACCCTATTGGTCGATCGCCCGACTAAATTGCTAGATGTATCCCAGGCGATTGTCCCTATGATCAATCATATCGGGGACACAATTAAGGTTGCCGATAGATGTCGAACAATCTTTTTATTGATTGTTCAGTTGATCCGAATTTTGAATTGATTTGTCTGATTGGATTACTTTTCATGTTACCCTCGGTTGGTGGGACCCTATCATCATTTCCGACTGATTGCAATGATCAATTCAGCACTGTGTAAACTCTTCAAAGGGGTGGGGATCAAGTAGTTTCTATGCATAGTGTACTTAACTTATTCAAAATGGGAAGCTTTCTGTTATTTGCATGCTGAGATAAGCATGGGGGGGGGGGGGGGGGGGGAACGTTACAAACCCCTTTAACATTAATATGTGCTTGGCTCTAGGTATGCAAATTCCTTGTCAACCTCAGCATGGACTTCAGTTGCTACTATAACAGAGTTCATATTCTCGGGGTAAGTGGAACTTAGTAGCTAAAAGGGACAAGAACCTGTTCTTTGTCCACAGCATAATATTGTGCTCTGCTTCCTCCCAGGAGCCCTTGCCTCATCTGTTCAGTCAGATGTTTGCTCGGCTGCAGCTGATGAAGGGGGTGAGTGGCGTTCTGCATTCCGCCCTGGCTTTACTACATATACAGCCACTGGCACAGATCTAACTGTTGTGGGAAGACATCTCAGTGCCCAGCATGGTAGAGGCTGCATCACTGTACGAGGCTGATGGAGAGTCATCACTTAGCACCTGTATACAGGGTTGTGATTCCTCCTGAGGGAGTGCTTGGCTGCTTCTTCAGGGCAGAGGACAACTACTGGCAGAGACACCAAAGAAGAAACTATATGAAGAGAGCACATATTTTGGACACCAGAGACAGTAAACTAAGGCCTGGTTCACACAAGTCTGTACACTTCCTGTCCCAGTCAAATACTGTCCTGTCAGTTTTGCATCAGTCTTCTATCAGTTTGACCTGACTGGATTGGAAATGTACACCTTTTATGTGTGAACACAAAGTGATACAAAACTGACCATTCAGGATATATACAGATTCATAGAAACGCATACAAAAGTGATGCCAAATGTCAAAAACTGACAGCACTGGATGCCCTTTTTTTTGTGTGTGAACCAAGCCTATGAAGCAAGTATTGGTGGGGCTGATTTGCAAAAGGAAAAACGGAGCAGTTTTTCAGAGAAGGCAATGTTTGTGTTTAATTTATCATCTTAATCTTGATTGTTTGCCTGGGGAAACTGTTCCAGTTTTTATCACTTCTCTTGGTAAATGAGCTTTAGTAGGCACATGACAAGTATAAACAGTAACAGACTGCTGCATGTCCTGTTCAGTCACGTCAAAATGTTACATCACTTTGCCTGCATAATATAATGAGTACACTTAGTTTTGTGTCTTATTAGGGCAAAAATCTCATTCTACCCAGTCCCTGAGTGCTCTGTTGCCAAGATGAGTTAGTAGATCCTGCAAGTGCTCATGGGAGATCACATGACATGGTTTGTAATGTGCATCAACACTGCCTTTCCCAGATCTCATGTTGTTGGCACATGTGCAAAATTTCGGAGACCAACTTGCCTCAAGGTTTGGGTTAGCAGAAGGAGCCCAGATTACAGAAAGGCACCACTAGATGGCACCATTTAGTGATGGCCAGGGTAATAAAATCCGCACATGGGAATAGGCATTTGAAAGAACACATTGCTGTTGCTTGCAGGGGACCTTAGACCACTGCTAAGGAGAGACTTGTTCAGTTCTGTTTAATGGTTGCCATACACCGTACAATCTAATGCTCCATCATATATATATATATATATATATATATATATATATATATATATATATATATATATATTCAATAGATTACATAAGTAAAAGTTTAACAAAGTTACATCTCAGTTTTGACTTAGAGTGGGTCTGGACTCCTCCCTACCTTTGTTGACAAGTAAGCAAGATGTTTATGGGTAATTCAAAGTAAATGCAAGGAAAATGTTTAATGCTTGCTTAATAAAGGTGATTTTACTCCATTGGCACCTCCCTCTCTGTCTGCCTCTGGGAGCTGATGCTGAGCTAATGTGCTGTGGTTCCCTCTTGCATTGCTCCTTTCATGTGTGCGTAGTAGGCTGTAGGCACAACAGCTTATAGTCTGGTAGCCTCAGAGCATGGCGCAAACTCAGAGGAATACATGGGGAGAAGAGGTAGGCTGTGGTGGGCAGTGGCAGAGAGGAAAAGTAAAGCCTCATTGAACAGTACATGCTACATTGAGCTCTGTGATGTCGTCATGGCAAAGTATCTAGGTGTCCCTCAGTTACTTAAAGATCTGGAAGGCCAGATATTTGAGCAACAAGGGGTGCATTAAGGGCCCTTTTTCAAGAGCCATTGATAGGCTGTGAAAAGACTCTTGAACTCTCACAACTGCTACCTGGTAACTGCTCACTGAGCAGCTAATTTGTAAACACAGGATGTTAACCCTAGGTCTGCTACCATGAAAGCAGGAAGCGCTGTAACAAGGAAATGTTTTTCTTAAAAGGTTATTATGCTGTTGCTTATCTTTTATAGCAGAGAGGAAGTGCAGAGTTCTGGTCCGCTTAAAAGTGGTACTATAATGTGATTTATACCATCATTTTTTTTTTGTTCCTACCTCACCCCGTAAAATTTTTTTCCTCTTCAAAATTTCCAGGTCTCCTCCCACTGTCTCCCCTTCAGCCAGTCAGAAGAACCCAAGCCCGTTTCAGTTACACATCTGTTGCATGGATTAGCCTCACTTTTGTGCCTTATTTTTAAAATAGTCTCATTCAGCCACACCCCTTAATGTTGTGTTGCTAGTATGGGAGAGTAGACACTGCTGGTGCTCAGGGTGAGCTTTCTTCAGCTCCACTCATCACTTATCGCATACCACTTTCCCCTCACATTTTTTAACCCCCATACTGCCTGGTAGTGGCTCTGCCATCTGAACAAAACCAGCCCCCATGGTACTTGACATCAGAGAGTAGAATTCCTTCTCCTCCTGCAAAGCAGCCTTGTTCAGTATAGTTCAGTATAGTTGATGAGGAGTTCATCCTAAACTCTTAGATAAGATAGCTTAAAATCTTTCGCCTCATTTCTGACCACAAAAAGCTTACCCTACATGTAAAAATACTATTTGAATCAAGAGAAAATAAAACCAGGATGGTTTAGAAGTTTCCCACTTTTTACAAGTCATTTTGCTCTCCTGGGCAGGTGAGGTAACTTTCCCACAGCACTTATATCACATTCCAGTCATGCAAATAGGACATTCGCATGTGTCGGAAAAGATGGAGACTCTAGAAAGCACTGCCACGTGGGGTATGCCACAGGCCCAGTTTTACTGCCTCTGCCACAGTGGCGTAGCTATGGGCCCCAGTGTGAGTTTTACATTGGGCCCACCAAAGCAGTCTTTACGTAACACTTGATACGGCACTACAAAACCTGCCAGGGTCATCACAGTATTAGAGGTGCAAGAAAGGGATGGGAAACAGTTTGTTAATGATTACTACTATTCAAAGCATCTATAGAAGTGATTACCACCACAGGAGCAATAAACCGCTAATACTTTGTTTGAGGAAAGGCCCCAATGCGGTCGCTACCTCTGCAACCCCTATTGCTACGCCACTGCTCTGCCACCAGGTGATCATATGTTCTACAACTTGCCAAACAACTTCCTTTTGCTGACTGTCTATTTAAAAAGCAAACCCACTTCCATGGAGGAATAAAAAACAAATATTGATTTCCAGATGACCTGTCCATCACTGTTTGCTTCTGCGGGGGACTAGTGGACCCGGTGAAGGAAATGCTAGTGGGTTGTGTATGCAGAGCTGTGAACAGAAATGTGAGAGTCTGATATTCCTCTAGATGTGCATTACTTCCTACTACTATAAGCAGACCATCACTAGAGTATACGATTTTGGGGTGGAGATGTGTAAAATTCCATCCCATTTCACACCCAATTTAATTGGCCAATTATCGACCAGTTTTACCACCTTCCTGTAGTATGAGAGCTTGCCTACACAATCTGTTCATAGTATCTAATATCTGTTGGCCCTCATGCTACATAGAAGTCATAAAATTGGCCAATTAAAATGGGGGCATGTGCTGTACCAGGCTTTAGGGCTCATTCACATCTATGGGCGGTTTTGGCCTTTTTTCAAGCGCAGGCGATTTTGAAAATCGCCCACAAAAACGCTTGTGCAATGAATCTCTGAGAAGGTTCATATCATGCGCTGTGCGTTCAGCAAAGCGTTGCCTGTACCATTTTTGGGTTGTTTTTGCTGTAGTGGATAGGTATAGGAAGAGCGCTAAACACTCACAAAACTTTATGCAGCGATTGCGTTCGCTTTTTTTTTTAAGAATACATTGTATTTTATTTTCCAGGTCAAACAGTTCACTTCCTGACTTGCGTCAGAGAGTGAATCTTAAAACCTCTTATCAGAAACGCAGCATGCTGTGGAGCGCCGGGAAGAGGGGGGAAGCATACAAAAACGCAAATCGTTTGCATTTTTGATTTTAGGTGTGAATGAGGCCTTACAGTACACACTGGAACAGGAACTTTGGAGCATTTTACACACTACAATGCTGTACTGTTGTCATGACTACAATGAGATCTAATTTAAGTTTGAAATGTTGATGTGGACAGTATATATATTATTTATAAATTGGCAACGTTATACAGCTTTTAACTTGAAGTATCCATATTAGTGCAGAATAACTGTTGTTCTACTACTAACTGACAGTTGCCAATTCTGCACAATGTGGACTCGCTGCGGTCAGTTGACAGCTAAACTGCAGTTAGCAAGCAGGAACTGGCTCATTCAACAGCCAATCTGTGGGGAATCCTACCTAACAGGGGGTGCTCGGATACCCCTTTTCAAAAATCCGAATTGCATCAGATAGTCCGAACTTTCAGATATCCGCGTTCATGCGTATATCCGAACGCATTATCCGGGGCGGATTCAGATATCCAAATGGAAAAAACCATAAGTGGGCTTTAAATTGCTTCTAAAACGGTTTTTTTTTTTTTGAGTGAAAATGAGGCATGTAGCATCATGTTTTTTTTTTTTTTTTTTAAAGGGAAACACTAATTGATTAGGTGGGGACTTAAAAATCCCCCCCCCCCCCCCCACCCAAAAAAAATATTGGCTGTCCATTATCATTAGGCCTAGGTTCCAGACAGCGATCGTGTGCAGCCCACATTATGTCTAAAGTCCAACCGCACAACTGGGACATTACAGTTTTCAGCCAAGACACCTCCCAAAAAATTACGCAGCAAATGTGTTTTGGGTTATAGGTGGTATCAGTGGCCTGTGGCACCCTGGCGGTGCGAGCTGCACAGGCAGCAGGAGCAGGGCAATGCAAGCAGCAGCAGGTGTAATGTGTGCCAGGAGCATGCCGGACGTGTAACGTGCCAATTGCCACGTGTCAAGTGACAGTCAGACAGCATAGGAGAAGACACTAGTGCACACTAAGGCTACATACACACTTTAGATAAAAGTCTTTGGAAAAGGCAAGATCACAGACCAATTTTACCCTGTTCCATGTAGAATGAGAGCCATACTCTACACAGTCTATTCTATTGAGCTGAACTCCCCATCAGACAGAAATCTTTGCAAGATGCTGCACACAAAGATGCTGTACACATTCAACAGATCAGTATCTGCAAAAGATCAGTTCCTGCAAAATGCATTCATAGTCTATGATATCTGCGGATCCTCATACACACCTTGTTTAACAGACATCCATCTGCAGATCAGAGCCACCAGGATGGATCTTCAGATATGCAGATGAATGTCAAAACAAGGTGTGTATGAGGATCTGTAGATATCAGACTGTGAATGCATTATGCAGGAACAGATCTGTTGCAGGTGTACAGCATCTTTGTGCTCAGCATCTTGCAAAGATTTTTATCTGATGGGGAGTTCAGCTCAATAGAATAGACTGTAGAGTATGACTCTCATACTAAATTGAATGGGGTAAAATTGGTCTGTGATCTTGCCTTTTCCAAAGACTTTTATCTCAAGTGTGTATGTAGCATAACTGTCACACTGGCACTGCTCACAACACTGCAGTTCTGTAGAAAGCTAACACAGTAGTACTATTACTCTAACAACTATTAGCACTGACTGCAGTATTCCTATTCCCTAATCTAACTATACTGTAGCTGGCTAAGGCTAATAGCTGGCCAGGTCCTGTGCACAGCACACACACAGACACATAGCAGCTGCAGCAGCCCTGCAGCACAGCAGCACACACTCTGACTGCCACAACAATGAAATCAAGCTAATTAACAGTACAAGAATAGTGTATTGATAGTGAAGGGGTTAATCACTGAACAGCTTTAGGTTTATTACTGTGTACAGCCGTTGCTAGGCCAGCAGCACTGGAGCATGTCTCTCAGTGAAGCATTCAGCAAGCTAGGACGATATCTATCGTCATGGCAGCCCTCCTTATTATACAGGGGGGGCTGTGCCAGGTTTCCTTTCTGTGATTGGTTGCTAGGGCTTCTGCTGGGAGCCCTGAGCCCTCTGATTGGCTCAATGATGTCATCTCCTTAGTTACAGTATTCAGATCCGGATATCCGGGGGTATGCGACCAATATCCGCAGATAGCTATCCGGATTTCCACAGAAACCCGGAATCTTGAAACAGAATCGGATAGCTAAAAAAAAATTTTGGATATCTGGGTTACCTGGATATCCGGAATCCGGATAAGCATCCCTGCTATCTAATAAAATCCCTGTGTCTCTGCGTCCCATGTCCGTGTGTGTGTGTGTCTGCGTCTCATGTCCATGTTTCCCTGCGTCTGCGCTACTGCACATGTGCCGCAGGGACAGCCGTTGTTGGGACGGGAGCAGGACAGCCAGGGGGCCAGCCAGGCGTGCGCAGCGAGCGGGCGCGGGCATGCGTGCTGACAGGTGGCGGCAGTGACCGACCTAGAGCCCGTTATTAAACGGGCTAAGGTCCCTAGTCCTATATACTAACTGAAGGTTAGTATGCGTGGTCCCTGCGTGGTGGCTTAGTGTGGGTGGTGCAGTTGTGGGCAGGGGGTGGCTTAGTGTGGGTGGTGCAGTTGTGGGCAGGAGGTGGCTTAGTGTGGGTGGTGCAGTTTTGGGCAGGCGGTGGCTTAGTGTGGGTGGTGTAGTTGTGGGCAGTGGCTTAGTGTGGGTGGTACAGTTATGGGCAGGCGGTGGCTTAGTGTGGGTGGTGCAGTTGTGGGCAGGCGGTGGCTTAGTGTGGGTGGTGCAGTTGTGGATGTGGGCTTACAGGGAGTGCAGAATTATTAGGCAAATTAGCATTTTGACCACATCATCATCTTTATGCATGTTGTCTTACTCAAAGCTGTATAGGCTCGAAAGCCTACTACCAATTAAGCATATTAGGTGATGTGCATCTCTGTAATGAGAAGGGGTGTGGTCTAATGACATCAACACCCTATATCAGGTGTACATAATTATTAGGCAACTTCCTTTACTTTGGCAAAATGGGTCAAAAGAAGGACTTGACAGGCTCAGAAAAGTCAAAAATAGTGAGATATCTTGCAGAGGGATGCAGCACTCTTAAAATTGCAAAGCTTCTGAAGCGTGATCATCGAACAATCAAGCGTTTCATTCAAAATAGTCAACAGGGTCGCAAGAAGCGTGTGGAAAAACCAAGGCGCAAAATAACTGCCCATGAACTGAGAAAATTCAAGCGTGCAGCTGCCAAGATGCCACTTGCCACCAGTTTGGCCATATTTCAGAGCTGCAACATCACTGGAGTGCCCAAAAGCACAAGGTGTGCAATACTCAGAGACATGGCTAAGGTAACGTCAGCCTGAAAGACGACCACCACTGAACAAGACACACAAGCTGAAACGTCGAGACTGGGCCAAGAAATATCTCAAGACGAAAATTAAAGTCTTGACGAAAATTAGAGTCTTGAATGGGCCAGATGGATGGGCCCGTGGCTGGATTGGTAAAGGGCAGAGAGCTCCAGTCCGACTCAGACGCCAGCAAGGTGGAGGTGGAGTACTGGTTTGGGATGGTATCATCAAAGATGAGCTTGTGGGGCCTTTTCGGGTTGAGGATGGAGTCAAGCTCAACTCCCAGTCCTATTGCCAGTTTCTGGAAGACACCTTCTTCAAGCAGTGGTACAGGAAGAAGTCTGCATCCTTCAAGAAAAACATGATTTTCATGCAGGACAATGCTCCATCACACGCGTCCAAGTACTCCACAGCGTGGCTGGAAAGAAAGGGTATAAAAGAAGAAAAACTAATGACATGGCCTCCTTGTTCACCAGATCTGAAACCCATTGAGAACCTGTGGTCCATCATAAAATGTGAGATTTACAAGGAGGGAAACCAGTACACCTCTCTGAACAGTGTCTGGGAGGCTGTGGTTGCTGCTGCATGCAATGTTGATGGTGAACAGATCAAAACATTGACAGAATCCATGGATGGCAGGCTTTTGAGTGTCCTTGCAAAGAAAGGTGGCTATATTGGTCACAGATTTGTTTTTGAATGTCAGAAATGTATATTTGTGAATGTTGAGATGTTATATTGGTTTCACTGGTAAAAATAAATAATTAAAATGGGTATATATTTGTTTTTTGTTAAGTTGCCTAATAATTATGCACAGTAATAGTCACCTGCACACACAGATATCCCCCTAAAATAGCTAAAACTAAAAACTACTTTCAAAAATATTCAGCTTTGATATTGAGTTTGTTGGGTTCATTGAGAATTATTCCTCAAAAATATAACTTGTCTAATAATTCTGCACTCCCTGTAGTGTGGGTGGTACAGTTGTGGGCAGGTGGTGGCTTAGTGTGGGTGGTGCAGTTGTGGGCAGGTGGTGGCTTAGTGTGGGTGGTGCAGTTGTGGAAAAAAGCAAGGGGAGAGGGAGCGCTCCAATGGTGCATTAACCTTTTTATTATTAAAACACGTAAAGTATATTTGCACTTACAAACTTTTCAGGTTTTCAATCGCTTTTGGTAATCACAACGTGTTTCGGCGCTTAGCCACGCCTTCTTCAGGTCTGAAGAATGCGTGGCTAAGTGCCGAAACACGCTGTGACGTCAGACGGCACGCTAGGAGGAGGTACCGCCCACAGTCCGCGTCTCCCCGATTACCATCGCTCCTGCCAGCTCTGGCCAAGCTGAGGAGCTACGAGAGCTCGCTGGACGGCCTCCAAAAGCGATTGAAAACCTGAAAAGTTTGTAAGTGCAAATATACTTTGCGTGTTTTAATAATAAAAGGTTAATGCACCATTGGAGCGCTCCCTCTCCCCTTGCTTTTTTTACATAGATCTCTGGCACCACCCAGTACTGGGAGCTAGCACCAGGAGCAACATAACCATTAGGGCCAGTGTTGCAGTAGACTAGCGCAAGTAAAAGTACACACTTTTCTTGGTGCAGTTGTGGGCAGGTGGTGGCATAGTGTAGGTAGTGCAGTTGTGGGCAGGCGGTTGTTTAGTTCAGCGATTGTGGTGTGCATGCGCAGGGCCTCTGCGGCAGTTGCGGTGTTGGGCAATGTTTGTTCTATGGCGGTTGTGCAGTAGGATTCCTTTGAGAAACGGGTTCACTGGTGATATCTAGGCCATCATAACCAGCTGCAGACTGGTGTGAGAAATTAATCTTTAAAGGGAACCAGAGAGGAAGCACCCTTGTGTATTTTACCATGTATATCAGTAAGAACATTAGAGAAAACACTTACCATGCTGTCTGTTTCGTCCTCACTGCTAAAAGTGTCTGTTATCAGCAGTCACAAGAATCCCAGACTGAGCAATTAAATCTGGCTTTGCTGGGAATGATTATTGCTGAGTCATTATAGCAAAGCCACAAGGGGGCAGGCTTGGGCTTGAAATAACACCACAGAAGACAGACTTAGCTATAATCTTTCTGTAGCAAAGCTAGACGGAGCAGCCTGACTTCTCAGTCGGGGGTTCTTATCAGAGGTGATAACAGTCAGATTACACAGAGAACAATGAAACAAAGGGCAGATTAGGTGTTTACTGTCATGTTCCCACTGATTTATAAGGTAAAATACAAGAGGGTGCTTCATCTCTGGTTCTCTTTAATGATATGAAATCACCAAATCTGCAGAACTGATCATGTTTATGTAACCAGAATGACCCAGATTTTAATGTAGCTGCCTCATCAGCATGTGCACGGACCTCTGGCGCTGGAGCCAGTGCTGGGGGCTCTGGTACTGGGGCAGCTCATAGAAGGAGAAGCTGAAGTTTCTGCTGAAGCTGAGCTCAGTCACTGCAGGGACCGGTGGCAGCTTCACGCAATGGAACTTATTCAGGGTCCGTCTCTTGGTGATACCAGCCCTGCCTCCCTTATGCTTTGTTCTGCCACCAGTCTTCTCCTTCAGGATTGGTGGCTGAGATGGAGGAGGAGCCTGCAGGACCCAGCTGTCCTTCCTTACAGCATTCTGCATCTCTCTCTGACTGGGCGGCCGGTCGGCCATGTTGTCGGAGCACGTCCGTGGAGACGGGATGCTGCACAGGAGAGCAGTGAGGGAGCTCTCTGATGGCGATGTTCTCACCCATGGGGTCATGTCATTGCCGAGGACTGGCTGCGATCTGAATTTCTCAGCCGTCTGCGGGGTCTTCATTGTTGGGGGAAAGTCTGTACTCTTACTGCTGTTTCTGTTCCTCACAACTGGAAAATATTTAAAGAGGAAAAGTAGTAAAAATAACATAATAAATACAATTGTTTAAAATATTCATTTTAAAGATTTAGTCAGTGTTTGCCCAATGCAAAATCTTTCCTCTCCCTGATTTACATTCTGAAATGTATCACTGGTGGTGACATCTTTAGTTCTGCCAGGTGATCTGTACGGAAAGTTAACTATTGAGAGTTCTGTTCAAAGAGGGAGATAGTGCTGGCTTGGCAGTTGGAAACAGTTATTTCCCACAATGCAACAAGGTTCACAGCAAACTATCAGGACCGTGGTCATGACATCACGCTGTGGGAGGGGTTTCACCACAATAGCAGCCATACAGACCCCCTGATGATCTATTTGAGAAAAGGTAAAGATTTCTAGTAGGAAAGGGGGTGTCAGCTACTGATTGGGATGAAGTTCAATCCTTGGTTAAAGTGAGAGATATATGGAGGCTGCCATATTTATTTCCTTTTAAACCTTACTAGTTGCTTGGCAGCCCTGCTGATACATTTGGCTGCAGTAGTGGCTGAATAACACCAGAAACCAGCATGCAGCTAATCTTGTCAGATCTGACAATAATGTCAGAAACACCTGATCTGCGGCATGCTTGTTCAGGGTCTATGGCTAAAAGTATTAGAGGCAGAGGATCAGCAGGATGGCCAGGGGACTGGTATTGCTTAAAAGGAAATGAATATGGCAGCCTCCATATGCTGCTTCCTTCAGTTGTCCTTTAAGAACTGATTTCAGCAACTGCATTTAGGAATTGGAGCTCAGGTAGAGGAAGAGAAGAAACTCATACTCTAGGATCAAATTGTCAGGAAATAATGAAAACGAACAACTATTGCATTTTTAGCTTGGCCAAGTTGATGCAGGATTATGCAAAATCTGTATGCAAATTTATACAGCTTGAAAATGGACCATCAATCCATTTTAATTCTGGTCCTCTGAACCAGGGGTGGTCAATGACATGCAAATAACGGAGTTGATGCAGGATTATGCAAATTTTGTATACAAATTTATACAGCTTAAAATGTGCCAATGTGCCCTGAACAAGCATGCAGCAGATCAGGTACTCAGCTGACTCAGGTTTTGCTGGATTAGCCATATGCTTCTTCTAGTTTTGCCTCAGACACTACTTATGCCAGAAGATCAACAGGGCTGCCAGGCAACTGGCATTGTTAACAAGGAAATAATATGGCAGCCTCCATATACCTCTTACCTTTGGTTCCCTTTAAAATGTACTCAGGGAAATCCTATTATCTAGGAAGAGGGAATTCTTTCACATTGTCCTCAGGTCCCCGTTGCCAAAGAATTCTGACAAGGGCTTGCATCTCACTGACCACCCCTACTCTGAACCTGTCCTTCCATGTTTTTAACTTATCCAATTACCTGTGTAAAGGTGAGATTGTACACAGTATTTATATACTGGATACCTGAACTGACATGATGAGATAGACATGGGTATGTACAGTGCCTAGCACACAAATAACTATGCTGTTCCTTTTTTTCTTTCTCTGCTTGAAAGAGTTAAATATCAGGTATGTAAGTGGCTGACTCAGTCCTGACTCAGACAGGAAGTGACTACAGTGTGACCCTCACTGATAAGAAATTCCAACTACAAAACACTTTCCTAGCAGAAAATGGCTTCTGAGAGCAAGAAAGAGGTAAAAAGGGGAATTTCTTATCAGTGAGGGTCACACTGTAGTCACTTCTTGTCTGAGTCAGGACTGAGTCAGCCACTTACATAATGATTTCAAGCAGAGAAAGAAAAAAAGGAACACAGCCTAGTTATTTGTGTGCTAGGCACTGTACATACGCATGTTTATCTCATCATGTCACTTCAGGTATCCTTTAAAGTACACTTGCTACAGCCAAAGAAACCGGTAGCACTGCCAGGCAACTAGAATAGTTTAAAATGAAATAAATATGGCAGTCTCTATATCCCTCTCAGTTTAGGCGTACTTTAAACAACAATGCGGCTTATCTAGTCAGAAGCATTTGATCTGTATGCTTGTTCAGGGTCTATGGGTAAGGCCGTCTTCACATTATAAATTGCAAGCGCTGAGCGACTTACTGAGTTTTTTTTCAAAGTGCTTTTCCCTAGACTTTGAGCTTAGAAAAGCGCTTTTCTATCCAATTTTAGATTTTTACTTGCTGACGTCGGTCAGGAAGTGATCTCTTTGCCCAGAAAATAATAAATAAAATGTATTTATTCTTAAAAGCGCTAGGGAAATCGCTATACAAATCGCTTTTTCAAGCGCTTAGCGATTTCCCTCTACCTTCCATTAAACCAAACTGCTCAGAAAATGGTACAGGCAGCACTTTTAAAATCAGAAAGCAATCGAAAGGCTCATATGTGAACTCTCTCATAGGAAATCATTGCACAAGCGCTTTTAGGGCAATTTCTAAAATCGGCAGCGCTTTAAAAAAAAAACACAAACGCTCAGTGTGAACAAGCCCTCACAAATTGTAATTTTCCTGACTTAGCTCATCAGAAGGAACAGTGATTTTGAATTTAAATTAAACAAAAGTTTGCCTTCTTAATACAGAAGGTATTTGCGATAATTTTGCATTTGATGTCTCCTACAATGCATCACTGCTGAGTATGCAAATCATCCTTAGTTGTCCCTGTAAGCTAAACACACCTCCTGAACCGCTGGAATGCAATGATGTGTCAGCTTGTCAATTGTACAGAGCCACAATAATCCAACATGCATAGATGCAACCAATTCCGAAACAGTCTGAATGCATGTTGGATTATTGTGGCTGATTTCATGGGGCAGCCATGTTTTTGGTTGAAAGGAGGTGACCAGGAGCATGAGACACAGTTCCAACTGTCCTGATCACCCCTCCCAGCTGTGCGCACTAGGCTTCAAAGAATTCAAGATTTAAAAAAATTGCACCAAAACAGCAGAATGAGAACAATAACATCAGAAATCCCATCATGCTTTGCAGACCATCAGGGGAGAAATGCCCGGGCAGTTTTCTTCTGTGCAGCTAAAAATGAGGCTTGGGTAAGGGCCCTTTTCCACTAGCAATCGCTAGCATTCACGCTGAACGCTAGCGATTGCTGAATCGCAAATACCGTCGATTCCCCGACGTTCGCGGCCGCGATTTTGCTATGCTATGCACTGCATAGCAAAATCGCGGCAATTGTCGCTCCGCCCCGCGTTCGCGTTCCCGGCAAAAACGAATCGCGGTAGTGGAAATTACCTACCGCGATTCCTATGTTAAAAAGCAAACCGTAGCGATTGTAAAATCGCTAGCGGTTTGCGTTTTTGCGATTCAGCCAGCGCAAACGCGCTGGTGGAAAAGGGCCCTAAGAAAAACAAAGTTCTCATGCGGTGAAACTGTTAAAGGGAACTAGAGACAAAGCACCCTCATGTATGTTACCATATATATCAGTGGGAACATGACAGTAAACTCCTACCCAGCTCTCGGTTTCATTCTTCACTGCTCAGCCTGCTTCTTATCAACCCTGATAAAATCCCCGACTGAGCATTCAGTCTGGATTTGCTCAGGCCTCTTTTCACATCTATCAACACATGCAGGAGCCGTTTCCTGCACGCTTTATATGCCCTGCGGCGTGTCATCGTGAATCTGCGGTGCGACGCAATCAGCGGCGGTAGCTATTAATTGAACCTGACGGAAAATGCCGGCTCCCAGCGGATCGACGCTCCCGGGTGCGTCGGAACCGCAAAGCACCGAACCGCAGCGAAGGGTGTGAAAGGTAAAATGAAAGTCTATGGACTTTTATTTTACCTCGGTTAACGCAAAGAACTGCCTTTGCGTTACAACGCAGTAAAAGGCTCTGGTGTGAAAGAGCCCTCAGGAATCATTATAGCTGAGTCTGTCTTCTCTGATGTCTTTTCAAGCCCAAGCCTGCCCCCTTGTGGCTCTGCTATTATGACTCAGCTATAAAGATTCCTGAGCAAAACCAGACTGAATTCTCAGTCAGGGATTTTATGAGGGCTGATAAGAAGCAGGCTGAGCAGTGAAGAATGAAGCAGAGAGCAGGGTAGGTGTTTTCTCTAATTGTCCCACTGATATATATGGTAAAATACATGAGGGTGCTTTTCAGTGCTGCTGAGTAGATTTATTTGTTTGGAGGTTCACTGTAAAATAAAATAAATATGGCAGCCTCCATATCTCTCTTACTAAAGTTGTCCTTTAAGAAGGCAAACTTCTGTTTTGCATAAAATTTTAGTAAGGGGGCTTTTTGGTCCTTTTGTAGCCCCTTACACACTCCTAGGAGTTCTGGTGCATCATGAGCTTGCTGGGTAAGTAACTAAGAATTAAAGTTAAAAATAATACCACAGAAGGACGAACAGCTACTTGTCACCAGTGTGAACATGAGAGGCCTTTAACCCATAATGTCTGACATCTGCCTCTGGATTACAGGCAAGCCAGAGGACCTCGGATGGACTCTGACCTCAGAAAACTACAGCAGACGGACGATTGTTCAATAGACACATTAGGGCTTTGATTTGATAGGAGTAGACTAGACAATAAAACGGGCATTAAGTACGTGTATACGTTTCTCTTTGTTGGGTCTATTAACATGTAATGAGAGTGCAGAGGCAGGCAGGGCCCGCCACATGTAATATGACGACCCCCGTGCAGCAGTGCAAGGTGAGGTAAACACAAGTGACAAGGCTTCTGAGTGCCAAGTTCCGCGGAAACAATGCTTTGTGCTGGGAACTCTGGTTAACCGAACCTTTTCATCACGTGAACTTAATATGTGTCCGTTGGCACCTCAGAGCCCAGCTGCAGGTGGGAGATCAGAATAACTGGCATGAGCTCAAACGGCTTAGCCTTATCAGGGCATTTGGGGCGACGCTCATGGGCGGTGCTCACATTGCCTCTGAAAGCGACCTTGCGACCGCAGTTCACTGGAGACGTCTCCACTCGAGTCAACGTCTGCCCTAAGATTGGATCATGGCATCTCCCTGCGGCCGTATTAGATGTACAGACTCGCCCAGATGCTGCCAGCGCACGCCATACCTGAGTCCCGCACTGCGCCCTTCTTGATTACGGGCAAAGCTGGTCTCTTTTCTTTCGGCGCTGGTGGGTGGTTGATTGGGTCCTGAGGGCATCTGGTAGCAGCGTCTGTCTGAAGCAAACACAAATAAGAATTATATCAAAACAGCTTATTATTTGTTATGTAGTGGGGCAGAAATGTCTAAACAAGGCAGTTTTCTAAATCTGTTGAAGATGCCATCTGTATACATATTAAACCACAAACGAAATGTTCTTGTACATAAACACACAATCTGAAAGTAGAACGCTAACGTCCACTTTCAGCTCCTATCTTGTACTTCAAAGCTTCTTCCTTGGAAATTCTTCAGTGTACAGTAAATACTGGTCACATGACCCTCCTGACTGGACTTCCTGTGCCCCGATCCTTTCTATTCTGTGTGTAACTGCCTCCCCTTTTCTTAGGACTGACAGAAGATACTTGGTCTGGCATCACAACAATATCCCATGTTAGCAGCCACTGCTAATAATCCCATTATTCAAATTAATAAAAAATTTAATTGTGTGTACAGATGATGTTCAGCAGTGCCAGGCAACTGTTCTCCAGTACTAGAGGCTGAGATTCCAAACTTTGACCTCTAGTGGCTGGACTGAAGCCCCAGAGGAGGTGAGCTGTGTCTATACTCGTCCACTGCACCACTCTGCAGATGGAGAAGACGGGAGCATAGTGACATGAGGAGGGCCTAAGATAGAACTCAAGTCCCCCTCCCTGCGCCCAGAGGCTGGAGCCT
The DNA here is from genome assembly GCF_040937935.1 of Hyperolius riggenbachi. Classification (NCBI taxonomy): domain Eukaryota; kingdom Metazoa; phylum Chordata; class Amphibia; order Anura; family Hyperoliidae; genus Hyperolius; species Hyperolius riggenbachi. Next base: position 46,902,424 of record NC_090654.1, read on the forward strand.
ATTCATCCTCTGCCCGGCCTGATTTTCAGAATTTCATATGAAGAAGAAATGAGGCTTTTCTAGACAAATGTTTTCACAAATGTTTCCACCCTTCCTTGCTGCCGCCTCTATATAACACTAACCCAAACCTTAAAGTTGCAGCTACGACATCACGCTAGAGCTTCCATTTCCATTTCCCCTGGGTTTAACAGGTCCCGTTTTCACTGGTGACTGCCTGAATGGTTGTCAGGGGTGTAACTAGAGGGAGGCCCAGAGCTGTGGGGGCCCCAACAACTAATCTTCCATTCCTCTGATACAGGGGACTATACCTTAGTTCAGGTGTTTTTGTGGCTACACTTGTTATGGGTATGAAGATCATGATGGCTACAATTGTTTTATGACCCTTATGAGATAGGCCCCCAGGCCAAGAAGGGCACAAAGGGAAGGCAAGAGAAGGGGTGTGAATATTGGACGGGTGGGCTTCATTCAAGTTTCACTGGTGGGCCCCATGAATTATAGTTACAACACTGATGGTTGTCCTATTTGTTGGGGTCTCATATAGGTACCGACTGACGTATCCATTTGAATTTGGAGGAGTCATTTTTTTTATTAATACTATGCACTGCTGGGTCAGATATTATTCATGTTCTTGTGGGCCTGATGGAGAGTTGTTGACTGGAAAATAATTGCAGCTCATCACACTATTCATGACATTATATTGCATTCTTGCAATGTTTTGGCTCCTATAGAAAGACATTCATGAATCCTTTTCATGAATTGTTGTACTGAATACGTTTTGCATTAATAAAGAGATTGGATAAGATATTTTTTCAAATCGATTTATTTATTGCTATTTAAATAGATATCCTTTGGTAGTACAGAAGATTGTGAACAGTGTGATGGAATACTACTAAGGATAATATCATTACTCACAGTTTTCTGCATATAAAAAGTCTACCAGAGATGATTACATCTAAAGATTGGATACTTCCCCGGGGCTTTCTCCAGCCCTATAAACACATGCAAGTCCCACGCCATCCACCCGCAGTCTGCTGTTGTCCGCGTGTGGAGCTGGAGGAAGCCCCGGGTAAGTATCCAATCTTTAGATGTAATCATCTCTGGTTTACGTTAATGTTACTGAGGGCTGGTTCACACTGCAAGAAATTTTTCTAAGCGCTAGTGATTTGTAAAGCTCTTGCTAATGCAATGCTCTGGGCGACTTTTATAAAATCACATCCATCAAGTGGGATCACACCCATAGCATTACATTAGCAAGAGCTTTTCAAATCACAAGCACTTAGAAAAAGGACTTGTAGTGTAAATTAGCCCTGAATGTCCACGGAGGAGCTCACAGTCTAACCTCTCGAGTCAGGAAAAAAAGGGCACTGTGTGACTGCCGAGATTTGGGCGCCACCATAGGCCATAGTGTGAATTAGAGCTATAGCGACACAGTAATTTGGACCCTAACAAAAGAGAGCCCAAATTACAAAAAAAAAAATCATACTTCATCCGCCAGCAATAGCCAGCTAGTTTCGTTTTTGCCGACTGGGAGTCGGCCAGCCGCCATGTGTGCGTTTTTACGCATTCCTGCTAGTGCGGGAAGCTATTGCAGACATCAACAAGTACAAGTACACAGGATGGCTGCAGGGGGCTGGTAGATGCCCCAGGTAAGTAAAACTCTTTTTTTTTTTTTTTTTACAGTTAAGGCTCCCTTTAATGGACACGACCCTGATCAGCGGCCATAATCACAATTAGGACACATTTTTCATTCGCAATTAAATAAAATTATTCTCTTTCAAAGCCCCAATTCCCAATGTCTGCTTCAAAAATCTCTAGCGTTTTGCAGATCTGCTAGAGGTTTTTGATGTGCACTGGGCCTAAGACAAGGAAAAAATCATGGACCCAAGTTTACTGTATGTAATCAATTAACAATACTTTAATTGTATTAATTGCATAGCTATAGAGACAAAAAAAAGTTCCTTTCAAAATAATTAAAACCAAAAAGAAGAGCCCAGCTGGCCCATAGCAATTAACACATACAATAAACAGGAGCCCCCAGCAAAGGTTAAATTAATACTATAGAGGTATGACCCTGGTCATAATACAAACCCAGCCATGGCCATTAACACATGGCCATTAACGGTATTTACAGGTGAAATGCAAAAAAAATGGAATATTCTGCAAAAGTCAATTTATTTCAGTAATTCAACTTAAAAGGTGAAACTAATATATGAAATAGGAACCCTCTGCAGGAGTTTTGGATTAATAAGGTGATTAGAATCTGACACTTTGAGCCTAGAATATTAACCATTTTTACGATATCCTAAATTGAGATTTTGGTGTTCTCAAACTGTAAGACATACCATAATCATCAAAACTATAACAAATAAAAGCTTGAAATATCACACTTTGCATGTAACGAGTCTATTTCATATGTTAGTTTCACCTTTTAAGTTGAATGACTGAAATAAATGTACTTTTTTGCAATATTCTAATTTTTCAAGTTTCACCTGTATGTGTGAGGTCAGAAATACAGCTGGGGCATGAGTTTTGAAGGGAGATAAAGTGCATAGTAACAGCTCAAATTTTATTCATAGCTGTATTAAAAAGCCCAAGAATGGATTAGAGAGAGGATTGCTGGGAAAGATGACAGAATCTTTCAGCAGCATGTATGAGAGTGTAGAGGTGGCTGTCTTTATAATGGAAGACTAGAAAAGAGAACATAGCAAATGGGTGATTAAGAGGGAATTGAACTTGGACTTTGATGACTTCCTAAGTTATGAAAGGAAACATTTTAGAGACGTTATGTAACAGGAGAATTATACGTAACATTCAGATAAGGTGTGGTCATTGGTTTTAGATTGCTTACCTTGTACATAAAGCTTTCCTTTTGTGTTCTTCTGGTGCTGTTCCATTCAATCAATTCTCCTTGTGCGAAAGTCAACGAGTCGTGTGGATCTTTACACAGTCTTCTGGTACATCGTGCCGCTTTCGTTTCATCCATGCCACCTTCAGACTTTAAGGCCACGGTCGTTTTTTTACCTCTGTCCCGTGGGTCCCTCCCTTTCTTAGGGACACGGGTCTGATGCATGCCGGACACTACCGAGATACTGTTTGGAATTTGGCCTTTCCATAGATATAAGGCTTACATGCAGCAGAGGACAAAGACAACAAAATAACCCCAAGTTCTACCTCGTGGTCTAAACTGCATCCAAGTTCATTGTCCAAGTGGGCTGGTTCAGCTTGGATGCTCCAATAAAGAGCTCAGTAATTAATTATTAAACAGACCCTTGGCTTGGGAGTGGATCAGCCTTTCAGGGTGACAAATGCTCAATAATTCAGACCAGCCCTAGCTAGGTGCATTTGTATTCATTATAAAAGTTGTTAAGAGAGAGACAGGCAGTGAATGGGAGGGAAGGGATCAAGTTCACGTTAAAGAGGCAAAGAGCTGGGATGTCCAGGCCAGGGAGGTCACCTGGAGCAAAGGATGCCATATTTATGGACAGATCATCCTTGTACTTTGGGAAATGGTATACGGTAAGTGCAGCTGCAGGTTATGTTGGACATTATATCCAGGCATCATGGTTTAGAGTATATTTGTTTCATATGGATGAATATTAAAGGATCAGTTTACATATTGTGTAAATATTCTGCATCAGCCTCTAATTGCCTTCTGATCAGTAATTCAATGAGAACCCACTGATTCTCCCCCCCCCCCCCCCCCCCCATGAAGGAATGTGAGAAGCGGGGCAGCCTCTACACCAGCACAGCCTTTCTCAACCTTTTTACCCCGGAGGAACCCTGCAAATACTTTTTGGATCTCAAGGAACCCCTGCAAGTAATTTTTGGATTTCAAGGAACCCCTACATTTATTTTGCAGGTGGCATGGTCTTTAAAAGCTGGTGTGGCTGTTTATGCACAGTACTCTTCATTAGAATGTCTCTGTTATTCTAGTGCTTTTTATTAATGTGTTAATTATTATTCCGGCCACCAATTTAGTGCTTCTTTTAACAGTACCCCCTGTTATAGTGTGCTCTCTATCATACTTCCCCCCCCCCCCCCCCAACCCTCATTATGGGGAAAAATGCCATGGAACCCCTGCCTAGTACTCAAGGAACCCAGTGAACCCTGGTTGAGAAAGGCTGCTCTATACTGTTTGCTGCATGAAGCAAGCTTATGTGGATGTGCCTAGTAGACCCAGACTGGACGCGACTGAGGAAGTTACTGGGACAGACCGCGGGAGGACGGTGAGAGACTCACACGTGTTTATGGGGTGGGAGGAAGCCCCAGGTAAGTATCGATTATTCATAGTTGGTGGTCTCTGGTGCACTTTGAGATCTGCTTGCTGACATTCCAGGCTCTAAACCACATCGGACCCAGGTACATAGCGGATCTATTGGACTATATGCCCCTCCACGCACCATCCGATCTGTCAATAAGACAAATTTGGTTATTCCCAGTATCCACTTAAAAACATTTGGTGCTTGGGCCTTTCCTATGCAGCCCCTACTGTATGGAGCTCACTTCCACAATCACAGCAGGAGGCTCCTTCTCTGGACAGCTTCAAGAAAAGGCTAAAAACCCACCTCTTTTCCTGAGCCTTTGAGGGCCCATTCACATTAGAGCGATTACCGCTAATTGCCAAAGCACTAGTGATTTTTAAAGCACTAGTGCTATTCTACCATATGGCAGTGATCTCACTGCCGTCGATCGCTGGGGGTTTTGCGATTAGTGCAAATCGCAAAACGCGTTACCTGCAGCATTTTTGATTGCGGTACAGTGCTTAATAAAGCTAATCGCTGTAAAGTCACCTGCGCAAAACTGCGCTTTTTAACTGTGAACGGGCCCTGAGATTGCAGAACGCGGAGAAAATCGCTATAAAATTATTATTATATGGTGATTTTTTTCTCTGCCTGATGCTCTTAAAGAACCCCAGTTTTTTAAAAATAAAATTGTATATACTTTTTAATATCCTAGTAAGAAAATACAGAAAATCTTTTTACACCTTGCATAGACTTTATCATCACAGATGATCCCCACATTCCTGGTGTTTGTACTCCACGATCTGCAGCCCCTGCCCACTCAGGGCACACAAGTGTCTGTTATCCCCCCGCCTCCAGCAGTCCAACTCAGAAACATCTGCAACATGACAGAACATTGTGCTGAGGTGGCGGAGGCCACTGTCACTCAGATGCCACAGGGTCAGGCGCTGGTCAATAGAGGCTGAAGCCAGGAGGTCCTGTCGGAGGATCCGCAGGCCAGTCACGTGAGCAGCATGAGAGGAGACGAGGGAGAAAGACTGGAGGAGTTGGAAGCCGCCAGAAGAACTGTCCTCTGAGTTATGATCCAACTTCAGCCGGCAAACATGGATGGAGTTGTCATCGCCTCCACTGGCCAGCAGGTACTGACCCTCCTCCGTCTTCTGTAGGTGAAGACTGTTGATGCCACATTGATGAGGGGAGAGCATGAAGCAGGCAGGTCCCAGATCTGTAATGATAGACAATATTTACGTAAATAGGGATTATTGTAATAAATGTTCAGAGTAGAATTCCTGTCAATTTTTTATTTTTTTTTATGGGAAAGTGTTATAATCCTCGTCAGATTTTAATTTATGTCTGTGAAAACCCAACCCAACCTTGAGGAGATTTCTACAAATGTCTTGTCCTTGCGTCCAATAAGTTTAAAACCGTCTTTCCGAAGTGAGGATAATTCCACTTCTGTCACCGCAGCAGAAAGTGAGGTGAGAGAAATGTACCCCAGCAGGGAGACAAATCACAGCCTGACAAGGTTCTAATTCTTCTCGCTCCCATTTACAATGTCAAAAAATGGCAACTTCCTGTTCTAGTCTACCTGTTACACACCAGTTACAGTGTACAGGAGGAGGGTTGTGTAGTACATCCAATCATTTTTTTTTTTTGACCAAATCCTCCCTTCCCGCAAAAGTTACTGTGCCCCTCCCCCTCACTTGATTTCCCTCCCCTTCCTAACCCTGCCCTTCCTCCAACTCTTTAGCTCATTTCGAGGTCCTTCAAGTTTGTGGTTTGTTAACCTGTCATCTGTCCACTTCACTTCCAAAATGATTCTTCACCCCGACACCACACACTTTCTGCACTGTATCCCACAGATCCATGATTCACATCATGCTTCATCACATTGGCATAACCATGCCCCACTGCCACTTTATATGGAAAGGTAACCATGGAAATGTCCACGGTTGCAAAACCAATGGTTCCCCTCCAATCAGTGGCAAAGGAAGGAGGCGAGTAGTACCACACTCCCTCCCTGATGATGACACTGTGGGAGGTTAGCCGACTGCAAAGGCCTGCCTCTAGAAGCTGAAGGGGTCCAAAGCAGAAGTCCAACCATCACATCATGACTGGACTATTCAGAGATCACAGGAAGTATAATCTTCTGGCTTAGAAAAGGGGAGGAAGAGGACACCTTTAAGGTGTTTAGGGAAATTGAATGAAGAGGGTACTAAAAAACTGAAAAGGCATAGATAGGCTTTATCCTGCAAAAGCAAATAAAGCTAGCTACTATTGCCCAATGGGAGACAATCAGGGATGGTCAATGAGATGCAAGTAATTTCGAGTCGATTCAGGATTATGCAAATTTTGTATGCAAATGTCAGCAGTTTGAAAATTGGCCTCAGCAGGATTTGATTGGTTCATGTTCAAGCTGCATACATTTCCATACAAAATTTGCATAATCCTGCATTAACTCAAAATTATTTGCATCTCACTGACCATCCCTAGATAGACTCAACAAGCAGGAAGTGAAAATATCAGATCAATGGAACTTCATAGAGACAAAATAAAGGTAGGTATATCCTCCCATCTCCTACAGAGTCACAGTGCTCATCTCTTAAAGAGACAGTCACAGTACTCATCTCCTACAGAGACTGTAAGAGTGCACAACTTCTGCAGAGACAGTAAGAGTGCACGTCTCCTACAGATACAGGCACAGTGCACATCTCCTACAAAGACAGTCACAGCGCTCATCTCTTACAGAGACGGTAACAGCGCACATCTCCTACAGAGACAGGCACATCTCCTACATAGACCGTCACAGTGCACATCTCCTACAGAGACAGTAACCGCGCACATCTCCTACAGAGACAGGCACATCTCATACAGGCACAGTGCACATCTCCTACAGAGACAGGCACAGTGCACATCTCCTACAGAGACAGGCACAGTGCAAATCTATTACAGAGACAGTCACAGTACACATCTCCTACAGAGACAGAGTGCACATCTCCAACAGAGACAGGCACAGTGCAAATCTCCTACAGAGACAGGCACAGTGCACATCTCCTACAGAGACAGGCACAGTGCACATCTCCTACAGAGACAGGCACAGTGCACATCTCCTACAGAGACCGGCACAGTGCACATCTCCTACAGAGACAGGCACAGTGCACATCTCCTACAGAGACAGGCACAGTGCACATCTCCTACAGAGACAGGCACAGTGCACATCTCCTACAGAGACAGGCACAGTGCATATCTCCTACAGAGACAGGCACAGTGCACATCTATTACAGAGACAGGCACAGTGCAAATCTCCTACAGAGACAGTCACAGTGCACATCTCCTACAGAGACAGTCACAGTGCACATCTATTACAGAGACAGGCACAAAATTAGGCAGGTGCATAAATTTGGGCACCTAAAAAAAGAAATTAAATCAATATTTTTTTAAACTAAAGAAAAGTTTATTGAAAAGTATGTTTCTAATACAAGGCAAGAACAAAGTACAGAGTTTGATCATATAGGCATTATAACTGCTTTATAAATGCATACACAAAAGAGAACATGTGAGACCTGCATATACATATCTTATATACAGATAAAACCAGAGTCTGTTTAAGATTGTAGATTATCATGGTGTAAAGCGAACCGAGGATCTAAATTAAGTACGTAATGACAATTATATATATTAAAAGAACATGAATGGCATTTCCCTAGTATCATACATAAACGTTTTTTCCATCTGTCCCATACAAGGTGAAATTTATTTTGTGCTCCTCTATGTATATATACAAGTTTTTTATAAGGTAGTGCAGTGCTGACACGTTTAACCCATTTATCAAAAGAGGGTGGCGTAGTGCAAGCCATCTACACACCACCTCTTGTCTTCCTATAAACAGCACTTCTGCCAGAAATGTTTTAAGAGCATTATCTAGTGTTTCATCCTGTATGACTCCCAGGAGACATAGTAAGGGGTCATAACTTACGGGACAACCCATTTTGTCATGTAAAAATTTGATAACTTGGGACCAGAAGGACGATACGGCTGGACATTTCCAGATGAGGTGAAAAAAAAGAGGGTGAAGTATCCTAACATTTAGGACAGTTGTTAGAGAATTGTGAGTTATATTTACATAGTTGTTTAGGGGTTAGATAAGCCTGGTGCAGAATATATACCTGTGTATTATGTTGTTGTGTGCAGGGGGAAACTGTTTTTAGGGGCAAACGGGGCGTCATCGCAATCCTCATCCGAAATGTCCAGTCTACATGTAACCCATCTGTCACGCGACGCAGTGGTAAATTCCTCAGCCCCATAGTAAAGCAATGTTTTGTACAGTTCGTCAACAATATATCTAGTTGGGCCATTTCTGAGCATTTCTATGATGGATGAGATATATAGCCTGATGGGTGTTACGGGAAATTGCTTACAAAAGGCATGTCTTAACTGCCAGTAACGGAACTCCTGATTAGAAGGAACATGATATGTAGATACCAGGAATTAAATCAATATTTAGTAGATCTTCCTTTTGCAGAAATTACATCCTCTAAACATTTCCTGTAGGTTCCAATGAGAGTCTGGATTCTGGTTGAAGGTATTTTGGACCATTCCTCTTTACAAAACATCTTTAGTCAATTCAGGTTTGATGGCTTCCGAGCATGGACAGCTCTCTCTAACTCACACCACAGATCAGTCTGCGGACTGAGATGGCCATTCCAGAACGTTGTTCTTGTTCCTCTGCATGAATGCCTTAGTAGGATTTTGAGCAGTGTTTAGGGTCGTTGTCTTGTTGAAAGATTCAGCCCCAGTGCCACTTCAGCTTTGTCACTGATTCCTGGACATTGGTCTCCAGAATCTGCTGATACTGTGTAGAATCCATGCGTCCCTCAACTTTGACAAGATTCCCAGTCCCTGCACTGGCCACACAGCCCCACAGCATGGTGGCACCACCACATTTTACTATAGGTAGCAGGTGTTTTTCTTGGAATGCGGTGTTCTTTTTCCTCCATGCATAACGCCCCTTGTTATGCCCAAATAACTCAATTTTAGTTTCATCAGTCCAAAGCACCTTATTCCAAAATGAAGCTGGCTTGTCCAAATGTGCTTTAGCATACCTCGAGCGGCTCTGTTTGTGCTGTGGGCGGAGAAAAGGCTTCCTCTTCTGATGTTGTAGGTCTTTGGTGCTGGTCTGTGGGTTGACTCTGACTGTTCTCACCATTCGTCGCTTTTGTCTATCCAAGATATTTCTTGGTCTGCCACTTCGAGCCTGTGGTCTTCCATTTCCTCAATGTTCCTAACTGTGGAAAAAGACGGCTAAAATCTCTGAGACAGCTTTGTGCATCCTTCCCCTAAACCATGATGGTGAACAATCTTTGTCTTCAGGTCATTTGAGAGTTGTTTTGAGACCCCCATGTTGCTACTCTTCGGAGAAAATTAAAAGAGGAGGGAAACTTACAATTGACGCCCCTTAAATACTCTCTCATAATTAGTTTCACCTGTGTATGTAGGTCAGGGGTCACTGAACTTACCAAGCCAATTTGAGTTCCAATAATTAGTTCTAAAGGTTTTGGAAAAGGACAATAATTTTATTTAAACAATTTAAACAATTATTGCCCACTCTCTCTAAATCCAATAAACTTAATTTCACTTCTCAAATATCACCGTGTGTGTCTCCTATGATATATTTAACTGAATTTATTTTATCGTAACAACCAACGATTTATACAGGAAAATCATGCCGATTAACAAGGTTGCCCAAACTTTCGTATCCCACTGTATTACATAGACCGTCACAGTGCACATCTTCTACAGAGACCGTCACAGTGCACATCTTCTACAGAGAACGTCACAGTGCACATCTTCTACAGAGAACGTCACAGTGCACATCTCCTACAGAGACCACCACAGTGCACATCTCCTACAGAGACAGTCACAGGGCACATCTATTACAGAGACAGTCACAGTGGACATCTCCTACAGAGACAGTCACAGTGGACATCTCCTACAGAGACAGTCACAGTGGACATCTCCTACAGAGACAGTCACAGTGGACATCTCCTACACAGACAGTCACAGTGCACATCTCCTACACAGACAGTCACAGTGCACATCTCCTACACAGACAGTCACAGTGCACATCTCCTACACAGAAAGTCACAGTGCACATCTCCTACACAGACAGTCACAGTGCACATCTCCTACAGACAGTCACAGTGCACATCTCCTACAGAGACCGGCACAGTGCACATCTCCTACAGAGACCGGCACAGTGCACATCTCCTACAGAGACCGGCACAGTGCACATCTCCTACAGAGACCGGCACAGTGCACATCACCTACAGAGACCGGCACAGTGCACATCTCCTGCAGAGACCGGCACAGTGCACATCTCCTACAGAGACCGGCACAGTGCACATCTCCTACAGAGACCGGCACAGTGCACATCTCCTACAGAGACCGGCACAGTGCACATCTCCTACAGAGACCGGCACAGTGCACATCTCCTACAGAGACCGGCAAAGTGCACATCTCCTACAGATCGGCACAGTGAACATCTCCTACAGAGACCGGCACAGTGCACATCTCCTACAGAGACAGTCACAGTGCACATCTCCTACAGAGACCGGCACAGTGCACATTTCCTACGGAGACAGGCACAGTGCACATCTCCTAGGGAGACAGGCACAGTGCACATCTCCTAGGGAGACAGGCACAGTGCACATCTCCTACGGAGACAGGCACAGTGCACATCTCCTACGGAGACAGTAACAGTGCACATCTCCTACAGAGACAGTAACAGTGCACATCTCCTACAGAGACAGTCACAGTGCACATCTCTTACAGAGACAGTCACAGTGCACATCTCTTACAGAGACAGTCACAGTGCACATCTCCTACAGAGACCGGCACAGTGCACATCTTCTACAGAGACAGTCACAGTGCACATCTCCTAAAGAGACAGTCACAGTGCACATCTCCTACAGAGACAGTCACAGTGCACATCTCCTACAGAGACAGTCACAGTGCACATCTCCTACAGAGACAGTCACAGTGCACATCTCCTACAGAGACAGTCACAGTGCACATCTCCTACAGAGACAGTCACAGTGCACATCTCCTACAGAGACAGTCACAGTGCACATCTCCTACAGAGACAGTCACAGTGCACATCTCCTACAGAGACAGTCACAGTGCACATCTCCTACAGAGACAGTCACAGTGCACATCTCCTACAGAGTCAGGCACAGTGCACATCTCCTACAGACAGGCACAGTACACATTTCCTAAAGAGACAGTCACAATGCACATCTCCTGCAGAGACCGTCACAGTGCTCATCTCCTACAGACAGTCACAGTGCACATCTACTACAGAGACAGTCACGGTGCACATCTACTGCAGAGACAGTCACAGTGCATATCTACTGCAGACACAGTCACAGTGCACATCTCCAACAGAGACAGTCACAGTGCACATCTCCAACAGAGACAGGCACAGTGCACACCTCCTACAGAGACAGCTACAGTGCACATCTCCTACAGAGACAGTGACAGTGCACACCTCCTACAGAGACAGTCACAGTGCACACCTCCTACAGAGACAGTCACAGTGCACATCTCATACAGAGACAGTAACAATGTTAATTTTCTACAGAGACAGAGTGCACATCTTCTACAGAGACAGAGTGCACATCTTGTATAGAGACAGAGTGCACATCTCCTACAGAGGCAGTCACAGTACACATCTACAGAAACTATCACAATGCATATCTACTACTGCACAAAATTGATCTGGCTATTGATCAGGTGCAGATAAAACATGTCGGAAATTCTCGGTTCAGCCTGTTGATCTGAGGGTAAATTGTATGGTGTGTACCTAGCATTGTAGAGACAGTTACAGTGCTCATCTACTACAGAGCACATCATGTATAGTGTGTACCTAGCATTGCAGAGACAGTCGTAATGCTAATCTACTACAGAGCACATCATGTATAGTGTGTACCTAGCATTGCAGAGACAGTCGTAATGCTAATCTACTACAGAGCACATCATGTATGGTGTGTACCTAGCATTGCAGAGACAGTTGTAGTGCAAGGTAAGTGAATGACAACACACACAACCTTCCCTGGGCTTAGTCATGTCACAGATGTGTCCCAGATCAGATGATCTGCATTATTCAAACCCCAAAGAATCACTCAGCACTTAATGAAAGTGTAATGAGGCTCATTAATGTGAGCAGAGACACCTGAAGTGCTCTGACAGCCTGCGCACTCCGTATTACACCACTAACCGCTCATGTCCCTCTTCACCTGACAAAGGCAGCCCCTGATGGCCCAACTAATCCTCCCATCCTACAACACTGCTACTTGTGTCTGCGTGTGACTAAGGCTCACTCGCTTATCCCAGCTCGAGGAATGAAAAAACGGAGATAATGCCTGTATCAAATCCCTATCTACCTGTCATTATTTATTGTATTTATAAAGCGCCAACATATTACGCAGCACTAAACAATAGGTAGACAGACAACAAGGTACAAGACCATGCAACAGAGTGTAGGTCTTAGAGACCACATAATTCAAGTCCAAGTCAATCCACAGGAAGGGTACCGGATGAAAGATGTGCATGATCAAGTTGGATACAGTAGGGGGTAGCACCCTGCCAGAGGCTTTCAATCTAAAGAAAGTGAGTAGGGACACACTAGGTATGGGTTGCTTAGTATGTGTACAGCAGAGTGAATTATGTCATTGATAAGGGGGGGGGGGGGGCAGGCGCTCTTGAAGAGGTGAGTTTTGAGGGCTTGTTTGAAGATGTTCAAGGATGTGGCGAGCCTGATGAGTGGCAGAAGGGAGTTCCAGAGAGTTGGGGCAGCTCTTGAGAAGTCCTGCAGTATTACTTGGAAGTGGTGGTTAGGCGCAGGTCATTGTGAGGATCGGAGGGGGTAGCTGGGTGTGGGTCTGTGGACAAGTTCAGGCAGGTCATATAGGCCAGGCACAGAATCTTGAAACTTATCCTGGTGTGCAGAGAGAGCCAGTCGACACATTTAGGCCTGGTTCACATTAGCTTTTGCCAAGGGAACCAGTCGTGCGGTTCCGTTGTCCGTTCCGCTTAATGGACAAAAACAATGCTGCAGGACCAAATTTTCCTGACCGTTTCACTCAGTGGAACAGAAACAGAGGGTTTGCAGCGCAATAGGAAACAATGGAAAACAGACATTTTACAACACATTGGCTGGAAAACGCACCGTTTTCACCGATCCAGATGGCCAGATCCGTACGGTCTGATCCGCAAAAAAACGCACATGTGAACCGAGCTTTACAGAGGGGAATCATGGAGGAGGAGCAATAGGAAGAATGGATTAGTCTGTTTGCTGCATTCATGACAAATAGAGTGTGTGTGTGGGGGTGGGCAATGCAGTTCAGGAAGACCAGACAGAAGGGAGTTGTAGTAGTCGAGTCAGAGATGATTTGTAATAAAGATCAGATACTGATAGCAGGGGTTTCATTGGCTGCTCAGGTCATGTGCTTATTTCTCCCTTCGATATAATCGATAAAGATTAGTTTCATAGGAACTAGGCAGCTGTAGATTGGATCTATTGATATTGAAGCACTTCAGAGTGACTTGGTATAAAAGTACAGCCCCATCACACAGGGGAGTATGACAATTACAAAATACTATCATCATGACACAGCCGTGAACTGTGTCCGATCGGAAAACTCCACAATGCAGAATCGCTCTTCCGTTCACTTGCTTGCTTTGTGAATTCTCTGCTCACAGCCTCTGCGTCTTCTCTTATTACCAACAAGGCACACTATCCACTGTACACAAACATTTGTAGTTACGGTTACAGAGGGAAAAAAAGTCAAGCTTGCTAGGTATCTATGGAGGGTAACATAAATGGCCATAAAGGACAATAGCTAAGAAACAGTTGCGTATAAAGCAGCCCATACACTATGCAGTAAGAGATGCAGGACGCTGCACTAGTCAATTCCAGCCATATTATTAGTTTTTTTTTAAATTAGGTTTTGTAGCGCTTAAAGGACACCTGACCTGAGACAAAGCTACCTAAAGTAAGAACTGAGGTATGTTCACGTTGGATCCACATACCTCTGTGCGTTGTCCATTCCTCTCCACGTTCTCCCCAGTCCTTGTAATTACTCATTGAAAAATTTGACTTTTGACTCAAGTCAAATTCCCAGACAGGAAGAGGCAGGCTTGCCGCAATGTCCCATCCTATCACCCTCCCATTTTCTCTCTTCTCCACCTCTTAAAGAGACACTGTAACAATAAAAATGTACCCTGGGGAGGGGGAAGCCTGCGGATCCTAATTGAGGCTTCCCACATCCTCCTCTGTCCCACGGGGGTCTCGCTGCAGCTCTCCGAAAAGCGGCCCGACTGACCCAACAGCCTGTTTAATATTTGCCTTTCCAGGCTCCAGCGGGGGCGCTGTTGCGGCTCTTCTGACGGATATAGGCGGAAATAGCTGATCTCCGTTGGGTCCGCTCTACTGCGCAGGCGCAGAAGACTTGCGCCTGCGCAGTACAGCGGCCCGACGGAGATCGGCTATTTCCACCTATCTCCGTGGGAAGGAGCGGATACTGCGCCTGCGCTGGAGCCACGGAGGTAAATATTTACATCGCCGCCGCTCAGGGAGGATTGTCACCATCACTCTTACAGGTAGATAAATAATGGGGTTACTACTTATCCCTGGCCAGTCAGGCAGCAGTAACAAAACAAAGTAAGTAAAAGAAAGAAGCGCTCTATGGTGCATTAACCCCCTTGGCGGTACGCAGTTTCTGACCCTGCGTCCGCCGGGAGGTTTTTTGACCCCCAATTTTTTTTTTGCTGCTTTAGCTAGCATTTCGCTAGCTAAGCGTATGCTTTAGGTTGCTCCGGTCCCCCCCATGCCCGCCGATCGCCGCCGGATATACGTACCTCGCCACGATCCCACGAAGAGCGCAGTTTCCCGATCGGCTTCCGGCGTTGCTATGGCGACGATCGGAGCTGACGTCATGACGTCATCGACGTCATGACGTCAGCCATAATCCCGATCGCCGCCATCGCGCCTGGAGCTGATTGGGCGGCTGCGCCTGCGTGGGAACGCGGGGGGTACGTATCCCGGAAGTAACTGCGGGCGATCGCGGGGGACCGGAGCAACTTTGTGCATATGCTTAGCTAGCGAACCGCTAGCTAAAGCGTATTGTACCAGTTTCTTTGTTTTTTTAAGTCCTGGGGCCATGTGATCCTCCGCGGCGGCTACCCTGTGTGTAGCACGGGGTTACCGCTAAGGAGGTTAACAAACCTTTAATGAAATGGTGAAAAGTAATGCACTTACAGCAATTCGGAAAGGTTAGCGTATGTAAAACATCTGTGTGGAGTGGACTCCCAGCTCAACCACTGTGTTCTGGCCGTAGCCAGCAGCGTGGGTGTGCAGATGCAAGCGGCTTCCAGGTTCCAGTGGGGTGGGCGGGTCCGACCTCCTACATGCCTCCAATGTCATTACGTGTTTCTGCGTTGCTACGCCTGCTGGGCGTTGTCAGCCACAAAATCAAATTCTATTTACCCACTGCTCTGTGTTCATTATGCAGCCTGGAACCTCACAATGCATTGCAAGCACGCCAATCTAATGGAAATGGTTCTGCTGTAATAAATTCTACCTCAGACTGGCTCTATTTGGTACATTGCCGACTAAAAGGAAGCTTGTCATCTCCCCTCCCACATTCCTGCTCCTCAATGATTGGCTGAGGGAAGTTCAGTGCTGCTGAAATACGATCTATGCCTGTGCTCTCATGTGTTTACAAAGCAAGCTAGCTATGACAGTGCATCTGTTTTGAATGCAAGTTGTGTAATCTGCCCGTGTTTCGGGCTCTGAACATCTATGCAGCTGGTCAATTTGGGTGCATCCTGCATTTGGAAGCGCTGCCATTTTCTCCTGTTGTACAAAAATGTAAGTCTACTTATGGCTAGCTGCATTCATGTTATCAGTTTGCATTCTTATCTAGATTAGGGTTTAGTGCATAGTTTGCATCTGATTTGTATTCAAGGTGTGTATTTAACCACTTGAGGACCCACCCTTTACCCCCCCTTAAGGACCAGCGCTGTTTTAGCTGATCTGTGCTGGGTGGGCTCTGCAGCCACCAGCACAGATCAGGGTGCAGGCAGAGCGACCAGATCGCCCCCCTTTTTTCCCCACTAGGGGGATGATGTGCTGGGGGGGTCTGATCGCTCCTGCCTGCCGGGTGTTGCGGGGGGGGGCACCTCAAAGCCCCCCTCCGCGGTGAAATCCCCCCCCCTCCCTCTCCTACCTGGCCCCCCTGGTGATCCGGGCTGCACAGGACGCTATCCGTCCTGTGCAGCCAGTGACAGGCTGTGCCCTGTCACATGGCGGCGATCCCCGGCCGCTGATTGGCCGGGGATCGCCGATCTGCTTTACGGCGCTGCTGCGCAGCAGCGCCGTACAATGTAAACAAAGCGGATTATTTCCGCTTGTGTTTACATTTAGCCTGCGAGCCGCGATCGGCGGCCCGCAGGCTATTCACGGAGCCCCCCGCCGTGAATTGACAGGAAGCAGCCGCTCGCGCGAGCGGCTGCTTCCTGATTAATTAGCCTGCAGCCGGCGACGCAGAATTGCGTCGCTGGTCCTGCAGCTGCCACTTTGCCGACGCACGGTATAAGCGTGCGGTCGGCAAGTGGTTAAGTCCCTGGGGGGCACTGCACACCAACTGTTGGTTTCATTTCAGTTGCAGCCTAATTAGGAGTGCTGCCAATTTTTTTGCTGTACTATATAAAATTCACTGAAAGCAAAACGTGGACAGTACAATACATCTGGTAAGTAGAACAAGTATTTATCTACTTATAGATGTGTTTTTTTCCTGGCATTGTATGGCTGACCCTGCTGCTTTAATGCACCATAGAGCGCTCTTTTCTTTTACTTATGGTGCCCATACACGGTACAATAAAAATGTTCGATTTTCCCATTTTTTTCAACCAAAACAATCAAATCGAATTAAAGTTGAAAATAATCTTTTTTTTTTAATCAAGAAAAACAAATGATTATTCCGTTTTTTCAATAAAAATCTGATCGGACATGTTGGAAAAATCTTTATATTCGATTTAAAGGGAACCAGAGACGCCAGATAAAAGATCTTATATATAGTAATTGCAACAGCACAAATGGTTAGTCGATGTGCTCTAATCGCCTTTGGAGTCACAAGTCACTGTCCATATACTCCATCAGATTAGCACCATCTAAAATCCATTTTATTAAGCAATCTTCAATTAAAATGGTACATCATTAAAATCCACATGTGGGTATGCCTCAGATGACGCACAGGCGTTTCGGGCCGTTCCCAGTCCTTTCTCAAATCATGGCAGGCCCACACTAACAGAAAGACTGCTTACCACATATTTTTAAGGCCCACAAGCGGACCACATAGAGAACTACCAATTAGCATATATACATATTCATGAATATCACAAGCACCAATCACATAACAGGTTTCAAAAGCGTGGTAACAAACGCAAAGAATGTGGCCATAATCTTACAGTACAACACATGTGTATATTACATCCATGGGACACTCACCCAACGCTCCCTCCTGTGAAAAACACTGTGGGAAAGCATATAAATATGGATCATCGTGCCCCTATATGGATTATGGATGTAGGCGCTTATGACCAATCAGAAAATAGCCTACAACGTCCGCATATAAAGTTCTTAGGTCAGTGGCCAATCCCTGGTCGCCTTACAGACCCACAACATCCCACATTCAAAAGAGACTAATGAGGAATGAAAGGGTATGGGGATGAAAGGTTTACCCACAAGGGAACCAATCATCTCCCAGCCGCCAGCGTCCGCCCGTACAGCAGGTATCCGGGTGGAGCGTATGTACGCAATGTCACAACCCACCTGCTCAAATGGACCAATGGCGTGCGCATAACATTATGCAGCCACCAATCCTATTAGTGCCGACAACGTCCGCTCCATCAGTCGCCAGGACAGTACGCCGGGCGCATCACGTGGTTTCAAATACCACATGATCGCCTCCTGGCCAATCAAAGTCGCGCCGACCACGTCCGCATCTCAGGCGTCCAGAACTACGGCATGGTGTGATCATCATGTGATGACAACATCACGTGACTGCACACCAGCCACTCAGAGTAGTACAGATGTAAATAACGCCCCTATGTGCATATGAATTAGCCGTGTGAGTATGTTTGTCAAGTCTCGGCCACCAGAGATTGTCACCCCCATTATTTGATCGCAGTGATGAGGAGCGAGAGCCAGAACAACCAGAGCTGGGCAAAACGCCCAGATTTAATAATACACAGTTAAACATAACAAAATACAAATATAAATGCTCACCATGTCAGGCTCCCACTACCCACACCGCGCCAACAATTACCTGCAAGAGAAAGACCACACCATCAGTGGAACCATCGTTTTTCAATTAAATATAGTCAATTCAAATAAGTGTAGCCAATTCGTAATCCCTATTAAGACCCTTGGGTACAAGGGTATCAAGTTTATTAATCCAATAGTTCTCCCTCAAGGCCAAAAGTTTATGCCTGTCCCCCCCCCCCCCCCCCCCCCTTCGCGGAATTGGTATCCCCTCAATCACCTGGACCCTCAATTGTGATAGAGAGTGTTGTTTAGAACAAAAGTGATCAGAGACAGAAAGTTCCCGATTTTTATTCCTAATATTGGACTTATGTGAGGCCACACGATCTCTAAGAGGCTGGGTCGTCTTACCCACATATCCCAGCCCGCAGGGACACTTAAGCAAATACACCACAAATCTGGAATCACAGCTGAAGCTGCCTCTAATGGTGTATTTTGTCCCCCGGCTGGGGTGGGTAAAAATGTCCCTCCGGTCGCCCGATTGTTTCGGGTATTGATTCTATATTTTCTAACATAGCGATTTTTCTTGATCGAATTCTGAGACCGATGGTGGTTACATTGGAGTCGTATCTTAAGGACACACAGGATTTCCTGACCACCATCTCAAGGATCGAAAATCTGGGGGATGAGTCTCTGCTGGTCACCATGGACGTGAGTAGTCTCTATACCGCGATACCCCATGAGGATGGGGTGGAGGCGGTTGAGTTTTTTCTGATGCTTTGTTCGGATTTTGATTCTAAGCAGAAACGTTTTGTGTTGCAACTACTTGAATTGATCTTGAAGAATAACTATTTTCTTTTTGAATCTACGTTTTACATGCAGCGGAGGGGCACTGCGATGGGCTCGAACGTGGCCCCTTCCTATGCTAATTTTTTTATGGGCCTATACGAGGAGGCTTTTGTCTACTCTAATTTTTCGTTTTCTAAACATGCCCTGATATGGAAACGGTATATTGACGATATTTTTTTGATTTGGGAGGGGCCACGTTCGAGCCTTGATGCCTTTGTGACTATGTTGCATGAAAATTGTCCTGCTATTGAACTCACTGTCCATGCTGACCGGCAGAGAGTCAGCTTTCTGGATACCTGGGTAGTTAAGAGGGATGATAGGTTGGTGACTGATTTATATGTGAAAGAGACGGACAGAAATTCCGTCCTTCACTTTACTAGTTTCCATCCACCACATATTAAATATAACATACCCAAAGGCCAATTCAAAAGGATAGAGAGGATTGTAGGGGATCCAGATGTTAGAGCTTCACGCCTGGAAGAAATGAGATACAAGTTTTTGGCGAGGGGATACCCACCTATTTGTTTACAAACAGATTTCAAATTTAAATCGAGAACATCTTTTGGTGGGAATAGAGGATGTATCAAGTTAGGGGTGTCAGAAAGGATACCCTGTGTCACTACTTATAATGTTTTATCCGAGAAGGTCGGACACATTATAAATAAACATTGGCCTATGTTAAAACAAGGCCTGCCCACGGTTAAAGAATTCCATGATTTGCCACTACTGTCCTATAAAAAAGCGCCTTCACTCAGAGATAAGGTAGTTAAAAATTATTTGGGTCCTGGAAAAGTTGATGTCATCAAAAGAAATGGATTGTTCCCATGCTTAGGTTGCCATTTATGTAGCTATGTGGTTAAGGGGGACATTTTTACCCACCCCAGCCTGGGGACGAAATACACCATTAGAGGCAGCTTCAGCTGTGATTCCAGATTTGTGGTGTATTTGCTTAAGTGTCCCTGCGGGCTGGGATATGTGGGTAAGACGACCCAGCCTCTTAGAGATCGTGTGGCCTCACATAAGTCCAATATTAGGAATAAAAATCGGGAACTTTCTGTCTCTGATCACTTTTGTTCTAAACAACACTCTCTATCACAATTAAGGGTCCAGGTGATTGAGGGGATACCAATTCCGCGAAGGGGGGGGGACAGGCATAAACTTTTGGCCTTGAGAGAGAACTATTGGATTAATAAACTTGATACCCTTGTACCCAAGGGTCTTAATAGGGATTACGAATTGGTTACACTTATTTGAATTGACTATATTTAATTGAAAAACGATGGTTCCACTGATGGTGTGGTCTTTCTCTTGCAGGTAATTGTTGGCGCGGTGTGGGTAGTGGGAGCCTGACATGGTGAGCATTTATATTTGTATTTTGTTATGTTTAACTGTGTATTATTAAATCTGGGCATTTTGCCCAGCTCTGATTGTTCTGGCTCTCGCTCCTCATCACTGCGATCAAATAATGGGGGGTAACAATCTCTGGTGGCCGAGACTTGACAAACATACTCACACGGCTAATTCATATGCACATAGGGGCGTTATTTACATCTGTACTACTCTGAGTGGCTGGTGTGCAGTCACGTGATGTTGTCATCACATGATGATCACACCATGCCGTAGTTCTGGACGCCTGAGATGCGGACGTGGTCGGCGCGACCTTGATTGGCCAGGAGGCGATCATGTGGTATTTGATACCACGTGATGCGCCCGGCGTACTGTCCTGGCGACTGATGGAGCGGACGTTGTCGGCGCTAAAAGGATTGGCGGCTGCATTATGTTATGCGCACGCCATTGGTCCATTTGAGCAGGCGGGTTGTGACATTGCGTACATACGCTCCACCCGGATACCTGCTGTACGGGCGGACGCTGGCGGCTGGGAGATGATTGGTTCCCTTGTGGGTAAACCTTTCATCCCCATACCCTTTCGTTCCTCATTGGTCTCTTTTGAATGTGGGATGTTGTGGGTCTGTAAGGCGACCACGGTTTGGCGACTGACCTAAGAACTTTATATGCGGACGTTGTAGGCTATTTTCTGATTGGTCATCAGCGCCTACATCCATAATCCATATAGGGACACGATGATCCATATTTATATGCTTTCCCACAGTGTTTTTCACAGGAGGGAGCGTTGGGTGAGTGTCCCATGGATGTAATATACACATGTGTTGTACTGTAAGATTATGGCCACATTCTTTGCGTTTGTTACCACGCTTTTGAAACCTGTTATGTGATTGGTGCTTCTGATATTCATGAATATGTATATATGCTAATTGGTAGTTCTCTATGTGGTCCGCTTGTGGGCCTTAAAAATATGTGGTAAGCAGTCTTTCTGTTAGTGTGGGCCTGCCATGATTTGAGAAAGGACTGGGAACGGCCCGAAACGCCTGTGCGTCATCTGAGGCATACCCACATGTGGATTTTAATGATGTAACATTTTAATTGAAGATTGCTTAATAAAATGGATTTTAGATGGAGATAAAAGATTCTATACATACCTGGGGCTTCCTCCAGCCCCATACGCACGGATCGCTCCCACGCCGCCGTCCTCTGCTTCCTGTATCAGCCATTTCCGGGTCCCGCAGTTTCGGCCAGTCGGCGTCAGCACGCAGCCAATTGGCCGCATCACAGGGGCTCCCAGCATACCATTTCGAGTGTGGCTGTCTACTGCGCAGCCGCACGCGTAAGGGTATGCTGGGAGCCCCTGTGAGGCCAATTGGCCGCATCCGCCGGAAGTGACGGGACCCGGTACCGGCGGATCCAGGAAGCGGAGGATGGCGGCGTGGGAGCGATCCAGGATTATGGGGCTGGAAGAAGCCCCAGGTATGTATGAAATCTTTTTTTCTTTTTGTACGTCATCTCTGGTTCCCTTTAACCAAATAATCGATCTAAATTATCTAATCGAAAAAAATATTAAAAAATTGTACCATGTAGGGCCACCATTAGACTGACCACACTACCCAATACCAGGGAGCATTGAAGAGAGTCTATTACATACCTGGAGTGAGGGCTTATTGAGGTTGTGTAACAAAACATTTAATAGGTTGGTTTTAGGTCTCTTTATAAAGTAGGGCTTTATTGAGGTTGTGTAACAAAACATTTAATAGGTTGGTTTTAGGTCTCTTTATAAAGTAGACTGGAGAGAACTCACCCTGAGCTTGGGCATCCGTGTGTCCACTGTCCAGAATCCTGTGAGCATGTACTATGGTATTGGTTATATCCCAGAATGCAATGCGGCCATCGGTTGACGCACTGCACAGCAAGGCTCTGATGTACAAGAAACAAAACATATTACTGTAGGCTGATATACACACATATACGTTAGAGCCCTGACCTTTCCCGTTTACAATCTCTCTCCCAGTGTTTCTAGTACTGCTGAAATAATGAGCGCACATATCTTTCACCTCTATGTATAATTTACAAGCCAATTTGATTGTGTGTTTCTATATAATGTTAGAAGGGTGGGGTGGAGGCACCCAAAATATATGGGTTTTAAAACTTTAAACCATAACGTGTACATGAGAGGTAATCACATACCTCTCCAGAAGATACAGACACCAGTTCAACAGGAAAAAATGTATTTTAAAAAATTGACAACGCGTTTCGCGGGTCACCGCCCGCTTCCTCAGGTCAATACAAAAAATGCCTTGGCAGCAAAAGGAGTACAGTGTAGGCGCCTACTTACTCCTTGTGTTGCTTAGGCATTTTTTTGTATATAATCATATATACTTTTCTTCCCTTATACCTAACGTTACTGCACTATTGGCTCCTGGTCTCTCTCTCTCTACTGTACAGTGTCACAGAAGATGCTGACACTTTATACGGCTGGCCATACAATCTCGGTTCTTCAATCGTACCAATTTAATGTCATATAAGAGCTTATAAAAGAATAAGGAGGTGGAGCTATACAAATATGGCCGCTGCACGTTGCAAGTATGAAGTTTGATGAGAAAAAATGATGGTGATAGTCAAGTGCTCAGGTAATACAGGCGATTGGACTTCTGGGAAGAATTTTACAGAATGTTTTTCCTGGCTTTGTACCTGGAAGAGTCAGCAGACTGGTGGTGCACAAATGCCTCCACTTTCAGCACACATCTCTGGTGATAAAATGACTCCCCTACAAGGACCATCCTTCGGGAATCCTCACACATCATGAAAAACCTGAGGGGGCAAAAAAAATATTAGCAACATTAACCTAATGCAACATTAACATAGTGTGATGAGGCTTAAATAAAGTAAATGTTGTTGTTCACATTTAACCAAAGCCTATGAAGTCTAGAAGGCTTGGCTGATTGATTGTAACATTTGAAAAATCTGACCAATGTGCCACACATGTGTTCAATTTTCCCCCAATTATGACTGAAAACTCTGAAAAAAAAAAATCGCTTGGGTCTTTAACCACTTTGTCCTCCTTGACGTATAAAAACCTCGAGGACAGGCGCGCTCCCGCGTGCTCCCGCGGCCGATAACACTCCCGGCCGCGGATTCGGTAGCCACGGGATCACTGATTCTTCTCCCCCGCTGAAAAGCGACAGCTTCTCTCGGAAGCTTCGCTTTTTCTGAAGCTATGTCTCTCTAAGCGTACATTGTACGCTTAGAGTGACGTCATGTAAACAAAATCGAGATTGCCATCTTGTGGCCAAAAAGTAAAACTACAAGTAAAAGTTAAAAAAATTACAATACACAAATATTTCCCCAAATAAAACACTTTTATATCCCACCCTCCCAAAAATGCCCACATAAAATGTTTAATAAAAAAAAAAAAAAAAACAACACATAAATATTTACCTAAGGGTCTAAACTTTTTAAATATCTATGTAAAGATGAAATATTTCTCTCTATTTTTTTTTATAAGCTTGTAAATAGTGATGAATGCAAAACGGAAAAAAATGCTCTTTTATTTCCAAATAAAATATTGTCGCGATACATTGTGATAGGGACATAATTTAAACGGTGAAATAACTGTGACAAATGGGCAATTACAATACGTGGGTTTTAATTATGGAGGCATGTATTATTTTAAAACTATAATGGCCGAAAACTGACAAATAATGAATTTTTTCATTTTTTTTCTTATTCTTACTGTTAAAATGCATTTACAGTAAGGTAGCTCTTAGCAAAATGTACCCCCCAAAGAAAGCCTAATTGGTGGCGGAAAAAACAAGATATAGATCAGTTCATTGTGATAAGTAGTGATAAAGTTATAGGCTAATAAATGAGAGGTGAACATTGCTCGGATGCATAAAGTGAAAACGACTGAGAGCTTAAGTGGTTAAATCAAGAATTTGACAATCTACCCTACACGCTCAGACCCAGATTTACCTCACAGGAGCCTATAGGCACCGATGACCTGGCAAACCCCCTCCAAACTGTGTGCTAGCTGTCCCAATTGTCACGTCTCCCTTACTTCCATGCCCATCATAGGTAGCTACAGGTGCCCCTTAGTATTAGGTAGCCAGAGGTACCCTAAATATTAAGTAGCTAGAGGTGCCCCAGACTGAAGGAAGATCTCGTCTGTGGAATGTCGAGAGCAGGGTGAGTAACCTCTCATTTACACTCTCATCAGGAGGGAGGGAGGAGCTCAGGAAGGGGAGTGCGCTGCCTTTCCATGATCAGACGGCTGTAGGCACGTGCCTACAGTGCCTTATGGTAAATCCGGCCCTGCCTACACCATACAATTTTCATAAAGATTGAAAAATCTGCCACTCTTGGTAGACCTTTATGGAAAAAAACAAACGGGAAGTTGGAAAAGGTGATCAGATTTCTTGAACGAAATAGAAAAAAACCTTTAGATTTTTCTGTGCACTGGCAGTGACCTTCCTCAGATGTGACTCCATGGGGGGCTGTCTGTGCAATGCCGGTACTGAGCACTAACAAGCGCCTGGCCGGTGCAAGAGAAGAGCTGGCAGGCGGCTAATTCACCACCTGTCAGCTATCTCATCTGAAAGAGGCCTAAGTGAGTAACAAATAATACATGGGCTGCTCATTTATGTCATGCATCACATGTGGCCCTACCTTATGGATCCATCACTGCAGGCCGCAGCCAGGAAGAGGCAGGAAGTAGGAGACAGGCTCTGTGGGACGTCATCCAGGGCTTTGATGGACATGTACCTGACACACAGAAGCAGAGGGTTACAAATACAAACCCAACAATGTAAGAAATCATTAAAGGCCACCTGAATTTTACACATAGGGCCTCTTCCAGGTCCCTTCCCGTCCACCGGGTCACCTCCGTTGTGCTGCTGCCCCCTCCAAAAGATCTGTGACTAGAACTCCAGTCTCAGGCTACTGCCCATGTGTGGACCCGTTCCTGTGCCTTCTTAATCACGCTCCCGTCACCAGGAGCGTTTTGCGCATTACAATTTTATTCAGAACTGAGCATGTGCAGAATGCAATCAATGAGGCATGCAGACAGTACTGCGCATGCTCAGTAGCCGGCAACTGGAGTTCTAGTTGCAGATCTTTTGGAGGTGGCAATGGCACAACAAAGCAGGCCTAGAAGACTATAGGGGGGCTATAAGAGACTCCATAACCCTCCCCTCCCCCACTTTGGGGGATACTTACCTTGGGAGGGAAAAGATCCTAATGAGGCTTCCCCCATCCTCCTAAGCCTCAGGGATCCAGCGCTGACTCCCCCGAAAATACAGCCGACAAGAATGTCGGCTGTGGTGCAAGTGTAGTAGCGCCTGCAATATTTACCTACCACGATGCCGCGCAGGTGCAGTAGCGGCTTTCCGATTGGGCTCAGGCAGAAATAGCTGAGCCTGATTGGGTCTGCTCTAATGCGCCTGCGCAGTAAAGTGGACATGATCAGGCTTGGCTATTTCTGCCTGAGCCCTTTTGGAAAGCCACTACTGCGACTGCGCGGCATTGTGGTAGGTAAATACTTACCTCGCTGGTGTTCGGGGGCTGCCAGCGCTGGATCCTGGAGGCTCAAGAAGATGGGGGAATCCTCATTAGGATCTAGAGGCTTACCCCTCCTAAGGTATGTATCCCCTCCTGGGGGGGGGGGGGGGGGGTGTTACAGATTTTCTTTAAAGATACACTATTCCATATGTTCTATCAGGGCTGTGGAGTAGGAGTTGGAGTCGAGGAGTCGGAGCAATTTTGGGTTCCTGGAGTCGGAGGCTTCATAAACTGAGGAGTCGGATGATTTTTGTACCAAATCCACAGCCCTGAATTCTATACACTAGTATTGTGGCAGAAAATAGGAAGCCCTTAGCATCTGAAGAGTAGATCACAAATTAAGTGACTTGTAGGAAAGTAGGTTTGTATACTATATACATACAATAGCTGCCCAAAGAGAGATTCACTTAGTGCATTATTATAGTAACCTACAAAGGTCTCAGTAATATTTTTCCCCTGTACGTCTCACTGGTTTCCAGACTACTTCGACCACAACCACCAGTATTGGTGATGGTGGAGTTTCAAACTGCACATCAACTACCATTATGTACGCGTAAAACTCGAAAAATTAGAATATCATGCAAAATTCAATTTATTTCAGTAATTCAACTTGAAAGGTGAAACTAATATATAAAATAGACTCATTACATGCAAAGGGGGATATTTCAAGCCTTTGTTATCATTTTGATGATTATGGCTTACAGCTTATGAGAGCCACAAAATCAAAATCTCAGACCATTAGAATAATGTGAAAGTGTTCAATATTCTAGGCTCAAAGTGTCAGACTCTAACCAGCTAATCAATCCAAAACACCTGCAAAGGGTTCCTATAAAATAATATTTAGCCACTTGGCGGTAATGACGAGCTCAGCTCGTCCATTACTGCCGCGGTGGATTTCTCAGGCCGTGCTGGGCCGATTTTCACAATTTTTTTTTCTAACACGCAGCTAGCAAACAGCTAGCACTTTGCTAGCTGCGTGTTGGACGCGATCACCTCCGCTCGCCGCCGCTACCCGACGAGTAACAGGCCAACCCACCCTGAGACCCCTGCGCAGCCTGGCCAATCAGTGCCAGGCAGCGCTGAGGTGTGGATCGGGACTCCCTCTGACGTCAATGACGTCATCACGATCGTCGCCATGTCGACAAGGAAGCCAAACAGGAAATCCTGTTCTGAACGAGAATTCCTGTTTGCTCTGATCGCCGGAGACGATCGGAAGGGGCGGGGGGATGCCGCTGCTCACCTGATTTAACAAAAAAAAAAAAAAAATAGTGCTGCGCAGCCACCCTGGTGCAATCAATAGAACGCCAGGGTGGTTAATAGTTTCACCTTTTAAGATGAATTACTGAAATAATTTGACCTTTGCATGATATTCTAATTTTTCAAGTTTAACTCTATGTATGTATGTATGTATGTATGTGTGTACGTACGTACGTATTGCTGAATGTCCTGATTGTACTGAGTGTTTAATTTCTCATGTATCTATGCTCCCCACTGTTGTTGGCCTTGTATATGTAAATCGCTACGGAAGACATTGGCATTATATAAATAAAAAACGATAATAGATATACAACATTGCAAACAAATCATTACTTATCTATCCAGCAGGTGGCAGGTTTCTTCACTGCTCAGAATAAGGGCCAGCACACACCAAAAATCTCTAGCAGATCCGCAAACGCTAGCGGTGTTTAAAGCTGTTTTTCAGAGCGATTCTAGGCATGTTTAGAGCGTTTTTCTAAACATGGCTAGGGTTGTTTGGAGCGTTTTTGTGTAGCAGATTTTATATTTTGTTACAGTAGAGCTGTAACTGAACAGCTTCTGTAACAAAATGCTTGGAAAACCGCTCTGATCTAGTGCATTTCATTTCCACTTTTCTATAGTTTACATTGAGGCAGAAAACCTTCAGCTCAGAAATCCGTAAAAATGCTGCAGGACCCGAGTTTACGTTTGGGGAAAAAAAACAACCGCTCTTGTGAGCACTATTCCATTTACATTCATTAGCCAAGCGGTTTTTTAACCCTGCAAGATTTTTAAAAAAGCTCAGAACTGCTCTTGGTGTGCACCAGCCCAAAGAATTGCTACATGCCTTGTGGTAGCCTACAGTATACATCCAGTTAGTCTGTCAACTTCACCAATTTGAATGACTCATCAGCATCTCAGTGTCACCTAATCTGGTGTTACAAGAAGAGGTTCATGTAAAACTCTTACCTGTAAATATTTAAAGGGAACCTGAAATGAGAGAAATATGGAGGCTGCCATATTTATTTCCTTTTAAACAATACCAGTTGCCTGGCTCTCCTGCTAATCTTTCTGATCAGTAGTGTCTGAATCCCACACCTGAAACGAGCATGCAGCTAATATTGTCAGGTTGTTTTCAGAAACATCTGATCTGCATGCTTGTTCAGGGTCTATGGCTGAAAGTATTAGAGGCAGAGGATCAGCACGGCAGCCAGGAAATGTGCATTGTTTAAAAGGAAATTATTATGGCAGCTACCATATCTCTCTCACTTCAGGTTCCCTTTAAAACATACTGGCCTCTCCAGCAGGTACATCTCTAAAACAAACTTGAAGAGTTAGCACATATGAAATATTTATGTTCCATATTTCATAAATACCTGATTAAATATACAGTAGAGTCCCTTTATAGTAAACTCCAAGGGACCTGGACAAGAAGTTAACTATATCAGAATTGGTCATATATTGTAAATTCATACAGGCACATAGAGGGGACCTGGGGGTTGAGTTTACTAGAACGAGATTTTACTGTATAAATTCATATGAAAAATGTCATCGTTACTTGATTGAAAACAATCACTGACCTGTTTCTGAAGAGTTCATTCTATTACTGAATATAATGAAAATTGGTCTATAGTAGCACTATGTAACTAACTTGTGATATGCTACCTGTTGTGTGAGGGATATAGTTTTTTGCAAGGGAAAAAAAACAAAAAAAAAGTCAGTGACCCCAGAATTAATATGCAAATTAGGTATATGACTCAAGTCTGAATCTACTGGCTACATGCTTGTTCCAGGTACGATTCAACTATTAGGGCTCGTTTACACTGGAGGCGTTTTGTGATTTTTTTTTTCCTTAAAGGGAAGGTTCAGGGAGGGTGGGTAAAAAATCAAAATCAATTTCCACTTACCTGGGGCTTCCTCCAGCCCGTGGCAGGCAGGAGGTGCCCTCGCCGCCGCTCCGCAGGCTCCCGGTGGTCTCCGGTGGTGCGCCTGACCTGGCCAGGCCGGCTGCAAGGTCGGGCTCTTCTGCGCTCCAAGGCCCGGAACTTCTGCGTCCCACACCGGCGCTCTGACGTCATCGGACGTCCTCCGGGCTCTACTGCGCAGGCGCAGAACTACTGCGCATGCGCAGTAGAGCCCGGAGGACGTCCGATGACGTCAGAGCGCCGGCGTGGGACGCAGAAGTTCCGGGCCTTGGAGCGCAGAAGAGCCCGACCTGGCAGCCAGCCTGGCCAGGTCGGGCGCGCCACCGGAGACCACCGGTAGCCTGCGGAGCGGCGGCGAGGGCACCTCCTGCCTGCCACGGGCTGGAGGAAGCCCCAGGTAAGTGGAAATTGATTTTGATTTTTTACCCACCCTCCCTGAACCTTTCCTTTAAGCGCTGGCGATTTTTTTAAAAACGCCCTGAAAGCGCTTGTGCAATGATTCTCTATGAGAGAGTTCACATCTGAGCGGTTTGTTTCCGATCCACTCAGGAAAGCGCTGCCTGTACCATTTTTAGGGCGATTTTGCCTCATTGGAAGGTATAGGAAAACCGCAAAACGCTCACAAAATCACTTTGTGCAGCGATTTCCTCAGCATTTTGAAGAATCAATACATTGTATTTATTATTTTCTGGGTCAAAGAGTTCACTTACTGACTTGCGTCAGTGAGTGAATTAAAAAAAAGGTTGGTAAAAGCGCTCTTCACAAAAACGCAATGCCCACCCAATTAACACCTGCAGAACCAGAAGGTGGAGATGGTGAAGTTGTGGTAAGGCAATGGTAACATGGGGAAAAGCAATAATTCACCTGGTTTCTGGATCCACTTTGACTATGCGATGCTTGTTCTTCATTCTGTCCCAGCGTTCATCCAGCCTGTGGGATGCCAAGTGGATGACCTGGCATCTAACCATACCTGTGTCCTTGGTCATATGGACCTGAAGCCGGTAACACCCGATCTGAGCCCTTCCACCAGCAGTGAAGAGAACAACAGAAAGGCCATCATGCTCCAAAGGCTGGGGTTTGGTTTTGGCTAAAGCCAGAGTCCTCACACTGGATAGGTGGTCACTGATAGTGGCAAGATGCCAAATCTTCTTGGAGACCTCATTAAAAGTCAAAATATTAACCGTGGTATCCTCACTGCTTGTAATTAGAATATCAACCTGTTCTTGATGGACTTTGATACTTCCGGCAGACTTAACGCACGTCAGTTCTCTACCATGCAAGGGTTCCTTTAACATAGTTTGCAACTTTTCAGCTGGCTGAGTTTGGTAAACAAATACGTCTCCAGATTTAATATAGGCAAAAACCTCTGTTAAACCTTCTTGCTTGTAGGTCCAGGATCGGTGTCCTCCTCCGCATGGGACACAGTGAAGCTTCTCGTTGGTTTTTGTACTCCAGACTACAAAGTCGGTAGAGTAGAAACCCATGATCTTTAAGTTGCCATCTGGTACGAAGGAGAGACGTTCGATCCATTCCATCCCTTTGCATGATTTCAGTTTGCGGAGGACAACTAACTGGCCGCCTTTTACCTTTAACTGGCGATAAAGTCCATCTCGGCCAGTGCTATACACAAAGCAGTCATGGTAAGTGACTGATGTTACCCCTAATTTACCATGAATTCCATACAAAACAAAAAGAGGATATTCTCCTTTGTCTTCTGGATGAGGCACAGCAGGAAACAAACGTTCTTCAAGAGCTGTGAAGTCTACGCAGTCACTGGCGGACGGTGACAAATTATTTACTGAACATGCATTTCTTGCCGTTTCACTTTTACATTTTGCGGAAAACAACATTAATGACCCTCTACGATCCCCACAAATAATCAAATTATCTTCAGGTATAAATGCTATGCTGGTGTGCCACCGCTGCTTGCAGGTAGGCAAGATGAACCTTCTCTTCTCAGAGACAGACCCGACACAGTCAGATGAACATGTGACTTCCAGCCAAACCATTACTCCATTGGGGCCTGAGCTGAAGAGATTACATCTGTCTGGTGTAAGGTCAAGTGGTGGAACCCAAGTCAGACTATGGACTTTGCCTTCATGAAGCTTGAGCTCCTGAAAAGTATGAGTTGGCAACAAGGAGAAGACTTTGACACTGCCTGTTATATTGCCTATGGAGCACAAGGTGCTTGTAGAAGATTTGAAAACATCCAGGAGGCTATATGATTGATACTTTTCATCTGCCAACACAAAAGTCCAATTCTTGGTTGTTAAGTCATTCAAGTAGATGGACCCCATATCAGTCATAACAACAAGAGAGTTTGTATCTGCCAACGCGACTGCTTTTGTAACACCTATTCTTTCAGGACTGCTAAAATGTAAGTTTAAAAGTCCATTAGATGGAAGAGAGCACTTTTTAATTTGCCAAAGCCGAATGCCAGAGTCTGCCCCACCCGTCGCTACCAAACCTGTCTTTTCCTGGACAGCAACAGCCCTGATTCCCCGACCTTTGTGGCCTTTGAGGTTCTGAACAATATCACCGTGGTAACTCCAAACAATACAGGCCGAGTCTTCCCCAATGCTGATGATATTGTCTTGTAAAAGTTTGACGGACCAGACCCGTGACTGGTGTCCATATAAAACAAGAAGACATTTAACGTCATCGGAATCAGCAAGGTTCCCTACATTCCATACCCGTAGGCTTCGGTCATCAGAAGCCGAGGCCACCAAACCTCTTCTTTTGTCATAGGTGATGCTAAATATCACACCTTGATGACCGCTAACCCTTCTTCGTGGTTTTACTCTTCCTTCGTCATTTGTTGGGTCACGTCTACCCCAGATAACTAGTTGGTTGAAAACTGTCCCAGCGATAAGAGTGAGTTCCTCCCAGGTATTTCCCACGAAATGAGCAGAGTACAAGATGCACTTTTCAGCACAGTGAATTTCTTTTAGGACCTGCTCACTCTTATAATCATAGAGAGCCACAGAATTGTGTCCCAAGGCTAAGCCAATGTAAGCAGCTGGTTGCGAGTCCTCTCCAAGCCACTGAACATCCCATATCCAGTCATGCACTTGTTGAAGCCTGCAGGCTTGAGACAGGTTGACATGTGGACCATTGATGGTGAAATTCACAACAGTTAGGCCTTTACTCCCAAATACACAAAGCAGACATTCAACATATACTGAGTCTAACACGGTAGACGGCTTTATCCCATGGATGGTGTAGCCTCCAAGCACATTCTGCTGAATCCATGGTGGGCTATTGTCACTGGCTTTTAAACTGTACACATTAAGGATGGGCCCTTCACCTAAAAAATAAGAAAAAACATTTGTGATATAAACAGTTGACATAAAACACATATATATTGTAAAACAAAAAAAGTTTTCCTTCCTAAAACAGAAGTTATTTGCGATTACTCAGATTGGAGTGAGCATATGTCTCCCACAATGCATCACTGCTGAATGTGCAAATCATCCCTTGTTCTCCCTACAGCTTACATGGACAACAAATGATGATTTGCATATTCAGCAGTGGTGCATCATGGGAGACATCATATGCTCACTCCAATCAGAGTCATCGCAGATACCTTCTGTTTTAGGAAGGCAAACTTTTGTTTTGCATAAAATTTTAGTAAGAGGGCTTTTTGGTCCTTATACACTCCTGTGAGTTCTGGTCCACCATGAGCTTGCTGGGTAATCTGTAATATCAATTGCACATAACTACCAAGGCTTAACCTCCCTAACGGTGTGATTACTTCCGGATTTTAGGGTCTAAAAGCGGCACAATTTTTTAACAAGCTCTTTAGACCCTAAATGCAGGAAAAATCATACCGCTAGATCTGCAGCAGCCCTGCACTCCACTCACCTCCCCTGGATCCAATGCTGCAATTCTCTCTCCATTCACCGGATGGTGCTCTACCCCTATGACGACATCACCGCCATGTGACAAACAGCGATTTTACCAGAGGGATCGAGAGCCTCTGAGGACCGGAAGATAAATGGCTGCCAGTGTCTGGATCCCGGGGAGGTGAGTTACAAATACCCGTTGCGCACAGGCTCTGCACATACCTCCCGGCGGCTACCCCAGTCAGGCTCAGGGTTACCACTCTAAGCTGTGGATTTCCATCCCGAGCCTGACTGGGGGTTCCCGCTAAGGAGGTTAACCACTTCCCAACTGAGGGGTTTTACCCCCTGACCACCAGAGCAATTTTCACCTTTCAGCGCTCCTTCCATTCATTCATCTATAACTTTATCATTACTTATCGCAATGAAATGAACTATATCTTGGTTTTTTCGCCACCAATTAGGCTTTCTTTAGGTGGGACATTATGCCAAGAATTATTTTATTCTAAATGTGTTTTAATGGGAAAATAGGAAAACACGTGGGAAAAAAATTATTGTTTTTCAGTTTTTGGCCTTTATAGTTTTTAAATAATGCATGCTACTGTAATTAAAACCCATGAAATGTATTTGCCCTTTTGTCCCGGTTATAAAAACCATTTAAATTATGTCCCTATCACAATGTTTGGCGCCAATATTTTAATTGGAAATAAAAGGTGCATTTTTTTCAGTTTTGCGTCCATCCCTAATTACAAGCCCATAGTTTATAAAGTAACAGTGTTATACCCTCTTGACATAAATATTTAAAAAGTTCAGTCCCTAAGGTAACTATTTATGTATTTTTTTTTTAATTGTAATTTTTTTTTTTTTTTTAAATTACAAGAAAAAAAAAATTGGGCAGTGTGGGAGGTAAAGGGTTAATTTTGTGTGTTAAACTAATTTATTTCTATGTGAAAAATGCTTTGGATGTAGTTTTACTATTTGGCCACAAAATGGCCACAGTAACATTTTGTTTATGCGACCTGCAAGCGTCCGGAAGGACGCTTGCAGGAAGTAGAAAGAGGCTGAGAACTTTTTTTTTTTTCACACAATGGTCGCGCTGCTCAGCCGAGCGGCAGCGGATCATTGCGGGCCTGAGATCAACGAACGGGAATGGATTTTCCCGTTCATTGATCTCCGGGCGAGCGGGCGGCGGCGTGTTTACGAGCGGGAGCGCGGACAGCGGCTGGAGCGCGGAAAGTACGTATTTCTCCGTCCCTGGGGGTTAAAGGATGGAAAAAGGGACGGAGAAATACGTACGCGCGGGGGTAAAGTGGTTAAAGGACCAGAGTAAAATGCATGATATATTATTATCATTATTATTACTAGGTTGCTGATGCTTACAGTAGGCAGTAAAAGTCTGACAGGTTTTGGATTAGCCAATCTCTTTATATGGGATTCTCAGTGTTTACTTTATTCTTTACAAAAGCACTCCCTAAAAAGAATATATACAAAGATGCCAGCCAGCATCCCTACTCGTTTGCACACTATTTTGACAGTTGGATTGAGCAACTGCCCTTCTGTAATGAAAATAAAGAAAACCCTAACATTCACCCATGAGGGAATGGACTAGTCCAAAACCTGTCCAATTTTTAAAACCTACCGTAAGTGACAGCAACATAAGAAAAATCTAATTTACAGTAGAAGTCCTTTAAACAATGCATGTGGATGCTTCTTTTTTAACAAAGAATGAATGCTACATGAGTGTACAATTTTTTATACCAGACCATAACAGTCAGCCAACGGTACAACTTTTTCCTTTGTTTCTGGTGATTGGGTACAGTGAAATCAATTTATCGAAACACCAAAAAATGATGCCGGATCCTAGCCATTCATTTAACATACTAGGCTCTTAAAGGACCACTATTGCGAAAAAAGTAGGCAGTTAACTACTTTGGCCTCCTGGACGTACTAGCTACGCCCAGGAGGCCATGTGCGCGTCCGCGCGCTCCCGGCTGCGGATCGTTAGCCTACGTATCAGTGAATCAGGCTATGGTGCCCGATCACTGATTCCTCTCCCCCGCAGAAAAAGCGACAGCTTCTCTCAGAAGCTCCGCTTTTTCTGGCTGTTGCGTCCCCCATACGTCCCTCTAAGCGTATGTTACGCTTAGAGTGACGTCATGTAAACAAACTCATGGCCGCCATCTTGTGGCCAAGAAGTAAAACTACAACTAAAAGTAAAAAAAAACAACCTTAACACACATTTACATTATAAAAGTTCTGTTTACATCCCACCCTCCCAAAAAATACCCAAATAAAATGTTTAATATAAAAAACAAAACAAAACATTACAATAATAATAAAAAAAAAACATGTAAATATTTACCTAAGGGTCTAAACTTTTGAAATATCAATGTAAAGATGAAATATTTCTATACTTTTTTTATTTTAAACTTGTAAATAGTGATCGATGCAAAACGGAAAAAATGCACCTTTATTTCCAAATAAAATATTGTCGTCATACATTGTTACAGGGACATAATTTTAACAGTGTAATAACCGGGACATATGGGCAAATACAATACGTGAGTTTTAATTATGGAGGCATGTATTATTTTAAAACTATAATGGCTGAAAAATGAAAAATAATGCATTTTTTCCATTTTTCTCTTATTCTTCCTGTTAAAATGCATTTACAGTAAAGTGGCTCTTAGCAAAATGTACCACCCAAAGAAAGCCTAATTGGTGGCGGAAAAAACAAGATATAGATCAGTTCATTCTGATAAGTAGTGCTAAAGTTATAGGCTAATGAATGGGAGGTGAACATTGCTCGGATGCATAAAGTGAAAACGACTGAAGGCTGAAGTGGTTAAAGAGACACTGTAACAATAAAAACGTCCCCTGGGGGGTACTCACCTCGGGTGGAGGAAGCCTCCGGATCCTATCAAGGCTTCCCCCGTCCTCCTCTGTCAAACGGGGGTCTCGCTGCAGCCCTCCGAACAGCAGCCCGACAGACCCTGTTCAATATTTACCTTTCCAGGCTCCAGCGGGGGCGCTGTTGCGGCTCTTCTAATGGAGATAGGCGGAAATAGCCGATCTCCGTCGGGTCCGCTCTACTGCGCAGGTGCAGGAGACTTGCGCCTGCACAGTAGAGCGGCATGACGGAGATCGGCTATTTCCGCCTATCTCCGTGGGAAAGAGGGGATACTGCGCCTGCGCTGAAGCCAAGGAGGTAAATATTTACGTTGCTGCCGCTCCGGGAGGATTTTCGCCGCCATTATGGAACCAAGGAGGACGGGGGAAGCCTCAATTGGATCTGGAGGCTTCCCCACCTGAGGTGAGTACCCCCTAGTGGAGGTTTATTCGTTACAGATTTTCTTTAAAATCTGACAGAACCGACAAACCAATCCATCTCCTAATGGGGGATTCTCGGGGTTTTGCTTTCAAGAGCAGTTTAACTGCCAAAATAGTAAGATACCAGCCAGCCTCCCTACTCCCTTGCACACTATTTTGTCAGTTAGACTTTGCAATTGCTGTTCAGGAAATGCTGTTTAAAACAAAGAAAACCCTGAGTATCCCCCATGAGGAGCTGGACCGGCCCAAAACCTGTCAGTTCTGTCAGATTTTAACTGCCCACTTTTTCACGATAGTGGTCCTTTAGCAAACAGAAGTGGTCATGTTCTCTACAGCAGTGAAATGCGTTGAAGCTGATCTACAAAGACCAGTTAAAATAGATATAGAATAGTAGTGAGGCAGTTGCCGAGGGCTACTATTTGGGACCCTTGTTATTGTGGTATCTGGCTGGCTGCCAAGTGACTGCTTCAATTTTGCTCCAGTTCTTTTTTCACCTGCCTCTGTTGATCGGTACACAACTTGCTGTCATTGGTTCTAAGCTCGATAACCACACTCGTTATACTTTACAACAGAGAGGAGTTATAGAAAAGGGATTCAAACTTTACCTGCAAGAAGATAATCGTCCACAACCTCTAGTGCAGTAATGGGGGCCACCAGCAACAGAGGCTCCATTCTAGGCTTTGAGAGGGAGATGGGTACCCACATGCAGAAAAGCAACTGTTCATCGTTCCATCAAACCTGAAAAACAGATGGTGGTTTACTAAAGCTAACGAAATAATCCAACCACACAGATATTTCAGTGGTATACACTGAAATAGAGACGGACCTGAACTCTTGCACAGGACAGAAGGAAAACAGAGAGAAATGCACCGTGTATGTATTTAGAGAGTTTAGCCTGTCTAATTCCCCCTTATCTGTGTCTAATCACAAGTTGTAATTCGATCTCTCCCCTCTGTCACCTGACTGCCATGACAGGTAAGCTCATTTGAAAGCACAGGCTGTTAACAGTATGTCTGCGTCCATGAATCAGGAAGTAGAAACTGCAGATTTATTGCAGGATTAGTATCAGGTGTAATAAAGAATTTTTTTGTTTAAAGGTTATTATGCTGTTGTGTATCTTTTAGAGCAGAGAGGACGTTCTGAGTTCAGGTCCACTTTAAATCTAATGCAAGCCATAAAATATCTTAAACACTCTCTGTTCCAATGCTGTTCATTTCCTGTTTTCTCGTCTTGAAGGCTACATGTAGCTTTCAAGATGGCGGCTTCCTAATGGCTCCTTCCTCCTGGAGGGGGTTCGATATGCAGTGATGTAACGCCGGGAACCGATGCTTAATGATTTTCTGCTCAGTAGCAGAAAAGCGTTTAGATTAGCTAAAGCCGTCCCACCAGCCTAACCAAGCCTTACGGGAACTCACAATCCAACTCTCTCACAGTATTCTGTCCCCACCAGTCAAATCTATGTAGGTGTAAACTTATAAATGTATTAAAGAGGTACTTTAACCAAAAAGAGTGAATTTCATAACAATCAGTAGCTGATACCCCCTTTCCCCCCTAGAAATTGTTACCTTTTCTCAAATAGATCATCAGGGGGCTCTGTGTGATTTTGGTGAAACCCCTCCCACAGTGTGATGTCATGACCATGGTCCTGGCAGTTTGCTGTCAGGAAACCTCGTTGCATTGTGGCAAACAACCGCTTTATCCAAATGCCAAGCAACCAGTATCCCCATCTGTGCATAGAACTCTCAGTAAAGAACATTCCATACAGATCACCTGACAGAACTAAAGATGTCATCACCAGTGATACATTTCAGAATTTAAATCAGGGAGAGGAAAGATTTTACAATGGCCAAACACTGACTAATCTATAGATGAACATTGTAAAAAATAAGAAATTTTATTGATGTTATTTTTTACTACACTTCCTCTTTAAAATGTGTTTGTAATGTCACAGGAAACCATTTTGCCTGGAGGAAAGCCACACAAATATGGGGCAGACATACAGACTCCTGCAGATGAAATTATTAGTGATGTTCCTTTTCAGTGAATGGGGTTACATTTTTAAACTATTAGCATTCATAAATATGGGTGGTTATGAAAACACCTGAGAAACTGCTGATGTGGCCAAACCAGGTGCACCTCCACAGCTAGCTGTATAGTCTATAGTTTACTGGACAAAACCATGGAAATAGTGCCACTGAACTTTACACATAGGTGGCGGATGCTGCTATCCAGAAGAGACAAATAGTGTTTGTTTGTTTTTTAAAAGCGGACCTGAACTCAGAACTTCCTCTTTGCTGTAAAAGATACATAACACCATAATAACCGTTAGGCCTCTTTCACAGTGGGACTTTGCGTTTGATGCACGGTGCATTTATCTATATTTTCCCACTGTCCTATGCAAGAGTTCATGTACACTTTAGGTGCCCTAGTACTGACAACTTGCGTTGCACTACGTCCTCAATGTGCATTGGCTCTTCAAGGTAAAATTAACCTCATTTTATCCCTACCTAAAGGCTCATACACACATCAGACTATAGTCTTTGGAAAATGAAAGATCACAGACCAATCTTACCACCCTTCATGTAGTATGAGAGCCATACTCTACACAGTCTTTTCTATGGAGCTGAACTCCACATCAGAAAAAAATCTTTGCAAGATGCTGCACACACAGATGCTGTACAGACACAAAAGATCAGTATCTGCAAAAGATCTGTTCCTGCCAAAAATCCATTCCTGCAAATTGCAATGATAGTCTATGAAATCTGCAGATCATCATACACACATGATTTAACTGACATTCATCTGCAGATCAAGCAATCATCTGCAGATCTGAAAATCCATCCTGGTGGATCTGATCTGCAGATGAATGTCAGTTAAATCATGTGTGTATGATGATCTGCAGATCTCATAGACTATCATTGCAATTTGCAGGAATGGATTTTTGGCAGGAACAGATCTTTTGCAGATACTGATCTTTTGTGTCTGTACAGCATCTGTGTGTGCAGCATCTTGCAAACATTTTTTTCTGATGTGGAGTTCAGCTCCATAGAAAAGACTGTGTAGAGTATGGCTCTTATACTACATGAAGGGTGGTAAGATTGGTCTGTGATCTTTCATTTTCCAAAGACTATGGTCTGATGTGTGTATGTGGCCTAAGGCTCAACACACACTATACAATCTTGGTTGTACAGATTTACCAAATTTATGTAGTATAAGGGCCAACAGATTGAAAATACCTTGAATGATTATTTGGATAATCTCTTAAGCCTCATCTACACGGGTAGATGAGGCTCCAATTAGCCGCCGGATCGCCTCTTCCGCGTCTCCGCGTGTGCCCGCCGCATCCCCGCTCGCGCGCTGGATTTGATTCCCCGCTCGTCCCCGCTTATCTTCCGCTCGATTCCCTGCCATTGTCCCCTTACGGGGAGCGAGCAGGGAATCGGCGGTGGGGAGATCCGTCCTGTCGGATCTTAGCAATCGAGCCGCATCAGCGCCTCGATTGATAAGCCACATCGCCGCCTCATCTACCCATGTAGATGAGACTTTATACTACATGAAAGTGGTAAGATTGAACAACCAAGATTGTATGGTGTGTGTTGAGCTTAACACTAACCTCCACCCCTGTCCGATGCCTAACACTAACCTCCACCACTGCCTGTTCCCTAACACTAGCCTTTACCAGACCTATTCCTAACATTAAGGCCTTGTTTCCACTTAAGCACTGTGTACAACGTTGGTGGCTAGGCAGTTCTCACCGATGTGGTTGCGCACCCATTTGTTTAAAATGAATGGAACTGCACCACTAATACACAAATATGAATGCAAACATTGGGATTCCACAGTAAATCACAGTGCACGGATGGAAACATCAGAAAGTGAAGTCTATATCCTTGCATGTCACACACACTGTGCGTCGCTAGAAATGTGATCAGCAAAGCACAAGTGGAAACGGGGCCTAATACTTACCTCTACCCCCGGCTAAATCTAACTCCTCCCTCTCTGACACCTAGCTCTAACACCCCCCCCTCCCCCCAGACAAGATTGAAAATTCTGATACTGTGCATGCACTAATCGTGAGCCAGGGATGCTCACTGGATGAAATCTGAATGAGTTTAATTCGGATTTCATCCAGGTAATTAAAGCACCTGAGCGGGTGTACGACAGGCATCTTCTTTAACCTGTCCCACAACGCATTCCACTCTGTGTTCCAAGCCGCAGTCATGTGATTAACCACTTGAGGACCGCAGTGTTAAACCCCCCTAAAGACCAGGCTATTTTTTCCTAAATAGGCCACTGCAGCTTTAAGGCCTCGCTACAGGGACATACATGTGTGCACAGAAGTGGTTCCCCCCACCCCCCTTTTTCTCCCCACAGAGCTCTGTTGGTGGGGTCTGATCGCTCCCCAGATTTTTTTTATAAATATTTGTTTATTTTCTAATATTTTTTATTTATTTTACAATCCTCCCTCCCGCCAGCCAATCAGCATGATTAGCTGTCTCTGCCTAGAGGGGAGAGCCGTGTCACATGGCTGTCCCCAGTACAGCGCTGCCTCAGATCGCAGCGCTATACAGGGTTATTAGATGGCGAGTTAACAGTCTCCTAGCAGCGATCGCCACTGGAAGACTGATGACGGAGAGATCCCCTGCAATCTCCGCCCCAGGACTGCACGCCGATTGTTAGGCGGGCCTGGGGCTGCCGCCGTGTCCACGCCAGTTGGCGTGGACGCGGTCTTTAAGTGGTTAAAAACACTTCCTCCTTCCGGGAGGAAGCGTAGTAGTCAAATGATGCGGCTTGGAACACAAGAGTGGGACAGGTTAAAGAAGATGCCTGCTGGGTAAGTTTAACCCCCTCTCGCACACCTCTCAGGTGCTTTAATTACCTGAATGAAATCCGAATGAAACTCTTCGAAATTCATCCTGGGAGCATCCTTGAGACAAATGATACATTATACTGCCTGGCAGCACTGAATATCACTGCACCCTCATCTGTGATGTCTCTGAACTGTGTGGAACTGTGCTTGCAAAACATAGACAAGTAGATACTAAGCAGCCTGTACAGCTGGAACCCCTTGTTTCCGAATGAAACCTGCTCTGACGTGTTATTGTTGTGAAGCGCTATATCACACTGGCATTTCTTTCTATGGTTTGTAGCTCTACAGCAGCTGGAAAGAGGCACTATGGCCGCTATTTAGAGCTTAAAATTAGCCTCTCATTTGATTTGGGCTAGACAGGCTTCATACATAAGCTCTCCCTAAAGACAGGCATACACATCCTTCTTGACTTGAGCCTGTGCTCCCCTCTCAGCAGCAAATTTACTACCCCATTTGCCAGTTCTTCCATACTCACACATGTAGAACAGCAGCACTTCCGCCCGGCGCTGGCGTCCCTTCCGCTCCCACTTCTGTCCAATGACTACGCAGAAAACGACTTGCGAAAGGTGAAAATTCATTGGAGGACGGACGTAGGAACGCTTCTCAGGATTTGTTGCTAGGTAACGCCAGGCCGCCTCAGCCTGATCACGTGAACTGACAGAACTGTGTTCTATTTTTCTGAACGCAAATGTAATCCTTTTTCCATTTTTAATGTTTCGTAGTATTTTTATAACTTCCTTCACTGAAAAAAAAGACTGTTTACTCCTTCCTCATTTTCACCCTAATGTTCACACGCAGAATACATCATTCTTGAGCCTTTAATATGCAAATCTGTTTAGTTAAAAGTTTTGTTATGGTTAGTAGTGTGCACATCGCATATGCAGGGTTCATACTCCTTGCGAATACGTGTGAAGGCGTGTTTGCTGCACATCCAATGAAAGTCAACGGAGAATCGCACTTCTAAAATTACGTTTTTTTCGCAGTCACGTTTTTGCATGCGTGATAAAAACCGTATTTCTT
This sequence comes from Hyperolius riggenbachi, assembly GCF_040937935.1. Lineage (NCBI taxonomy): Eukaryota > Metazoa > Chordata > Amphibia > Anura > Hyperoliidae > Hyperolius > Hyperolius riggenbachi. The sequence continues at coordinate 46,944,966 of NC_090654.1, forward strand.
GAGGCAGGGGTCACACTTACCGGCTTTCGTACGCGTTTTCTGCACAGAAAAACTGACTTCAACTGAGAACTCATGTTAATCAATGAGCTAGGTCACACTTTAATGCAGATTTCGCATGCAGAAAAAAAACTGACATCTTGCGCAATTTGTCAGTTTTCTCTATACATTACATTAGCTGTTGTAAGGTAGAGGTCACATTTGTCTTTCAGTTTTCTGAAAAGTGTAGAAACTGAAAGACAAGTGTGACCCCTGCCTGAAGCAAACATTTGCACATCGCATGCGTTCTTACACGGGGGAGCGGAGGAGGCATGCCAGGGACAGGAGAACCACACAGGAGAATGCACGGGGATCGGAGGATGACACAGAGGAATGGAAGGGGACATAGTGGGACACACAGGGTGATAGAAGGGGACACTCAAGGGGAGCAAAGGAGGACATAGGGGACAGAAGGGGACACATGGCAGACAGGAGGGGGCACAGGACGACATGGGGTAGTGCGCATGCTCAGAGCGATCCCAGCCACGGACGTGCAATCAAAGGATTTGCTTCGACAATCAGCACCTGTGCAGTTTTCACCAACCATCCCAACCAGGAAGTAGCTTTGGCGGGTTGTTACACCATAACAGAGGGGGATAGAGGAGAACAGGGGGAGCAGTGGGCATGAGTAGAGCCTCTTACACATGCTTCTTCCCCCATTTTTACATTTTCATATGGACTAAGGTATCCTTTAAAGGACTTCCAAAGCAAAAAAGCGAATCTATTTTTTACTCACCTGGGGCTTCTTCCAGGCCCTCACAGCTGTCTTAGTCCCTCACCACAGCCCCGGGGTCCTCCTCCGTGTCCCCGCTGGCTGGTGGCAATGATAGTGACCCACGGGCGGGGACGCCCACGTTGCGCCAGATGACTTGGACGCACGGGCACGGGTGTCCATGCAGGTGGGCCGATACCGGCGGCGGGTCGCTATCATTACAGGTGACCAGGTGACCAGCGGAGACACCGAGGAGAACTGGGGCTGCGGCGAGGGACTGAGACGGCTGCGAGGGGCTGGAAGAAGCCCCAGGTGAGTAAAAAATAGATTAGCTTTTTTCGATCGGAAGTCCTTTAACCACCTGAGCGGTCTGGACGGGCTCAGCTCGTCCAACACCGCCGGAGGCTGCCGCTCAGGCCCTGCTGGGCCGATTTTAATGAAATAAAAAGCAGCACACGCAGCCGGCACTTTGCCAGCCGCGTGTGCTGCCTGATCGGCGCTGCAGCGCGGCGATCCGCCGCGTGCAGCGGCGAAAGAGGGTCCCCCCAGCCGCCCGAGCCCAGCGTAGCCGGAACAAACAGTTCCGGCCAGCGCTAAGGGCTGGATCGGAGGCGGCTGACATCAGGACGTCGGCTGACGTCCATGACGTCACTCCGCTCGTCGCCATGGCGACGAGGTAAGCGAAACACGGAAGGCCGCTCATTGCGGCCTTCCGTGTTACTTCTGGCCGCCGGAGGCGATCGGAAGAACGCCTCCGGAGCGCCCTCTAGTGGGCTTTCATGCAGCCAACTTTCAGTTGGCTGCATGGAATAGTTTTTTTTTTATTTAAAAAAAACCCTCCCGCAGCCACCCTGGCGATTTTATCAGAACGCCAGGGTGGTTAAGCAAAAAAGTACTGATTTCTGGGTCCATTTTTTTTAAATTTGTGGTTGGTTTTTGACATTACACCATGCACCAGAACATTTTGTCCTTTAAGTCCATCTGAAATGACCCAGACCCAGTGAAATGGCAGGGTTTCTGGATGATGGTTTGTTCTTTGCAGGGTGGAATTTTAATTTGTGTTGGTTAATACATTTTGCTCAGAGTTTTTAGAAATGTTTATCATTCTGTGCTGTTATTTCTTCTACAAAACTGTATGTCTTTCATGCAGTTCTGCCTGAAGATCAGTCATCCAATATTGGCTTTTGGTCTTGACTTTTGTGAACAAAGTCCTCTGTCTGGGCTAGTGAACACCAAGAGCGCTTCTGAGTGCTTTTAAAAACGCTAGCGCTTTGAAAAGCGATTGGCTGATGTATTTGAATGGGATGGATCACACCAGAGCGATGTGATTTTCTCCTAAATGCAAAAGCGGGTCCTGCAACATTTCTGCTGATTTCTGAGGCAATTCAACTTCAATGTTAAGTATAGGAAAGTGGAAAATCACTCTGAAATGTGCTAGATCAGAGCGATTAACCAAGCGTTTTTGTTCAGTTACAGCTCTACTGTAACTAAAAATGAAAAACGCTACACCGAAACGCTCCAAAAATCACTAGGCATGATTAGAAAATCGATAGGCACATGCCTAGAATCGCTCTAAGAAATCACTTCAAAAAGCGCTGAGCGTTTGCACTTTTTGGTGTGTACTGGCCCTATATCAGTATTTCTCAAACCTTTCCTTTATTTTGGCCACTAATGATCCAATCTTTTTCATCAAATCTTACCATTTCTATGTAATATAAGAGAACTGCCTAAATTATCCATTCACTATATTCACCCAATTTTCCCTTACACTACATAGATTTGGTAAAATTGGATGAAAAAGATTGCATCATTAGTGGCCACCTTACTGTATGCAGTTTGTATAGATAGAAGTAAATCTGAATTGGCAGGGTTCTTGATGGTAAAGCCTGGCATACGCCTTCAGTTTTGATTGGCCAATGATTGACCAATTTTACCACCTTGATGTAGTACAAGGGACAACAGATTTTGAATACTGTGATGTCAATGTCTCCCCGGTTCCGATGACTCTTCCGCTCGGTCCCAGGAAGCAGACTGGTGGCAGAAGCATGGGGATCTCCACTGGGCTGCAAGAAACCAATGGGAATTCTCAGCAACAGGGAGCATTCTCATTGGTTCATGGTGGACCAGTAAAAATTCTCCCTGTTGCTAGAGAGAATTGGTCTATTGTATCTTGTGGAGAGCTCTATGCTCCTGCCGGCCTCCGGGCTGTGTACCAAGGGACTGAGCGGCAGTGGGACATGAGTGTTGATCGTGGGCAAAACATACGGAGCAGATTGCTGCAAGTGGGTGCAGAATGGAGCGCATCCGCTACTGTGCGCTTTGCATTCGCTCAAGTGTGATCCGGCCCTTATGCAGCTTGATTATGGACCAATCAAATTCCACCTAGGTAAAATTTGATTGGTCTATCTTCGAGCTGCATACAAAATGTGTGTAATCCTGCATCAAATCCAAATTATTTGTATCTCATTGGCCATCCCTACCGGCGTCTTCGACAGATGCACTTTTCCTGGAAAGTTTTTGATGGCGGTTAATGCGCCCATCAGGCTAATGTTAAATATAGACAGAAAAAGCAATAATAAACTCTATGGAAACGGATATGTAAACAATATTTATTGAACAATAATGTGACAGTGAAACACAGCATGTACTAAACAAAGGAGAACAGACAGTGACAGACCAAATAACCTGCTGGAAGTCTCTCCTTTCATAAAACGATGATATACACACAGCGGACGGGTGTAAACAGTAACAGAAGAAATGCCAGGGAACAAGTGCAAATTACCTTCATCCGAGCTGCATTATATCACATGACAAGGACAGATCTCCATCTACACTGCAGCATGTAACCTGATCTCATGAGAATTGCATAAGTAGGCTTGGTTAGTAGTCGTGGTCAATGAGATGTGAGTAATTCCGGATTGGATACAAATTTGATGCCAGCTGTATGCAGCTTGGCACTGGGCCAATCACAGTCTTCAGGATCTGCTTCTTATTGGTCCGTTTCAAACTGCATGCAGTTTGCATTGAAGGTGGAATTACAGGCATTCTGTTGCCCATCTGTAGTGGTTAGCAGCAGGGCTGTGGAGTCGATACAAAAATCATCCAACTCCTTAGTTTATGAAACTCCAGACTCCTGCTCTCATTTGCGTCACTTCAGCATCTCCCGATGCGGAAGTGAAAGGAGTGAATGCGGGCGGATGCGGCCGTGCGAGAATCTGAGGCATTCTACAGATTATCTGATCGCTCCGCATAACCAGCACGCAATGGAAACTGTTCCATTGCCGTGCACTGGTTTCAGTTCGGCCGTGGTGCAATGCGGCTATGTAGCCACATAACACCGCGTGTAATGGCAACGGTCCCTACGTGCACGTACTCCCTGCTGCCATAGGCGACAATAGTAAAAGCCACAATTAGCGGCAAAGAAGTTGGCGCTATTTTTATAGGTGCTCGTCCTGCGCTATTCTTATTTGCTCCAACTCTGACTCCAACTCCACAGCCCATGCAGAGCTACAGAGTTGGTACAAAAATCATCCGACTCCAACACTGACTCCTCAGTTTATGAAACATCCGACTCCAACCTCAATAAAACTGTTTGAAATAGAAACCTCCGACTCGAGGTACCCAAAAATGACCGACTCCTCAGCCCTGGTTAGCAGTCTGGATTGGCAGCCATGGCAGAATATAACCAGAGCACTAACAGAAGAATCTGTTCACCGATCTGCAGAAAGAGAGTTTAGAGCCATTTCTAACTGGAGCCCTTATCTGAAACTAAAGCCTGGTGCACGTGCTACATGGTTATTGGTTGCAGTGGCTATTCAAGGTGAAACACCTCATTAGGGCGCAACGCCGTGGCTGGGATTCGGGCGCCGTCATAGGCCGTAAGGTGAATTATGGCTATAGCAGCACTCATTTACTAATTTGGGCACCGGCAGCACCATTGCTAACTGCCTGTCATATGCATCTCTGTGGAATTTGCCTCATTACATTGACTATTATTAAACAACACTTAGTGAGTTACTACGGTATGTACTTATATTGTCATAGGACTGTGCCTTTTCCCCTTAGGGACACTGGCAAGAGGAGCAGTGATGTTTGCTCGTGGCCTATCGTATGGATAAAGTATGCCATGTGATCATAGCAGTTACATTAGGTGTTCTGTTTCGAATTCCCGCTTTATGTGTGAGGCATACTCCAGAAGACCCAGTCTGTATAGCAGTACAACTCCACACTGATTTAGAAACCTCCACAGGCAGTTTACTCGATGAAATAATGACTCCAAGTATAATCTGTAGTATCTTTACTTGCGTTGAAAGCATACAAAGATGTTTTTTAGAGCATATTCATAGGTAAAAATATGATGCGACTACAAGCACAGCAGGATCTCCTCACTAACTGAACTCAACTGTTGCAGAAACATCTAGACAAGGCTGTTGAGCAGGGAGTTACAGTTGGGAAATGCTAAATAACTAAATCTTGCAGGGGGACTGGAATATACTAATACAAAGAATATAAATAATGTTAAATAACATTAAAGGAGGCTGTTGTGACAGCACACTCCCCGCTTGGTATCGGTAGATACCACTATATATAATACAATTTAACATTGAAAACTATAAGTATAATTAAGACTTGTAGAGAAGAGAGAAAACATAAAACAAACATTAATTCTTGAATGCAGATCTTTGAAGAATCTTCCATCACTGGAGAAAGGATGTAACTCAGTAGACTCGAAGGCATATCAGGCTGTTCCTTTGGATCGAGTAGATAAGACATCTTCATTTGAAGGCAGGAGTAAGACTGTCTCCGTGATGGGTCTAAACAAAGTCTTAACACTACCATTTCTTGCTGTCTTCACTTTCACCTTGCGAACCTTTCCATCATCGCTAGTGATTGCCTTTATAAAGTGATCATTCATATCGGGTTTGTTCTTCAGAATTTTTTTAAGTGAAGTTAGCCTAGAAATAACTTGTTTCTTGTTATTTGGAAGCCTAATTCTTGGTGAACGAAACGGTAAAGGAGCTACCCAACTGTTAGTTTCATCCTTGAAGAATTAATTATTCAAGATGTTTATGAACTCTTTATCCTCAATGGAAGGAACTGTCTTATTGTCATCACGAGTTATTTGGAATATAGTGTCACCAAAGTCTTGATGAGAACTGTTCTTACAACTGATTTGCTTTTGTAGATCGCATGAAGTCTTTAAACTGAAACTCTCCTGAACTTGAAAGTTAAAAGGATGTTTAAGTGAATGAAAGGTGCATTCAGATTCTCTGATGTTGGTCTTGCATGAGAACACATCATAAGACTCTTGAAATGTATTTAAGCAAACATCTCCTATAATGACCCATCCAAAATCTAATTTCTGTGCATAAGGGGCATCATTTGGTCCATTGCATTGTTGTCGCACCTTATGTACTCTTGGGATATCTCTGCCTAAAAGAAGGAGAATCTTTGCATCATCATCAAGCGGTGGAATGTAACTGGCTATGTGTTTCATATGAGGATGATAAAGAGCCGCTTCTGGTGTAGGGATCTCTTCTCGATTGTTTGGCAACTGATCACATTCGATAAGTGTTGGAAGTGAAAATTCTGTGTTTCCATACTCAGATGCTACCACAAAACCATGTGCTCTTCTTCCAGATATCTTAACCAGGCCTGAGCAAGTTCGTAAAGTATAGGGCCAGGTTTCTCCTTGAATATTGAACACGTTGAAGAATTCTGGACTTGCTAATGAACGATTGCTCTGGTCGTCAAGGATAGCATACATCTTCACTGCGCTCTGTGGTCGTCCTTCTGGATATACCTTGACCAGACATATTTTACTGCATGACTTTCTGTGGAATCCTTCTTCACATACCTCAGTACATTTTGTGGATACAGATGCTGTCATTTCCTCAGTACTCTCCCCGCCATAACTTGGTGTGGTCTTTGAGGCGTGAGCAGTTTGAAGCACTTCTTTGGGAGAACTAGGATGATAAGCCGTTATGTGTTTATCACTGTTGCAGTCAAAACATTTGACAGGAACTTTACAGTCTTTAGCAAAGTGGTCTGTAGATGCACAACATCTATAACAAATATCGTGTTCTCTGAGGAAAGATTTGCGCTCTTCAAAGGGCATTTGTTTAAACACACGACAATTTCTAAGAGGGTGTGGCTTGTTATGAATAGAACATTGATACCTAGGATCATTTTCCTTGACTTGCTGTGGTTTAAAATCAGAGTCTTGAGAACTTGAGAAGATTCCAGTATTCTTGACATAGATAGAGTTCCGTGAGTCCTTAAACTTGCCTTGAGTATCGCAATTTAAAGGTGTTGAAGGAAGAACTGTAGTATCAAAAAATAAAAAGCTTGGGTCATTCTTTACAGTAGCTATGTCTCTAATGAATTTGGAGAAAAAAGAAAAAGGTGGAAAGGATACTTTATAGTCCTGTTTATATTTAGATCCTTTCTTTGCCCATTCACTCTGAATATTCGGTGGCAACTTCTGTACAATTGGGTTTACACCATGAGCTGTATCCAAGTAGACAAGACCTGGAAGGTGTGGGTCTGCCTTGGCTCTTTCTACTTCAAGAAGAAGGTCGCTTAATTCTTGAAACTTGTGGTTGTCCTTGTTAGACAGTTTTGGGAAGTTTCGAAGTCTCTTGAATAAGGCAAGCTCAATAGCTTCAGAACATCCATAAACTCTCTCTAATCTCTCCCAAACTATGTTAAGACCCGTTGCTGGATCATCGCAATGAACAGATTTCAGTCTTTTAACTTGTTCTGATGACTGCGGTCCCAACCATTTGATAAGTAGGTCAAGTTCTCCTATAGGTTCAATCTCCAGGTTCTGGATTATAGTCTTGAATGTAGCTCGCCAACCTCTGTAGTTTTCTGGTTGATCATCAAATTTCGTTAGTCCAGAGTTAAGAAGCTCTCGGCGAATCATATACTTGCCAACTTCTTCAATTTCAGACTTTTCTGATTTTATTTCTGTACGTGGAAATGCATCACCACTGCAGACAGTATGTGGCTTGTGCTGTTCCAGTGGTGATGTAGAGAATGGAGATGCAGATGCGTTTACTCCAGGCGAGGGTTTGATCTGTGTGATGTTTGGAGCATGGGAGCTTGAAAAAGACTGTGTTATGAGATTCATGGGATTTGTTCCAATTGGTTGTGATATTTCTTTGTGATTATATCTTGCTGAGGTCTGACAAGGTGTATAGATTTGTTCTCTTGGACTTGTAGTGTTGGACAGCATAGCAGAATCCTTCAAAGGTACAGTGTTAAACTGAGATTCATGTTTTAACGATATGCATTCTGGCTGTTTACTTGCTGAACAGGTAGGTGCAGAGACTTCAGCTGTAAGTAGGGGAGTATATCCATTGTTCTGGTTCAGAACAAATTGCAAAGTTCGTTTAGCAGGATCGTCAGCAGACTTTAGGCTAGGGTAATTAATTCCTTCTTCCTCTTCCACAGCTTGTTCGAAGACCTTTAACCTTGCTAGAGCTGCTGCTTCTTCTCTTTTCTTTTGCAGAAGTTCTAACTGGGCCTCTGTCTCTGCCTGCACACGTGTTGCTTCTGCCTGCACACGTGTTGCTTCTGCCTGTGCTTCTGCCTGCACACGTGTTGCTTCTGCCTGTGCTTCTGCCTGCACACGTGTTGCTTCTGCCTGTGCTTCTGCCTGCACACGTGTTGCTTCTGCCTGTGCTTCTGCCTGCACACGTGTTGCTTCTGCCTGTGCTTCTGCCTGCACACGTGTTGCTTCTGCCTGTTTGCGTGCTGCTTCCGCCTGTTTGCGTGCTGCGTCCGCTTTAAGAGTCGATTCTTGTTCAAAGCAATAAGATTGTGCTTTCGCAGCCTCTGCTTCTGCACGGGCTTTGACTAACTGAATGCTTAATGCTGACCTCTGGGAGAGTGACTGCAGCGATTTGCTTGATCTAGTAAATCTGTGAGAGGTTGCTTGCACTGACAGTTTTTTTGAGTGTCTAGAAGAAATAGAGGTACAGGATGTAGTTTCGATCAAATTTGCTATCCTATTCTCTAACTGTAACTTGGCTTCCATAAACATAACATGTCTCTGTTGATCAGCAGTGGTAAAGTCATCCAACTCTTTTGACGCTTGATCTGTACTAACTTGCGATAGAAAGGAAGAATATTTTTCAGAGAGTTTCCTGTAATTTTCATATGTCTTCTTAAGTCTTGTAAGTGCATTGTTTAATTGCTCTCCATTACTGCCAGTCTTCTCAATATCAGATATGTGTTGCAGCGTTTTTATCCACAATTCAGACAGACTATGGAACATTCCTTCACTTTCTGCTTCATACCTCTCTCTTGCCTTTAGAGAAAGATGTATTGACCGCCTTGGTCTCTCAGGTAGTACAACATGTTTATCTGAATCATCTTGACCGAGCATTAATTCATCTTCCATGTTAACCACCCTGGCGTTCTGATTAAATCGCCAGGGTGGCTGCGGGAGGGTTTTTTTTAAATAAAAAAAAAACTATTTCATGCAGCCAACTGAAAGTTGGCTGCATGAAAGCCCACTAGAGGGCGCTCCGGAGGCGATCTTCCGATCGCCTCCGGCGCCCAGAATAAACAAGGAAGGCCGCAATGAGCGGCCTTCCTTGTTTTGCTTATATCGTCGCCATAGCGACGAGCGGAGTGACGTCATCGACGTCAGCCGACGTCCTGACGTCAGCCGCCTCCGATCCAGCCCTTAGCGCTGGCCGGAACTTTTTGTTCCGGCTGCGCAGGGCTCAGGCGGCTAGGGGGGCCCTCTTTCGCCGCTGCTCGCGGCGAATCGCCGCAGAGCGGCGGCGATCAGGCAGCACACGCGGCTGGCAAAGTGCCGGCTGCGTGTGCTGCACTTTATTTCATGAAAATCGGCCCAGCAGGGCCTGAGCGGCGACCTCCGGCGGTACTGGACGAGCTGAGCTCGTCCAGACCGCTCAGGTGGTTAATAGAATGCATAGAAATAGACATGCTCTATGGCTGCAGATATGATGCTTATGAATCTTATCACTGGGTGATTTTTTTTTTTTAAACTTAATAGCGATAGTCCCAAACAGAAGAAATGTACAATTTCTGTAGCAGTCTGTACTCACTGTATTCACTGTAGGAAGGCAGACAGGCAATTCTTGTACTTTTTTGCTGAACGTCTATTTACTCTTTGTAGACTTGTGTTTGAGGTGTAGCTAGGTAATCCTTTATCGTATTGCAGATCAGTCCTTTACTGATGAGATGACAGGAAATCCCATTACCTTCTTGCAGATATCATATTTTTACTGTTCTGTTTCGAATTCCCGCTTTATGTGTGAGGCATACTCCAGAAGACCCAGTCTGTATAGCAGTATAACTCCACACTGATTTAGAAACCTCCACAGGCAGTTTACTCGATGAAATAATGACTCCAAGTATAATCTGTAGTATCTTTACTTGCGTTGAAAGCATACAAAGATGTTTTTTAGAGCATATTCATAGGTAAAAATATGATGCGACTACAAGCACAGCAGGATCTCCTCACTAACTGAACTCAACTGTTGCAGAAACATCTAGACAAGGCTGTTGAGCAGGGAGTTACAGTTGGGAAATGCTAAATAACTAAATCTTGCAGGGGGACTGGAATATACTAATACAAAGAATATAAATAATGTTAAATAACATTAAAGGAGGCTGTTGTGACAGCACATTAGGTAACCTGGGAACAGGTCTTTTTAGCAACCCCCCACCCCCACCCATATATATTTTATGCAGAATGGTTCATTTCAGGTTGGACTTTATTTGATTAAATATAGTGGCCATTTAAAACGCAGCGATTGGCGTCTGCCATTTATAGCTGCAATATGTATTGCGGATAGCCCCGACGCCATCATTTTATTGAGCACCTCTGAGCACACAAATTTCTGTGCATTGCCGGTAATCACAGCTTTTGCAGCATAGGTTTTCAGTGTTAGGAGTGGGAGGGGCCTTAGGGGCTAAGGTTAGGCACCAACTGGGGGGAGGGTTTAAGGTCAGGCACCAACTGGGGGGAGGGTTTAAGGTCAGGCACCACCACTGGTGGGGGAGGGGTTAATGTTAGGCATCAGTAGAGGTAGGTTTATTGATATTTTACGATCAGAATTAAGCAGAATATCAGTAATTTTACCAAAATTCTACTATCGGCAATATCTGGCACCCCTTTTTACAGGCGTTTTTTTTTTTTTTACATGTACATTTCGTTGTACAATCAACAAAAGTGTTTTGTTTTGTTTTTTTCTATTTCAGGCATACTCTGGCCTGAAGAATAATGAATTGGCCCTTTAGGTGACCATACACTTATAGATGGCCACCAGATTCGACCATCGGATAGGTCCGTCAAATGTGATCTAAGAGCGATCTATTACTGCCACACTTTAGGCATTTTTAATAGATTTCAACATGAAATGTATAAAAAAAAACAACTTTCTAGTAACCCCAGCGTTGCACTGTTCCTTTCAGTAAAATGCTATGGGCTGTCCATCTGCAGCCACTCCTGACCCACTGCCAATCAATATCTTCCACCCGGTGTAATCAACCAATACGATTGATTTTGGTCAAAAATCGATCAGGCTTTTGATATCGAAAGAAAAAATTGATAGGTATATGGCCACTTTTTGTCTAAACACAGCCTACCCACTCGAATGGGCAATTTCACTGAAACACAGATAGCCCATTTTTTATTTGTAGAGATGTAAATGCGCAGCAGTAAGCTGAACGGAACTATGTATTTTATATTATAATGTTAATCTTACATTCAGCTGCTTTGCAAAGAGGAAGGACGACTATCGGCAATGCATACATTGTGACTAGGCTGCTACCTGCTACTTATAAGCCTTGTACACATGCATGAGTACGCTCACCTGCAGGGATCGGGACTTGATCCCTTAGACTACAGTTTGGGGCAAAGGAAAATTGGAGTTTTACTTATCTAGGGCTTTTTTGTAGCCCTCCAGGCAGTTTATCAGGTATCTTGGAGTCCTCCCGATCCCGATCTTCATAGATTCGAGACTAAAACTCTAATCTAGTCTACTATGCATGCATGGTTCCATCTGAGCATGTGCGGTTCACAAAGACTTAAAAGAGAACCAGAGATTAGAACATAACAGATTTATACATACCTGGGGCTTCCTCCAGCCCCATAAGCCTGGATCGCTCCCACGCTGCCTTTCTCCGCTGCCTCTGTCCGCCGGTACCAGGTCCCCGTCATTTCGGCCAGTCGACGCAAGCGCAGTGCGCTCCCTCCGTACTGCGCAGGGGCATGCGTACAAAGCTGGAGAGAGCCCCTGTGCATGCGGAAGACTGGCCGCATCTGCCAGAAGTGACGGGACCCGGTACCGGCAATAGAGGCACCGGAGGACGGCAGAGTGGGAGCGATCCAGGCTTATGGGGCTGGAGGAAGCCCCAGGTATGTATAACATCTTTTTTTCATTTTTTACACAGTCTTAGTCTCTGGTCCCTTTAAACTGCACATGCGCAGAACACTTCAAGCCATCATTTTGATATAAATCACTGCATACATTGCCTGATATGAGCAGGTCTCTACTTTTCTTTAAATGATATGGACCATATGAGTGGTTGTTAAAGTGCACCTGTTACCCATGAACAATGCAGGAAAATGTCCTGTGAACCAAACTAATTTTTCGGCACCTTTTATCTGCCCTGGTCTGTTTTTCTTATTATTAGTCATTTCTGAACAGCATCTTGTTGTATGATCGGAACTTCTCCGTTTCCCAGACTCTACACTGCTCTTTCATAAGTGTATGGATGGGGTCTAGCTAATCTCTTCTAAGATAATAGTTGCTGCACATTGACTATAAACAAGGACGGATTTATACTTTTTCCACCCCTAGGCCAACTTTCTTGCAAAGAAGCCTGTGCAGCCCCCTCTTCCAATTCTAATGCTGGATCCACACCATACAATTTTTTGGCAGATTTACCTGCCAGATCGATTATTTCCAGCATGTCCGATCTGAGGATCAATTTTTCTTGTGCAATTTTCTGATCGATTTCCGTTCTTTTCTATGGAAATCGATCAGAAAATAGCTCAAAAAAAGATCGATCCTCAGATTGGACATGCTGGAAATAATCGATCTGGCAGGTAAATCTGCCAAAAAAATTGTATGGTGTGGATCCAGCATTACATTTATGTACAGCAACCCCCTTTAGTTATATACAGATGATCTGGGCAGCAGCTCCCCTTTTCTATGTGTTCCTCCCATTTGCAGCCTCTTCTTCCATATGCAGCAATCCCTCTTCCATGTCCAGCCGCCCCTTGGACAGCTGCTGCCCAAGGCCCAGGCCTTGGTGGCCTTCTCAGAAACCCCTGACTATAAAATACACATCATCATTTGGGCCATCTGCTTATCTCTGATTACCATTGAATACTGCACTTGTACAAGAACATTAAGGCCTCTTTCACACCAGGACATTGCATTTAGGGGACGTTATAGGTCGCATAACGTGCGCCTAATGCAACGCCTGGTGGTGTTGGTGGAGGACGCTACCTAGAGCTGCGTCATGCAGCTCTTGGTGCGCCTTTTTTGTGCTATAGACTGCGGAGACCACGTGATCCGCATCACGTGGTCCTGCCAGCCAATCGCCGCACAGAGCGGCGCTCCAGGAAGTAAACACTGCACGTCACAGCGTGCAGTGAATATTAATTAGCCATGTGGCTGGCCGAGGAGGAGGAGGGGAGACCTCCTCCTCCAAGATTACTGCGCATGTGCAAACAGTCTAACGCAGCTCAGCCGCGTATAACGCACAGTATGCAGCACCTTAACCTGACGTGCAGCGTTACAATGTAACGCAATGTGGACACTGTGAACAGCCCATTGATTTTTCATTACTGTGCGGTGGGCTGTGTTACAGGCTGCTCTAACATGCGCCTGTAACGTCCTACTGTGAAAGCAGCCTAAAGGATCCTAAACTGAGAGGAACAAGGTTAGAACCAGCATTGACACCCACTTGCTGGTCTGTTGTGTTGACTCCGCTATTTGTGCTTTCTGCATCACTGACCCAGAAGCAGTATGCAGATCAGGAGCTCTGATTCTACTGGCTGCATCCTGGTTCCAGGCATGACTCAGATACAACAGAGGACAAAACACCAGCATTAAGGCCAGGCAACTGGCATTTTATAAATAAAATAAAGACAGCAGTACCCATAATCCTTCAGGCACCAGTGATTGGGGTACCCATTTGCTTAAAGTGAACCCGAGGTAAGAGGGATATAGAGGCTGCCATATTTATTTCCTCTTAAACAATACCAGTTGCCTGGCAGTCCTACTTGTTTTCTGACATCAGTACTGTCTGCGTCACAACCCTGTAGCAAGCATGTGGCTTATCCAGTCAGAGCTCCTGATCTGCATGCTTGCTCAGGGTCTATGGAGACACAAGATCAGGGTTCCCTTTAAGCACCCTTTATATTTTAGAGAATGATTTATGATATGGCAATCACGCTTAAATGACCCCCCCATGTTCTGTGTTGCAGCCAACCTAGGCCCCCACATGCTGCAGCCCTCAACTCTCAAGTGACACTGATAATATTGCACTTGCACAAGAATAATAAATTAATTTTCAGCAACACACATATACACATGACTATTACAATAAATAAAGCTCTCAAACATCTTGATAAAATGGCCCATATGTAGGCCCCTTTTCTTTGCATTGATATGCCACATTGTGACGACAAGGGTACCTGTCACCCATGAACAGTCTGGCCTGCCATGCTGTGGACTCTACTAATACTGAACAAACCAACTGGCTGAAAGAAACATCAGAGACTTGCTTCATACTTCATATAACGTCACTATAGGTACATATGAAGCCAGTGTCACTATGGGTAGATAGGGGGCTCATGTTCACAGAATGGATAGCAGTCTGTTATGGGACAGGTATTCCTTAAAGGGTCACTCCATCCAGAATAGATATTTAGCTGATGCTGATGTAAACTGCCTCTGCCTCGTCTCACTACATTATATAACCCAAATACAAAACCCATCAGGAAGAGTGGAATCCTCTCATAGCAGCCACAGCATGTGGGCGGAGCTAGAACTGAAACCCAGTGATGTCATTACAGATGTTCCCAGGAGGTATACACTGACATATAAGCTTATATATGGTTAAAACCAAATTAAAACTCCATGTAAAAATAGGTTTTGGGAGTGTGGCTGCTGCGGTTTTTAATCGCATAATCCTGTTGTGAAGACTGCAACCAGGATTCACTAATATGTATTTATCACATCAATGTGTTTTTTTTTCACAATCACCGCTGTCGGTATTTCAGCCTTCAGGGTGGTAATTCATAAAAATGTTTCTAGTTGTGATAGGCGTGCGGAGATATTCCGCTGTAGGCTAGCGTTAGGCTGTCGGGAGACATGCGGAAACAGGAGAAGCAGGCGGAGTCCCTCCGTGCGGTGTTCTCTCTGCAGCTGCTTGGGAGGTCTGTCCCATTCACTGCAATGTATTCTGCACGCTTCTCGCCACATCAGAGGTAGCGGTAATCCCCCTCTGCATACCGCTTCCTCTAACTTTTATGAATTGATATTTGTTACTTTTGTTAAGATAATCACCGCACAAGGCGGTGATTTATCACTCTGCGCGCGAATGTCGGCTTTTCATGCGGAAAAAGCCTTTATGAATACAGATTTTGCTGTGTGGTCGGTAAAGTGAGCCGTTTTCAGCATTTCCGCATGCGGGAATGCTTTATGAATCGAGGCCATAGTGTAAACAATTTCGAAGACTTCACATTTTATTTTTAGTTTCCACTTTTAACACTAGATGGCAGTGCTCCTTTTAGGAGCAGAGGAGGCACTATAAGGTTGTGGTATAAATTCTTTCATTGTTATTTTGAAGATAAGGTATTTGTGGATGGTCTCTGGACTTTTTGGTGTTTAATATCCTTTTTATAGGTGGATGCATTTATTTACCTATTTGTTCTTTATATGGCATATCTACCAAATGGACCCCTGGTTTTTAGAAGGATTTCTGTGGATTATACTTGCCGTCTCTGCTTTAAACTTTTCTCTCCGTCTTAAGTGCTTGATTGGCATCTGTATGTTTAACTATGCTTTTTCTACTATAACTGTGTTTGATGTCAGTGGGATTTTGAACTGGGATCCTGATGGATACTTCTTTATACTGTAGAGACTTTATGAGAAGCAGTGTTATCATAGGTCACTAGCAGGAGGAAGAGAAGTTCTCAATGTCTTTTCTATATGTGCTGAGGTGGTGCAAATCAGACCTCTGATGAAGGGGAAATTCACCGCAATATGTGTAAGGCTTGAAGTGTCCTCTCCACCTGCAATCATCAACCTTAAAGGGACTCCGAGCAGTGCAGAAACTATGGAAAGATGCATATCATTTTAAAGATCTCTTTCTCCTCTTTCCAATGATATATAAACCACCGCCCTACGCCTTTTAGTTTTCGCTATTTTCGCGATTGAAATTGCCGCGGCCGCGATTTCGATCGCGAAAATAGAGAAAACTAAAAGGCGTAGGGCGACGATTTAGGGGTCGTCATAAAGAGGAGAAAGAGAGCTTTAAAATGATATCCATCTTTCCATAGTTACATTGTATTACACAGGGCGACTTTTTCTCAAAGGTAGCAGCTGCATTCTGCTGAATGGAGCTGCTGACACTGGGGAAAGTGTCGTCCTGTGTAATACAAGTAACTATGGAAAGATGGATATCATTTTAAAGCTCTCTTTCTCCTCTTTCTGACGACCCCTAAATCGTCGCCCTACGCCTTTTAGTTTTCTCTATTTTCGCGATCGAAATCGCAGCCGCGGCAATTTCAATCGTGAAAATAGCGAAAACTAAAAGGCGCAGGGTGATGGTTTATATATCATTGGAAAGAGGAGAAAGAGAGCTTTAAAATGATATGCATCTTTCCATAGTTACTACACTGCTCGGAGTCCCTTTAAGGTCTGTCTGGGGGTGATATTCATCATTATGATATGATAGGAGTGCTGATACTATGGCATTTTCTGGGAAGTTAGTATCAGCTGGCTGTAGACCTATTATTATTACTTTTATTTTCTGTTTACCAATTGAGAATTAATTGTGTTTATTAGCAACTCAAAAGGCTTACATGGCTTGTCTTTGTTGTGACTTCATCGGTAGGAAGGCAAAGACTGAATCCATCTGTCAAAACTGCCGCCTGTAGCAATAGCAGTCTATGGTGCAGTGTCTGGACTCCTAGTTCATTATTTTAAAAGTGACTCACTCGTCATAAGCTAGCCAAGAAGCTTATAGACAGACGAAGAAAAATAAGCTCAGCACCTGAATGCCTGCACAGATTTATAAAAATCGTTCCTAAAAAACAGGGTGGAGCTTAATAAAAAAAAGTAAAACAAAAATTTGGGTGGAGCTGGGGCTTAAATAAAAAGGCCAGCAATTCACATAGCACTACTGGGCTATATAACCAGAAGGGTAACCTCACTTTTCTCTATTACAAATAACATTGCTGGTTATCCCCCCATCCACAGCGCTGAGAAGCAGCATGGCCACACACGAGTCATCGCCCTGCTCTCTTCTCCCGTGAGAAAGCTTATAGGGGGACATTTATCAAGAGTGTCTGAGCCAAAATATTAGTAGGTTTTCAGAAATCCGTGCAGAACTGTCTCAGACATCTTAAGAAATAACTAGATAGTGCAGTTTCCTTCTAAAAGTGTTGTAAAATTGGAGGAGTTAGGAAGGTCCAAGGCCTTGTTCACATTATAGGCGTTTTAGTAAAATTTTAAGCGCGGGCGATTTTCAAAATCGCCCCAAAAGCGCTTGTGCAATGATTCTCTATAAGAGGGTTCATATCAGAGTGGTGCGTTTCCGCGGTACTTGGGCCATTTTTGAGGCGAATTGACTCAATGGAAGGTGTAGGAAAAATGCAAAACGCAAAAAAAATTGTATTTATTTTATCCGGATTTTTTTCCGGATCAAAAGACGGAAGCGCTCTGCAAAAGCGCTTGCAAAAACGCCCACAAAAACAAGCGAACGTGCAGAAAATTGCGGGGGGGAAAACCCACTGCGGACGTACACGCGAGCCGAACACAATGTGAACAAGTCCTCAGACAGTGCAGTGTGTGAGGGAAATTGCTGTTGCTGACGTAACCAATACATCTGCTGTATTGCATCAATGCCCTGTACTGGAAGGGTTAAGCACAGAACAGCTTAACAGGATTCAGCAAGGGGGGAGGAGCACTTCACAAATCATGTCTAGCCTACACTGCTGCACTATATGCAGAACTGCTGTTAAGCACTTCTTAATCTGCAGCCGCTTAGGAATGGGTTTGCACTTTTCTTAACTGTAGTGCAGTTCACACTAAACTGTCACTATTAAGTAGTATTTAAGAATCTTCTTATCATATAGAGCAGTTCCACTACTGATTAGAACTGTTTAAAAAGAAAAAACTGTCAGTAATACTTTGATAAATGTGGCCCATAGTCCCTGAAAATGCATTGCATTGAAATCAGTGTGCATTGCAACAGAGCACGACTGACTTATAATGACGGCCCTCCCGCCGCCAGCCTGTGTGGTGCTGCTGTGCAGGGAATTACCTAAAGCTGATATAAAGGCAGCACAAGATTCTTTTGTTAGATTCAAATACATAAATGATCTTGGATAAATAAATAAGACTGATTATCATGACTCACCATTAAAACTTACACCATAAACCCAAATCCCTATTTTGGGTGGAGTGACCCTCGAAAATGCACAAAGCTACATAAATCTGACTACATACGAATGCCCTGATGTCCTCTGAAATAAATAGACTTTGTTCTTTTCGTACCACGATGTAGGTAAAAAAATAAATAAGTAATGTATGATACTCCGCCTCATGCTAAAATGCTCTGATTGGCTGGCACTGGGAATCATCATCAGTACAACCTTCCTGTGAGACATAATTACAGGAACCAACAAGGTGTAGCTCGTCTAGCCCCTGAGTCTGCACTCAGCGTGCCGACCTCTCATCATACCACTCGAGCCAACAGTGGTATGTTCCATACAACCCTGCACCCTGCAATGCAGAATGGCTCCTCCTACTTTGGTGCAAACATGCTGAACTGGGAATGACCGCCCAATCCCATCCTCGTAAACCTGAAAGAGGAACAAGAAGAGGAGGAGTTTGAAATAACCGGGCAAGCGATGGCGGCACTCCGCAGCCGCGTCCAGCACTGGCTTGGCTGGGTCATAGATCCACATGCATGTCCCTGTATGACTTGTCCACGGTCCACTCCTGCTTGTCACTGTCATCTTTGGCGTAGCGAGCCATCTCCTGCTGGAACCAGAGCTGGCGAGTCTGGTTGGGATCCACATTGATCCAGTTGTTAGCGATCCATTTGGTACCTTCTGTTACCAAGCAGCCTCCGTGCAGGGCAAACTCGTCTACATCTCCCACCCAGCCTAATGGAGGGAACAGACTGATCAATGCAAAAGTGAAATGACTCTTTCCTTAAAATGTTTGTTATAAATATACATTAGTATGGCAGAAGTCTTTCTTGATGTAATTTAAAAGGGGCAGTGAATTTATTTATAACTAAGCATGCTAACTTAAAGTGAACAAGCGATGAGAGGGCATAAAAGTTCTATACATACCTGGGGCTTCCTCCAGCCCGCTCCGCACAGATTGCTCCCTCGCCGCAGTCTAAAGCCTCCTTGATCCTCCTGTAGCATCCTCGTTCTCCAAAGCCAGTCGGCGCAGTGCGGCTAAGCGCGTTCCCGTCTCATCCCTGCAGCTGGGAGCGCTCTGTATCTGCGCAGTAGCACTGTGCAAGCGCAGAATGCACCCGGCCATGGAAACGCGTGACTGGGCTGCGCATCCGCCATACGTCCGACTGGCCGCAGAGAACGGGGCTGCTACAGGAGAATCTAGGAGGCTTTAGACCGCTAAGGGAGCGATCTGTGTGGAGGAAGCCCCAGGTATGTATAAAACTTTTATGCCACTCGTCTCAGGTTCACTTTAAAGAGAACCCGGGGCGAACCCCGGAAAACAAAACACATACTTACCAAAGAAGAGAGAAGCCTTGGGATCCCAGTGGTGACACAGACAGCAATAGAAACACAATTTTGTTTTCATTGCCATCGGTGTCCCAGTTGAAAATGCATTCCTCTGCACTTCCTGCCCAGAGTCAGGGTCACAGCTCTGCACTTCCTGTCCAGGGTCAGGGTCACAGCTCTGCACAGCCTGTCCAGTGCCAGGGTCACAGCTCTGCACAGCCTGTCCAGTGCCAGGGTCACAGCTCTGCACAGCCTGTCCAGGATCAGAGTCGCATCTCTACACTTGCTGTCCAGGATCTGAGCTCCATACTTGCTGTCCTGTGTCATGGTAACATCTATGCACTTCCGGTCCACTGTCACGGTCACATCTCTGCACTTCCACAAAAAAGTGGCATCTTATTTCCACTGCAAATAGTACCACTTTTGCTAATGCGATTCTCTTGCGTGGGAAAAATGCAGCATGCAATTATGTTGGAATTATTATTATTATTATTATTATACAGTGCATTTGTTATTGAAGCACTGCAATTACATTGATGATTACTTTTCCCTGTGATCGGCCAAGTGCTAAGAAATTGCATCCAATCTGATTTTAGGAACCTGACAAGTGCTTTTTAAACTCCAGTGGATATTATAAAAACGAATTCTGTTTTCACTGTTCACTTGACTAAAAACTGAGTCTGTACTTTGTTTATGGAATCAAACTGCCATCTAGTGGTGAATGCTTAGATGCAAACCTTGATTTGTAATATACTGTATTTACGTGATAAATATTATTTAACATCACAATACTTTTGTTTAGTGACGGGACTTGAAGGTTCAATTTAGGCTGGATTCACACTATACTGCGTGCACAATGGCACTCAGGATCCGCTGCGTTCTGTCGTATGTCCATTGCGTGTTCGCAAGTCATTCACATTACCTTCCTTTGTGCAAAGCTAGTCTGCTGCCGCCGCTACCTGTTCGTTTCACCTGCTGCCAGTTCCACCGCCGCCCTGTCCACTGCAGGGGAAAACCGCCAGTATACAGATCGGAGCCCTGGCATTCCCAATGGATTGCAAATGACCAATGGGAATTCTGCCTCCACTAAAGAGGATTCTCATGGTCCACCACTCAGTGAGTCAATGAGTATCTTCTCTGGGGATTCTTATTGGTCTGCTGCAATCCAATGGCGAGCCCCATGCTCCTGTCGGGGCTCCAATCTGTATGCTGGCGCTTCTTCCCTGTAGTGGACCAAGCGGCACTGGCGGTGGACCCGAGGTGACAGAGCAAATTAGCAAAAGTTATGCAGCGACTAACCTAGTAAGGACAAGACACTGTCCATTTTCCCAATTCAGGATTAATTGGTGATCAGCATCCGGAATAATCGCCCCACGCACATCCTTGCATTTCCCCCGTCAGAATGGAAAGTATAGATCCATTCCAAACAGACGGATGTGAACAGATCCTTTGCTTTGCATAGAATCCGTTCACATGCCTGCCGTTCCATTCAAGTTTTTGTGGCCAGTGTTGGCCCAGCCTTATTCCCTTACAATATTTCTGTTGCTTCCAGTTACCTTTGCCGTTGGACAGGTAGTTGTACCAGAAGACGGCTGTTCCTTGCCGCGGTTTGATTCTCAAGTTCCCCTTGTCGCAATGTTTTCTCGTATCTCTGAGATCAATGTCGTTTTGGATTAAAGACTGGAATAAAACAGGTAGAGAGAGATGAATGGTTTCAAGGCAAATATGTTTCTGTTTAAAGGAGTACTGTAGGGGGGTTGGGGGAAATTGAGTTGAACTTATCCGGGGGCTTCTAATGGTCCCCCGCAGACATCCTGTGCCCATGCAGCTACTCACCGATGCTATGGCCCCGCCTCCGGTTCACTTCTGGAATTACCGACTTAACAGTCTGAAAACCACTACGCCTGCGTTGCCGTGTCCTCGCTCCCGCTGATGTCACCAGGAGCGTACTGTGCAGGCACAGACCATACTGGGCCTGAGCAATACAATCCTGGTGACGTCAGCGGGAGCGAGGGCGCTGCTGCGCAGGTGCAGTGGTTTTCAGACTTTAAAGTCGGAAATTCGAGAAGTGAACCGGAGGTGGGGCCAGAGCATCGGTGATTAGCTGCATGGGCACAGGATGTCTGCGGGGGACCATTAGAAGCCCTGGGTAAGTTCAACTCATTTTCCCCCGATCCCCTACAGTAGTCCTATAAAGAATGTCCTGCACTTCAATGCATTCTAGCTTGCGAAAACTCCACGCACAGTTCTAAGCATATCATTTATTACTAAGCAGAAGACATAAATGTTACCCTTTTTGTCAAAGTTAATGTAGCCATACATCATTCGATGTATGGGCAAGATCGACAATGAGACAGATTCTATCGGAGAGGGATCTGTTGCCTGCCTATACACCGCAGACCAATTCTTAGCATTACTAGAAATCAGCCTAGCACCACTGCCTCCACCACCTGCCTGGTCGACACCCCCCATGCTCAGTAAAGTCTCAATTGTCCACCATTGTGACTCCTAGCCTTCACCAGGAGGGCCTACGCCACGTGGCACCAGGCACAGGAAGCGATGTCATCAAACATGCGCCTGGTTCCACATGATGCAAGCGCTCGCCGTGACAGCAGACAGTGGAGAAGGCTAGGAGACGTGGCAGCAGACAGGTGGGACTTTTACGCTGCATGCAGACACGTGGGGGTGGGCATGGGGACATTGAAATATCGAGAGAAGGACAGTTATATGCTTGGAGGGACACCTGATTAAGCACATGCAATGAGATTTTACCAGAATGTCCGATCGATTCTCTCAACCAGTTTTGGCTGGAAATCAATTGAAAGGTCAATCGGGTGGCCACATTGCGGGACTGCAATATTGAGTGATGTATGGGCACCTTAAGACTCTGCAGATACAAATCAGACAGCCAGGGACTGTACCTGTACCGAGATGCACCTCTGGCTATCTCTACTAAACAAAAAACATATCAGGTTCCTTTGTTGGCTAAACAAGGGACATGCAACCTACCATTTCCTCATAGGTGCGGTTGTCGGCAATAGGGAATGTGGTCTCTCCACCGCCGGTGACATTATTCAGATAAAATAGAACCGTCACATATCTAAAGGGAAGAAAATAAAACGTTTCATCAACCTGAGGATGAAAGCAGACAATCAGTAACTAGTAACAACTATGCTAATGAATGAGCTATTTTGTTTTCTTTGTTTATCTTACTGTATGTGCCGATGACAGGTAAGCTGAATTTGTTGACCAATTTAACATATGAATAAGGTTAAATATGGTGCCCATTAACGTTAACATTTTTTTCATCAGATGCGATCATTTGAAGCGATTTTTACAATCAAATTGTACAGAAAACGGCGCAGTTTGAATCTAGCTACAGGCAGTTTTGTGGTGCTGATCAGTGATTTGACCGCTGTAGCAATCCATGAAAACTTCTTGCTAGCATCAGGGAAAACACTAGCAAGCACACATCAGTGTTTTGGGTAATTTTAAATGGCTAGTTGCTAGGGCCCCTTCCGACAGGATGACCTCATTGTGGTGGAAGGGTCTAGTACGAAATCCTTTGCATGCAAATTATTTGGAAAGCAAACATCCTCCTGGTGTTTAGCACCTGCCTCAGCTGTAATGAGTGCAGTTGTGTCTGTAAGAGGCCTTGCAGCTCTAGGCAAATAGTGTCAGTCAGGTGCAGTTTGGTTTAGATGTGCTGCCATTCCTCTCTACTGTGTACTAAACTGTAAGTTTTATTTTGTGGGGAAAAAAGCATCTACAAAAAGCATTAATTATAAACAACTCCTGCAATTAGTGTGTTTTCAGTGCTTCCAGCGTGAATGTGCCCTGAACAAGCTAACAGAGTAGAGGAATGTAGTACTAACATCGACATATTAGTGACCTAGTGACAATACTGAGGCATGATGTGTGCTTGACATTTCCTGATCCCAAATAATTGATTTGAGCAACCTTAACCCCAATGTACTAGTCAGACCCTTCCATTCCCTCTCCTCCTCTTTCCCCAGCCTAACCAGTCTCAACAAAGCGGCAGCTCAATACAATTGCAACCTCTCAGCAGCCTTAGAGCATGCTGCACCCTTACTTTTTGTATCAACCATCGTCCCAACCCCCATCCTTGCCACACTGCCCTCACTAGAAAACTACAAAAAGACACGAGCTGAAGAACCCAAATGGAAGAAGTCAACCAGCTGCTGGCAACTTTGCCTACCACTTCCTGCCCCCTAGATCCAGTCCCATCCAACTCCCTTCACATACACGTTCCTGATCTGGCCCTTGTCCTCACCCACCTGTTTCCTCTCCTTCAACACCTCCTTCCATACCCTCCATATTCAAACAGGCCACTGTTCTTCCCCGCTGAAGAAACCTTTACTCAACCTCCACACTGTCATCCAACTACCGCCCAATCTCTCTACTCCCCTTTTCCTCGAAAATTCTTGAAAGCCTGGCCCACTTCCTCAGTTCTAACTCATTTTTCGATAACCTACAATCCAGATTTTGTCCAGCCCATTCTATAGAAACAGCGCTCACCAAAGTGGTTAACCTTGCACTTGCCAAAGATAAATTATTCCATCCTGCTCCTCGTGGACCTCTACTCGGCTTTTGGCACTGTTGACTACTCCATCCTCCTTTATTTCCTCTAGTACATGGGTATCCATGACCTAGCCTTAGCCTGGATCTCCTCCTACTTCTCCAACCGTTTCTTCACAACATCCTTCAATGGCTCCTCCTCCACTCCCACATTTCTCTCTGTTGGTGTTCCCCAAGGCTCTGTCTTGGGACCTTTACTGTTTTAACTCTTCACCGCCTCAATTGGGAAAAATCTTCTGCTCCATGGACTTCAACTAACCATCTGTATGACTACAACACCCAGATATAACTCCACACCCTGGATCTCTTCTCCTCCACCATGGACAAGGTCTCCACCTGCCTCACATCCATTTCCTCCTGGATGGTGGCAAGGTTCCTAAAGCTTACTCTGGACAAGACTAAGCACTAAGCTTCCCGCCCTGCACGACTGCACCCCTTTGCGATATGCATATTACGATTGACAACACTAACATCCACCCCACTCCCCAAGCCCACTGTCACTCTGGGCTAAGCTCTCTCCTTTGCACCCCACTAGGGCTCACCACACTCTCTGGAACGCTCTTCCACCAGCCATCAGACTCACCCCCACATTTAATACCTTCAAATGAGCCATCAAAACTCACCTTTTCATGTTAGCCTGCCCCTCGCATCGGTACCATAATACATTCTGCTGGGCACCCACTCAACAGATGCACCTCTTGTCTCTCCCCCCAACCTTTAGATTGCCAGCCTCTAGCAGGGCCCTTCCCCTAGTGTTTCCAGCTTGATAATGCAATCTCACTTTCTGACACCCCTCTTGTGGACTAGAACACACTATTTTTACAAAAGACACTGAACTACTGTTATCAAAGACATTTGCATGATCTTGTTTTGGTGCGAGCTCCTTGTATGTCCCACCTTGTATGTTATCCCATTTATCTATTGAGCAGCACTGAGTATTATGGTGCTTTATAAATGCACAATATGGCTGGATACATGACCAGTGGCTGGAGAGTGTACTGGTTAAGGGCTCTGCCTCTGACATAGGAGATCAGCGTTTGAATCTTCACCCCTACTGTTCATACCTATTCAGTGAGAAGACCTTGGGCAAGACTCCCTAACACCGCTACTGCCTATAGAGCACGCCTTAGTGGCTGCAGTTCTGGCGTTTTGAGTCTGCCAGGAGAAAAGCGCAATATAAATGTTCTGTGTCTTGTTTTATAAATACAATAAATAATAATTATCACATCAAAGCACAAAACACACAAAGGACTCAGCTTATCTCTTACCGGCAGGAGGTTTCAAAGGCAGCCGTCTCATTGGTTGTTAGTTTAGTATGGGCACAAGCAGTCTCGGGGAACACAGGCCCGCTGTCCATGTGGGCGTGGTAATGGCCTCCCCTGTCATACCTCACCACCTGTAAAGGCTCACTGTTCTCAACCACGTCTGTGGGAAGGCGTGTCAGCTTGATGACTCTGTGAAAAGCAGAATATACATAAATAATACAATTCCCTAATTCATCTAAGCTGCACAGTGGTTTATAGGTGGTCTGATTGTACTACAAATCCTATATATGTGTCTCCAAAATCATAATAACCACTTGCATACCAGCGGTCTCTGGCCCCTCAAAGGAGTTATCAGGCATTTTGGGGGGGAAAAAAAAAGCTTTCTCCAGCCCCTTGCAGCCGACTGTCCCACGCTGACCGCTCTGTGCCACCGTCCCGGTCTCCGTGCACGGTGTGGAGGCCGACCCGGCAGTCGTCCTCACAGCGCCTGCACGAACCGCTGCTGTCAATCAAGCCCACATTGTACATGGCTTACTGCGTAGTAAGCCGCGTACAACGTGGGCTTGATTGACAGCGGCGGTTCGCGCAGGTGCAGTGAGGACGACCTCGGGGTTGGCCTCTGCACCGTGCACTGAGACCGGGACGGCGTCGCAGAGTGGAGCGATCGGCGTGGGACAGCTGCAAGAGGCTGGAGAAAGCCCCAGGTGACTAAAGCTTTTTTTCCCCCAAATGCCTGATGATTCTTTTAAAGCACACATCCGAGCACCTTTAAAATAAAAAAAAATACACTTACCTGGGGCTTCCTCCAGCCCCTGCTAGCCATCCTGTGGTCTTGCTGCTGCTCCGCTCTCCGCTGGTAGCCCGAGGTCCCCTCTGGCGCAAGATGCCCACAGCACTTGCGCAAGCGGCTCTCACCGTCGCGCTGACGTCATCCGTACTGTACTGCGTCATCTGATATGTGTATGTTTAGCTTTATGCTGGGAACACACAATGCAATTTCCGGTCCGATTGGTGGGAATCAGGCGATTATTTCCGAAATGTCCTATCTGTTTACGATCGAGAAAGGTATCGATTTTGTAAAGTCATCATCGGAAAATCAATCCTTTTATCGATCAGGAGCAGTTTGGAGGTGTACACACGCTACAACTTCCTGTCCGAACACCCGTCCTTTGGACGGGAAATTGCATCATGTGTTCCCAGCATTAGCCTTCCTCGTAAGAGTCAACACTTGAAAAAAGCAAAAAAAAAAGCTGCAGGACAATCCGGTGTGAATGTGACTTGTTCAGATTGCAACTTAATGAGCCATTGTGAAGGAAAAGTAAACAGAGGGGAAGATGGTGCTTTCTAAATCCAGGCCTGTTTACTAATAATTATCCTCACTTTAGTCCCTCATTTCCTCTGAGTCCCTCAATTAACACCTCATTAGGCTCAGCAAACAAAGTCAGCATGAGTGACCTATGGAGATTAGTGTTGCCACAGACTTTCCAGTGGGCTCATTATAGCAGCTACTGATAAGACCAATTGCTTCAGATGACACAGTACAGGTAGCCATGCATCTAGGGGTTCTGATTCAATCGACTAAAGAGTTTGGAGAGTGACAAGCGATTGTTTCTGCGATCTTACAGACACACAATTACGCTGACGCTTAACAACGCATGGCGATAATGACTGTCAAGGCACCTTTAAAATCCTTGACTCATTTTGATCGCATCTTTAAAATCCCCAACAACTCCTGCGTTAAGTACCGGGATCGCTTCAACTCTCGTCTGTTGCGCCGTTGCGTCATGATACATTGCTGGGATCCATCTTCCTGGGTCGCATAATAAGCGATAGACTTTATTGGGTAATCAACTTTAGTGTGGTTATTATTATTATTATTATTATTATTTAGTATTTATATAGCGCCGACATATTACGCAGCGCTGTACAGTGTATATATATATCTTGTCACTAACTGTCCCTCAAAGGAGCTCACAATCTAATCCCTACCATTGCCATATGTCTATATTATGTAGTGTAAGTACTGTAGTCTAGGGCCAATTTTTAGAGGGAGCCAATTAACTTATCCGTATGTTTTTGGAATGTAGGAGGAAACCGGAGTGCCCGGAGGAAACCCACGCAGACACGGAGAGAACATACAAACTCTTTGCAGATAGTGCCCTGGCTGGGATTCGAACCGGGGACCCAGCGCTGCAAGGCGAGAGAGCTAACCACTACGCCACCGTGCTGCCCAGTATTTAGTATTTATATAGTGCAGACATCTTACGCAGCGCTGTATAGAGTATATTGTCTTGTCACTAACTGTCCCTCAAAGGAGCTCACAATCTATTCTAATCCCTACTATTATCATACAGTATGTCTATGTATGTATTATGTAGTGTAAGTACTGTAGTCTACAGTGTTGTCCGGATCATGAACGATTCGGATCTTTGATTCAGATCTTTTTTGTGAGTCGAATCATCCGGATCATCAAAATGAACGATTTGGTTCACAAATGGGGTGGAGCCAGGAGCAGCACGCCCCCCCTCTCAGCGGGCAAGGGGGTCCTGGAAGCAGAGCAGAGATGGATCGCTCAGTTGGAGGGGAGCCAGCCTTGCAGGGACAGGTAGATGAGAGGGGACATGGGCGGAGCAGTGCTTTTCAGCGCTGCTAGATTTTGGCGCAGTCGGCGCCTCCATAGACTATGAGTGAGTATCGCCGGCTCCGTCTTCTGAGGTTGCTTAAAAACACAATAATTCGGCCTCCAGCAATCGCTGGAAGCCGAATTATTTCATTCCCCCACTATCCATGGCGGCCTGGAGGGGGAATAGTAATTAAAACGGCCTGGATTTGTGCAATAGCAGGATCATCCTTGCAGATGGTGCCCTGGCTGGGATTCGAACCGGGGACCCAGCACTGCAGGCAAGAGCGCTAACCACTACACCACCGTGCTGCCATCGTGGTTGATCGAAAGTCAATTTTCTTGTGGCGCACACACTACAAATTCACCTTCAATATACCGGCTGTATCCTGCGCCCAAGTCTACCGGCGCCGATTTCAAATGTACTCGACATGGGTGCCACTGCCAGATATGTGTAGAGCACACGTACTGGCTATAATGTGCTGCTCATTTTAGGCTGTCTGTTCCGTAGTTGTGCATAGTGAACAAATGGGAAACTTTTGCCTCAGAAGCACAGCTCAGTAACTTTACAGACAGCGTGCTGGGCTGAATGAATGACAGGACAGGCACTGTGATTGCAGTGCAATATGATCCTCCTGCACTCTGCTCTAAACAGCTGCACATAACTTCTCCCTAAATTTATGATGAGTGTTCGAGGTGAGAAAAGGCCACATTGGGATGGGGAATGCTCTTTCACTGTGAGACGTTTGCATTCTAAGTATACAGATGAACAGATGAACATATAGGTGAAATATATTTAAAGCATAGGATTGCAACATGTGGGTAATGTGTGCAAAAAAACATTTCTGCTCTCTGCTCACCCCTCTTCGTCCACCTCCTCCCTTCTCTGTCCACTCCCCGCCCTTCTCTGTCCATCTTCTCCCCTTCTCTGTCTGTCCACCCCCTCCCCTTCTCTGTCCACTGCAGGGAAAGTCATATCCTGCTAGTCATTTCACCCCCAGAATGCTTCCCTAGGAAAATGATTCGAAGATTCGGTTCAAAGATCCGGATCTTTTCAATGATCCGATTCAAATCATCCGAATCATTGAAAAGATCCGAATTTCCCATCTCTAGTAGTCTAGGGCCAATTTAAGGGTGAGCCAATTAACTTATCTGTATGTTTTTGGGATGAGGGAGGAAAACAAAGTGCCCGGAGGAAACCCACGCAGACACTGGGAGAACATACAAACTCCTTGCAGATGGTGCCCTGGCTGGGATTCGAACCGGGGACCCAGCGCTGCAAGGCAAGAGCGCTAACCACTACGCCACCATGCTGCCATCGTGGTTGATCGAAAGTCAATTTTCTTGTGGCCCACACACTACAAATTCACCTTCAATAATCGATCTGACAGATGTTGTGCCTCCATGCTCTGTATACAGAAATCTATTCAGTGTTGATGTAAACAATATTCGATTCATGTGCGATCGACTGATATCTGCCATCCTGCTCGATTGACTAAGTTGGTCGATTGAACATGATATCAGCCACTCTTCATTCAACAGGCGGTTCAACTCAAATGACTGTTGGACTGATATCGTGCAGTTTGCCACGTGTGTACAAGTCCTTTGAACGACTTGTACTAGTTTTGAATGCAGCCATACTGTGCAGTCCGTTGTTTACTTGTGTGCGCAGTATGCAAATGAGTTGGCCGTTCAGTTGGTTGGTGCATGGAAAATAAAAGCTGTGCAATTGCTTGGTCATTTGGAAAAGTTGCACGTGTGTACGAGCCTGTGCAAAAAAAAAGTTGCACGTGTGTGACACGGGGTAAGCTGCCGGAGGGTGCCGCTCAGGCCCTGCTGGGCCGATTTTCATAATTTTTTTTTTGCTGGACGCAGCTGCGCCAGCACTCTGATCGCCGCCGGCCCCTGCCCGATCGCCGCTATCTGCTGCGGCGCGGCCCCCCCCCCAGACCCCAGCGCTGCCTGGCCAATCAGTGGCAGGCAGCGCCGAGGGGTGGCCCGGGACTCCCAATGACGTCCCGACGTCAGTGACGTCGGTGACGTCATCCCGCCCCGTCGCCATGGCGACGGGGGAAGCCCTCCAGGAAATCCCGTTCTATGAACGGGATTTCCTGATCGGAGATCGCCGAAGGCGATCGAAGCGGGCGGGGGGATGCCGCTCAGCAGCGGCTATCATGTAGCGAGCCCTCGGCTCGCTACATGATTAAAAAAAAATTTTTTTTTTTTTAAAACTGCTGCGCTCCCTCCTATTTTTCATACCGCCAAGGAGGTTAAAGAGGAACTCCAGTGGAAATAATGTAATAAAAAAGTGCTTCATTTTTTACCATAATTATATATAAATGATTTAGTCAGTGTTTGCTCATTGTAAAATCTTTCCTCTCCCCGATTTACATTCTGACATTTATTACATGGTGACATTTTTACTGTGGGCAGGTTATGTAGCTGCTACTAGCTATTTTGGCTGTTAGAGACAGCTGTAAACAGCTAATTCCTGTCTGTGAACCTTGTTACATTGTGGCAGTTTGCCCAGAGTACCGCGGTACTCAGAGTTTCTTGTGGGAGGGGTTTCAGCACAAAATCAGTCATACAGCGCCCCCTGATGGTCTGTTTGTGAAAATCATTATATTTCTCATGTAAAAGGGGGTATCAGCTACTGATTGGGATAAAGTTCAATTCTAGGTTGGAGTTTCTCTTTAAGGGAAAAGGTTGGGGTATGGGATATCCAGGAGGAAGGTTAGAATTTAGCATAGCCAGGTAGAAGGTTAGGGTTTGGTCTGATAGCTTATCCCTTGAAGTCCTGCACTGCTGCCCATATCTGTGTGTAACACATATTCACATACCTATCATCTGCAGCTTTGATGATTAGTAATTTGAGATGATCAATGAGATGCAATTTCTCTCACTTGATGAATTGGTTTCAGTTTGTATGCAGCTTGAAGTGGGACCAATCCAATGCAGTTGCTGTTGATTTGGATTGACCAGCTCCAAGCTGTGTACAAATTGCAAACATATTTGCAGCAAGTGGGTAAAACTAGCTTCTGGTTAATGATCTCTCTCAGTAATCTGGACGCAGATAGGAAATGAATGGATTTCAGAGAGCACTGATCAGTCCTCCTCTTCAGTTGACAGATCACAGATCTGCAAGCAGCTTTTCACACATAGCCAGGAGGTGTCTGTATGAAGCAGGGAGGGGTACAGTTGTCAGACCAGAAGGCAGACCCTCAGCATTGCTGGTGCACATACTGTACTTGTACATTTATAGATAGTAGGTATAGAAAAAGTATTTATAAACAATAAGCTGATGGGGGTCTCGGATTTCTCAAGCGAGGACAAAATCAGAACGGTCTATAATTGTTTCGTTGATTGGGGATATTTTGGGGCTGATTTAGTATATTTATGTCCTTTAAGGGAACCTGAAGTGACGCCTGGAACCCACTACAAATCGCTACCGCAATCACTGGCACTTTAAATTAGCGATCTGTAAGCGATTTCATGAGCGTTTTCTGGTGATTTTGGAAGCCATTTTAAAAAGTGTAAGCTTTTTGCCAGCGATTGTGATTGCGATTTCAACTCTGATTGGTCGTTTTAAATTATTATAATTTTTTTTTATAGTTAGCATTAATTTAAAATCGCACACAAATCGCTCTGTGTAGTGATTCATAAGCGATTTGCAAGCTCTTCAGTACTTTACATTGAAGCGCAAACACTCCCAAAATGCTGCATGTCCTGCCGTTGCGATTTTGCTAATTGCAATTGCTGCAGTGGAATTTGTCCCATCCATTTACATTAGCTGAGCATTTAATTCAATGGAATTCTCTATTTTCCATTTTGAAAATGGCCATTACTCCATAACGGCTTCCTGGTCAGCACACTGTTAAACTGTAACATCGCCCACTTAAGCCATAGGGAAACATGGACATTACCTTAGCGTAGTATGGATGCAGAGGCGCCAAAAGGATAAAAGAATCTAAAAAGGTTATTAGATTATTTTATCCTTTTGGTGCCTCTGTATCCATACTACGCTATATTAAGTCCACCCCTGGTGGAGGGGTGTTACCCCCTTTTTTCCCTCATATACAGAGAGCCACTTCTCAATTCTGAGTAGTGGGGTCAGGTCTTATCTCCCCACCTGCCTATACAGTGG
The DNA here is from genome assembly GCF_040937935.1 of Hyperolius riggenbachi. Lineage (NCBI taxonomy): Eukaryota > Metazoa > Chordata > Amphibia > Anura > Hyperoliidae > Hyperolius > Hyperolius riggenbachi. The sequence continues at coordinate 46,977,336 of NC_090654.1, forward strand.
TTGCCTTTGAGGTAACTCTGCTTTGTGAGTATAGCTTATTACTCTATCATACTTCATTTCAACTACCAGTACATACTACACTATATTTGGCTCTTGATGTCCCTACTTTGTGTTATGGACATTGCCTTGTTCCTCAGTTGTAACTGACAGCAACTGATATATTCCTGACAGCAACTTCTTGTCAGAACTGGAAGGAATCATTGTAAGAAGAAAATGGTGAGCTTCTGAGAGGGACTGACAGCGAGGAAAGTATGTGATATTCATTGGCAGGTGCATCATGTGTTTATTTTAAATAATTTTACCTGGGTGAGGTGTACTTAAAGGAATACTATCGATTCACATATTTTTTTCAATTGACACAGGAATTGTTTGGGAAGTGTTGCGAAGTACTGGTGTATATATTTTAGTAGCAACTTCTTTGTTTACTGTTATCAATATACATTCAAACTTTACTGACGCCAAAGCTGACTGAGCCATGAGGAGAGGGGAAATTCCCCTGACATTTGATCAGTTAACGCTATGTGTAGCTCTGTGTGTGACAGAGAAGAGAGCTCCCAACAGCTGCAGCTCCTGTGTCCTGTGTTTCTGACTGACCTGTCTGAAGAGAGCAGAGGAAATGTAACTGATGCTGCGTACACACTGGCGACTATGGTCGTTTGAAACAGCTAATTAACGATCGTTCCGCCGACAATCGGGGAAAAAACTTTACCCAACGATCATTAACACGAACGACAAAAGAATGACATCGGGACGACGGAAATATCCAACCTGACGGATCGTATCTACCGACAATCGCTACAAAACTATAGTGTGTACAGACATCGGCCGAGAACGATCGTTACAAGGGCCAATGCGCCTGCGTTGAATTCTGCCCAGCTTCAGTACTTCCTGTGTAGCACGGCCGTAAAGATTGTTACATTGTTCATTTCAATTAAACTTTGTTTTCAAGTTAACAATCATATATTTGTATCTATTGTAACTCCATGTCAGTGTTTTTTTTTTTTTTATTTTATATAAGTATGTACGCAACATTTCCTTCTGATCGTTCTTTTCTGCAAGAACGATCGTTACAATGTGTATGATGATCGCTGCATCCCATCGTTGCATTCCTATCGTTGCCGTATCGTTCGTCTTTCAATTATCGTTCCTAGCGAACGATCGTTATCGCAAGTGTGTACGTAGCTTAATTGTCACAGCTTTTTCATACTGTTTTTGCTTTCAGAGTTTGATATTTGCTTTCTGTAGTCTGATATGCAACTCTGGCTGTGCACTGAAGCAGACACCCCCTTCTGCAATTGATTTGTCCCAATATAACTAAATCCTACCCTCAGTAAATTACAGCTTTTGCCTCTGATATTTAACATGAAAAGTAGGAAAATGCTTACACAGCTACTTAAACATTATTTGCACACTGTCATTTTAGAACACTTGGGTATCGATAGTATTCCTTTAAAGCATTTTGTAAGCACTGTGTTTTGTATGCCAACTGTCTGTAATCATGTGCCACACTCACACAGAACAATAAAACAATTTAGTAATGCTGAGTAGGGTCCTCACTGACACAAGCATGGCTGAAAGCTGTGGCAGCCGGTGTGATCCACATCACCTCAGTGTGTACAGTCTGGATGAGATGCTGCTAACTATAACAAGTCAGGGTGGTCTAAACAAGTGAGACACAAAGAATTAACAAGGCAAATTAAACAGAGCTCTGCGTAGACTGAGAAAGAACAGCCAGGGCCAACCAAGCGCCATGATGTCATCGTCTGTCTGACTTCTCGCCAAATCATAGAGGACATTGGTTCAGCAGATTATTGTTCTTATGCTAAAAAACATTGGTGGAAGCACCCTTAATGATATGATACTACTAGATGTTGTATATATGAGAAGCCTAATTTCTTTCCTTCTCAGAAGGACAAAACATTATTTAATGGAAAAAGTAATGTGTATTCATGCACGGTAGTCAACACGTTTCACAAGTCTTGGCCGGCTTCCTCAGGTTAATACAAGTGCCTGTAGAGGTTTTGATTATGAATGTGAGCACCTGAAAATTACAGTAGTTACATATCATCAAGGGCGCCTCCACCAGTGTTTTTTTAGTATAGTCCATACCCATAGGGGTTTTTTAGTCACGAGTCTTCACAATTAATCCAGGAGAGTGACTGACCAGCATGCGCACCAACAGACCTGGGACACCGAACGGAGACGGTTATATTCCCACAGGCTCAGATGGTGGTTGTAAGTTTTGCAACCCACCCTTGTGAATATAATACTTATACAGGTGTACTTACATCCCTTTAACAAGACTGCACCATTGGGCTCCTGGTCTCTCTCATCCCACAGAGACTTGGAGGTTATAGGTAACCATCGAGCATCAAAACTTTTTCTACTGTTCTTATGCATTTATATAGTACTAAAATTGTTCACAGGGCATTACATAATATATCGAATGAGTCATGTCCCTAACTGTGACGGAGCTCTCAATCGAATCCCTACAATAGTCTAATCTCCGTCTCCATAATCATAGCCTAAAGGTGGCCATACACTGGCTCGATTCCCGACCGTTTCGACAGCAGATTCGATCCTGGGATCGAATCTGCTGCCAATCGTTCGCGGTAAACGCAGCCGCCGATCCGATTCCCTCCCGGAATCGGATCGGTCCGTCGATCGCGCCGTGCGGGAAATTACCCTCGATCGCCCGCGGGTAAAGTGCGCGTCGCTAGCGGCGGCCGATCCGATCAGGTGTACATTACCTGAGGCTGGCTCCCGGGCGTCTTCTCCGTGCTGCACGGCTCTGTTCCGGCTCCATCCATCCCGGCGCTTCCTGTGTTACTCCGTGACCAGGAAGTTCAAATAGAGGGCGCTCTATTTGAACTTCCTGGTCACTGAGTAACACAGGAAGCGCCGTAATGGATCCGGAACAGAGCCGTGCAATGCGGAGAAGATGCCCGGGAGCCAGCGTCAGGTAATGTATACGGGGGGGGGGGGGGGGGACAAGCGGCAGGAGCAGCTCAGCAGATGGTGAATCGGTTTCAGGCTGAAATCGATTCACAATCTGTTTGCAGTAAAGGCAGCCATACGATCCCTCTCTGATCAGATTCGATCAGATAGGGATCTGTCAGCTGGTCGATCTAATGGCACATCGACCAGTGTATGGCTACCTTAAATGTCCTTACCATAGATATAGTCTAATCTCTGCCCCACAGTCCTAGTCGGATACACCTACCACAGTCATTGTGTAACGTCTCTGACAGTCACAATCTAATGTCTTTATCATACCTTGTGACACTGTGTAAAAATCGTTGGGAAACTCGCCAGGTGGGTACATAGCTTAACATCTCTAATAGCTCTCCCACACTCATAGTCTGATGTCCCTACTATAGTCTGATGCTTTTGCCACTGTCATAGTTTGATGTGTCTATGACACTCCTGGTCTAATGTCCCTATCACAGTAATATTCTAATATCTCTACAATCATTGTATAATTATTATGACTGAATATGACTATAGTAGGGACATCAGACTATGAGTGGGAGATAAATTAGAGTCTAATATATCTCCTACTCATAGTCTGATGTCCCTACTATAGTCATATTCGGATTTCTCTAGCATACTCATAGTCTGATGCCCCTACCATAGTCAAAGTCTGATGTCCCTACTTTAGTCATATTCGGATTTCTCTAGCATACTTATATAGTCTGATGCCCCTACCATGGTCATAGTCTGATGTCCCTACTATAGTCATATTAGGATTTCTCTAGCATACTCGTAGCCTGATGTCTCTACCATAGTCAAAGTCTCATATCTCTACCAGAAGCATAATCTCAGGTCTCTATCAGAAGTACAGTCTCATAGTCTTATGACTATGTTACTATCGTAGTCACTACCATAGTGATAGTCTAATGTCCCTACCACATTTATAGCCTAGTATCTCTACCTTGGTCATAGTTTAATATATATCCACCAAAGAAACAGTGCTGAAAATGAGTTACAGCGTGGTACTGAGCACAGCTATGTTAGTAATGCTTTTATAGTATCTAAAACATGTAAATTGGTCTCGATACAAGCTGGGAGTGTTCTGAATGAAACATACCTCTGACGAATTGAGCGCAGTACACGGTGAGCGCCCTCCCCCTGGTAGAGCCACGTGTGCTGACTGTTCCTCACCAGGTCATTCATGGTGACCTCCTGGTTGCCCAGATATTTGTGGAAGTCCCTGAGGTTCAGCTGCTTGAACTCCTCCAAGCTCAGCACACCTGTCCCAACACACAGAGGAGACGAGTTAACCAACATTCTGAAAAACACTATGGCCTCAATTCAATAAGCAGTTTAGACTAGTCTACAGATGGTTTTTAGTCTACTGATGGTTTGGTCAGTTGCATCAAAGGGGAATTCACTATTACCAAATGTTTTAGACCTGTTTTTAGACCTGGTCTAAACCATTTAGTAATCAGGTGGGTAAAGCAGGGGACATAATCAAAGGCTTTAAACATTACACCAAACCATCAGTAGACTAAAAACCATCTGCAGACTAGTCTAAACTGCTTAGAGAATTGAGGCCATATAGCACACCTATGGTGTTACCCCTAACAGCCAATCATGTAAAGGGCTTTGCAGATTTCACTAGCACATATAGGTGTTGATTCACTAAACTGTACTATGACAAATATCACACCTTATCAAAGATATCACACCTTATCAAAGATAACACGCCTTATCAGAGTAGCATAGCGATCTCTACGAACCCGCAGGGGCTCAGGGCAGGAGTAGAGCCATTGCCAATTAGCAGGCATAAGTTAGTAGCGCTCGCTATGCTACTCTGATAACTACTGATTAACTGATTAACTTTGGTATGGTGTGATATCTTTGATAAGGTGTGATATTTGTCATAGAATGGTTTAGCGAATCAACCCCATAGTGTGATACACAAGGACATCAGTGCATATGCAGCTCCGTCTGATGGTCCCATACGCTATGCAGCAGAGCATTCACAAAATGCACTCTTGCATGTTAGTCAGTGCAGCACTGTTATACTTTAGTGTTACTGAACTGAGTCAGCAATGATGTCACTCCTATTGTTTATATTACAAAAATATGACCTGACATCTGCCCACAGATGATAAGCAGGAATAGATGATATAAAACCAGGAAAGGGAAGGAAGTACTATAACTAGACGGCGATCAATATCAGAATAATAGAATTTAACCACTTCAGGACAGGAACAATTTTCACATATAAGCGCTGCTCCCATTCATTCACCAATAACATTATTACTACTTATCACACCTAAATGATGTATATATTTTTTTCAAGTCAGGGCTTTTAGTGTGTGATAATTTTGTTAGTAAATACCTTATTTTGTATGCATTTTAAGGAAAAATAAGGAAAAAATAGAAAAAAAAAAAAAAAAAGCTTACTTACATCCATTATAGCTTTACAATAAACAGTGCTAACTAAGTTAAACCCACAAATTGTATTTTCTTATCCATCCTGGTTATTACAACTTTTAGACTATGTTTCTAGTACAATGTATGGTGACAATATTTAATTGGAAATGAAGGTGTCGAAATAAAGGTGTCTTTTTTTCATTTTTTTTGCTTTCTTATTGTACACTACTGATGATTACAAGACCTTATTTGCAAAAATCATAGTAATATACCCTCATGGCATACATATTTAAAAAGTCAAATTCATAAGGTAACAATGTATGTTTTTTCTTTTATATTCTGTCACTTTGTTTTCAGTCTTTTATTTTGATACAGAATATGTAAAAATGTATTGCTTTTGATTCAGTTTGTGCTTAACCACTTAACGACCAGCCAACGCCGATAGGCGGCGGCTGGTCGCAGTGGTGTTTCTTGTCAGTTCACGGCGGGGGGCTCCGTGAACAGCCTGCGAGCCTCCGATCGCGGCTCGCAGGCTAAATGTAAACACCCGGGGAAGAAATCCCCGGTGTTTACAGCGTACGGCGCTGCTGTCACAGCAGCGCTGTAAAGGAGATCGGCGATCCCCGGGATCTGATTGGCCGGGGCTCGCCGGCATCTGATAGGCTGAAGCCTTTCTAAGGCGGTACATGACGGATCGCTGTCCTGTACCACCTATTCTGAGGAGGAGAGGGAGGGAAGGAGAGGGAGGGGGGAATAGCGCTGCGGAGGGGGGCTTTGAGGAGCCCCCCCGCTACACATAGATAGCCAGCGGCGATCAGACCCCCCCAGCAGGACATCCCCCTAGTGGAAAAAAAGGGGAGGGGGAAGTCTGATCGCCCTGCCTAAAACCTGATCTGTGCTGGGGGCTGAAGAGCCCACCCAGCACAGATCACAGAAAAGTCATGCGGTCCTTAAGTGGTTAAAAAGAATGCACAAGGAATTACTTATCACAGTTAAAGTGTTACCAAATATGTCTCTTCTAGTTTTGCTAAAAGTTTCCCAAGGTTGATCAGCATTTTGAAAATGACTTTTTATGTTGGATTGAGTTTGTCCCTACCTATTTTTTACGTGACGTGGGTCCAAGCTTATATATACATCCAGTTGTTATTAAATGGTTAAAGCAAACCTGAAGCGAAAATAAACTTAAGAGATTTAGAATTGTATGTGTAGTACAGGTAAGAAATAGAGCATTAGTAGCACAGAAAAGATTCTCATATTGTTTTCCAGTACAGGAAGAGTTAAACATCAGTTATCTATGTAAAAGAGCTTCTCTGAGCTATTTGACCCACTGAGTGGAATACAGTCCTGTTTTCTGAAGCATTTAAACAGCCAAGAAACAGTGAGAGACAGCTTGATATAAGGTTTTACTGCAGGAAAGTTCAAAGGGTTTGATAAATCCTATTAGGACACAGAGGCACATTTTGTATACAATGACCAGCCTCTGTGTCCTTGCAGCATTCCTCCAGACCTCCCCCCCCCCCTTCCCGGCCCTGCTGTCGCACATTAAACTTGCAGATTGTCGCTAGCCTGTTATTTACCTCTGCCTGCCATTCAGCGCTGCTTCCCCGCCTCCTGTATAGCGCGGCTCCCTGCCCGTGTACGTTCCCTCCCTGCCTCCGTAAGCTTCCTCCAATCAGCTCACAGAGGCAGGGAGGGAAGCTACACAGGTGGGGAGCCGCGTTATACAGGAGGCGGGGGAGCAGCGCTGAATTACTGGGTACAGGTAAATAACAGGCTAGCGACAATCTGTGTGTCACTAGCCTGGCGTTTTTTTCAATGGGAGACAGCAGAGCCGGGGGTGGGGTGGGGGGGTGGGGGTCTAGAGGAATGCTGCAAGGACACAGAGGCTGGTCATTGTACACAGAATGTGCCATTGTGTCCTAGTAGGATTTATCAAACCCACCTCGGGTTCTCTTTAAACAACAGAGTGTTGTTTCTAAACTGCAAATTCGACAGAAAGATGCAAGGTTATTAAAAAAAAATAAGTTATATAACTGAAAATCAAAATCCCTTTTCTTTGCAACCAATATTCTATTCATTATCCATACTACACATGCAATTCATTATATCTTAACTTTTTTTCCCCTTGAGATTTGCTTTAATAGAAACATTTTTTACAGTTTACCATGTATTTTTCCTGCATTTGGGTTTTAATGTCAGAGGATCATATTGTCATTAGAATTTTAACTGCATGTGTTTTTCTCACTAAAATGCAACAGCAGTGCGTTTGTAAAAAGCAAATTCTAAATGTTTTCCCTATGCAAAAAAGCCACAAACTTGCGTGTACAAAAGGTTTGTGAAAATGCATGCAAATGAGTTAGACATCAACCCTAAGGGCCCTTCAATACCGAGTCAGTTGCACTGCTGTAATATCGCAATGCAATGTAGCCAAAAAGATGCACAGCGTGTTACCACTGCGGTGGGACCATACAGTGAGGCATACAGTACAAAGTATGCCCCACTGCCACTGTAAATGCACACCTTACTTGGCTAACGCATGGCATGCCGGAACCAGCTGCACTACACTCAATGTACAATGCCCCATAGGAATATCATTAAATTGTGTTGCAATGCAGTGATATTGTCTATTGTGACACAACACAATGGACTTGGATGAGAAAAACATTGACCCCCTAACTGGCTGCTATGGGTATAAACTCCTTCCCTCTCCATGTGGAACACTCTGTAGCATACATAGGCCCTTATTAATGCAGTGGCTGGATAGTGTACTGGTTAAGGGCTCTGCATCTGACACATGACACCTGGGTTCCAATCTCGGCACCTCCTGTTCAGTAAACCAGCATCTATTCAGTAAGGAGACCTTTGGTAAGACTCCCCAACACTGCTACCAGGCCTGGATTTACCTCAGAGGAGCCTATAGGCATAGATGTCCTGGCACCTTAGACTTCACCCTCCATGAATCTACAAACCCCTACCGAACTGCACCACAAGTGTGCTGGCTGTCCCAGCTGTCACTTCTCCCTTACTTCCCCTGCCCATCATACATAGCTACAGGTGCTCCTTAGTATTAGGTAGCCAGAGGTACCCTCAGTATTAAGTAGCTAGAGGCAGGGGCAGCGCCAGGGGGGTGCTTTTGGGTGTTCAAGCACCCCCTAGAATTGTCCAAGCACCCCCTGGCATGAACTGACTTCAGGCGTCTAAGAGACGCCGAGTCAGTTCACAGCGGCAGCCCGAAGCAGCAGAGCAGGACTACGGTAAGATGGCTTCCGAAAACCCTGCTCTGCAGACTTCGAGTCTGCAGTGCAGGGCTTCGGGCGGCCATTTTTCCGTAGCCCTGCTCTCAGCGCGGGGTAATGCAGGCAGGAAGTCACGTGACGTCGGGAAGGAAGAGGATCGTGGAGGGAGCTGCGCGCCACAAGGAGGTCGGGACAGGAGGTCTTCTGACTGTAGGTGAGTAAATGGGTTTTTCTTTTTCAACAGGTGGTGCTGATTGTGGTCAGAACTGCTGAGGATTGTGCATATTGTGGTCAGAACTGCTGAGGATTGTGCATATTGTGGTCAGATCTGCTGAAGATTGTCCATATTGTGGTCAGATCTGCTGAGGATTGTGCATATTGTGGTCAGATCTGCTGAGGATTGTGCATATTGTGGTCAGATCTGCTGAGGATTGTGCATATTGGGGTCATATCTGCTAACGATTGCATATTGGGGTCATATCTGCTAACGATTGTGCATATTGGGGTCATATCTGCTAACGATTGTGCATATTGGGGTCATATCTGCTAACGATTGTGCATATTGGGGTCATATCTGCTAACGATTGTGCATATTGGGGTCAGATCTGCCAAATTATTGAACTTGTTTTTTGTTAAAATCTGCTCACATTACGTGTATTTTCTTGAGAAAACCTGCACAATTATGTGAATTTTCTCGGGAAAGGGTCACCAAAACTTGGGCCCTCTGTCTTTGCGTTGCACTTTTAAAGGGAACCCGAGGTAAGAATAATATTGAGGCTGCCATATTTATCTCCTTTTAAGCAATACCAGCTGCCTGGCTGCCGTGTTGGTCCTCTGCCTCTAATTCTTTCAACCATAGACCCTGAACAAGCATGCAGCAGGTCAGGGGTTTCTGACAATATTGTCAGAACTGAGAAGATTAAGCTGCATGCTTGTTTCTGGTGTAATTCAGTTCACTACTGGAGCCAAATAGATCAGCAGGGCTGCCAGGCAACTAGAATTGTTTAAGAGGAAATAAATATGGCAGCCTCCATATCACTCTCACCCTGGGTTCACTTTAAATTACAGTTAGCTCCGCTCTCATCCGGTCATGGCCAAGCCCATTTTTATTGCCGCGGTGCGCATGTTGTAGCCACACCCATTTTTTGCCATGCCCATCAGCTACCCCAGAAATTGGCCCAGCACCTGCATAGCACCCCCCCCCCCCCCAAAAAAAAAAATCCTGGAGCCACCACTGGCTAGAGGAGCCCCCATGTATTATGTAGCTAGAAGTACCCCTGACTGAAGGGAGATCAGTGGAATCCTGAGAGAAGAGTGAGTAACCTCTCATTTACACCCTCATCAGGACTGTGCATAAGAAACGAGAAAGGGAGGCGCTCAGGGAGGGGAGTGAGCTGCTTTTCCACTATCAGGCGTCTGTAGGCACGTGCCTACAGTGCCTTATAGTAAATCCGTCCTTGACTGCTACTGTCTATAGAGCACATCCTAGTGGCTGCAGCTCTGGCGCTTTGAGTCCGCCAGGAGAAAAGCATGATATAAATATTCTGTGTCAAGATGAAAATGTATCTTCTGGGAGACAACTCAGGATAAAAAGTGAATTAAAGAAAGGCCATGGAAACAGAATCTGTTTTGGCAAAACGATAGACATACTCTGACTCATGGCTGCTTCTTGGCTTCCTTGGAAAGCCACATTATAACTCTGAGGTAGGAAACAATTCCAACTATCTGAGGTAGCTGCAAAATGTTAAACCTAGTTAGCTGCTGATAAAAATCAATTACAATGAGCTTAGGAAACTAAAGGGGGGAAGGGGGAGGGGGGGGGGGTGTCGTGTGACTCACTGCTACTCGTTCTTTATCTGATGGGGAACGATTGCGCACAAAAAAGGCCACAGAACCTTTTCTGCCATTCTGCTTAACATCACACCATACGGCTCAGCTCGGCAACAAATGCAATGTGAACAGCTGCTAAACTGCCATTGTTTGAGTTAACACACACCAAAATGAAAGTTTGCAACAAATGATTGAGTCCTTCAAAATGACCCAGTGGTATCTAGAGAGGATGCTAGCTAATAATCCACCTATACAATGTACATCCACAGGGTTGAGCACAAAAATGGATAGGACTCTTGTAACAGATGCCTTTGTAGTTGCTGGGTCAAAGCTAGACAAGAAGTGTTCCTAGCCACCATTTCACTTGCTTCTTGAATGTTTAACAAGTCTCCTCAGTTTCTTTTAGTCATAATTTGTGCTGAACTTATTGTATACTTCTATTATTATTCTACTTGATTGCCGGGAATGCCCTGGAATCTGCCTTATCTCCTACATTTGGACTTTGTATCTCTGGGGCCTGGATACACTCCATACATTGACTGTACAGGCTCATTGTGAGGTTGTATTTGCCTTCATTGTATCTCTTCTTCTTCTACAAAAATAAGTTTATAAAAAAATGCCACTCTGCAGAAATGGGAGAAGTGGGTTTCCAGGCGCTCCCACAGTAGCTATCCTTACACCACTTCATTTGAGACTGTTCAATAAATGTTCAATCTTAATACACAATTTGGCCTGCAACTTAGACTTTGTTTTAGATTTTGGCCCCTTATGTGATTGAGTTTGACACCTCTGCTCTAGAATGAAAGCTCGCAAGGGCAGAGATGTTCTCCAAGTGTTTCTTATTCTGCTATCATATGAACATGTACTATTGATGGTGATGTCTCATACCACACATTAACTATGTACAGTATGTATTTTTATTGATGGATGTACTAATTGTACAGAGTTTTGAATTTCTCACGCATCTGTGCTCCCCAATATTTGTTTTGTACTATGTACAGCGCTACGGAAGATGTTGACGCTATGTAAATTAAAAAAAATAATAATATCTAAATAACACAACTGAAACAAGCATACAGCTTATCTAGTCAGATTTTTGTCAAAAGCATCTGATCTGCATGCTTGTTCAGGGTATATGGATAAAAGTATTAGAGGCAGAGGATCAGCAGGACAGCCAGGCAACTAGTATTGCTTAAAAGTAAATACATATGGCAGCCTCCATACCCCTTCTCATGTCAGGTGTCCTTTAACCCTTTGCAGATCAGCATAGTTGAAACCTGCGCTATGCTTGTGGCAGTAAGCCTCAGACACGATGTACATTTTGCACTACGGGGTCCGCGAGTTCTCACCACGATCGCACGCACATGAGACCAGAGATGAATTTCCTGGCATTAATCAGGAGCTGCGCCGACTGCCTCCTGACCACGTGACTATGATCGTAGGAGATCGTAGTGATCACAATGTAAACTTCACTCACCCTCCGCCTTCCCCCGACGATCACAGCTCCTGACCGTCCCCTTAGGCATACAGCCCCGTACTGACAGAAGAACGGGTCCAGGCTTGATGACGTCATCAAGCCAGGACCCCGTACTTGTGTGTCAATACGGGGCTGGCTGCTGTGATACTGGTCACAGCTATTCAGCCTGGAGAGAGGAGGAAGGTGAGCAATACTTACCCAGCCTCGCTTCCTGCTGCCGATCTATGCAAGGGAGGAGGGAAGATAAGGGCGATTAGGCCACCAGGGGAATATACAGGGTAGGGGGGGAACAACTAGATCACCAGCAGGGGAGTAACTAGAAGGGAACAGCTCCTGCGATCACAGGGGGGCCCAGAGCTGTGGGGGCCCCAATTACTAACATGAACTATACTTCAGATCAAGTGTTTTTGTGGCTACAATTGTTATGGGTGTGAAGATCATGATGGCCACACTTGTTTTATGACTCTTGTGAGATGGGCACCAAGGCTGTGAAGGACACAAAGGGGAGTAAAGGAAAGGGGTGTGACAAGTGGGTCCATCAAAGTTCGCAGGGGGGCACCATGAATTGTAGTTATGCCACTGATCACCAGATATTATATATTAAAGTGCAGGTGGTGGGGTCAACTAGAGACTGCTCTGATCCTTAAAGTAAACTTGAGGACTTAAAAAAAATATATGCATACCTGGGGCTTCCTCCAGCCCACTCCAGTCTGATCAGTCCCTCGCCGTCCTCCTCCACCTCCTCATTCATCCGCAACTGGTTCCGGACAATCCTCCAGTCGGGGCCAGTCAGCAAAGCACAGCCGCGCGCGCTTCCCTGGCTTGCTCCCATCGATGGCAGCGCTTTGCACGCAGGACACTCCCAGCAACGGGAGCACGCTCGCGGCTGGGCCGGGCATGCACAGTTGGCCCCAGACCGGAGAACTTTCTGGGGCCAATTGCAGAAGAATGAGAAGGCAGAGGACGACGGCATGGGAGCGATAAGCCTGGAGGGGGCTGGAGGAAGTCCCCATCTCAGGTTTACTTTAGAGAGGCCAGAGTGGTCAATCCTGAAGGGGTTAGCCTACCAGAATGTAATTTGACATGGGAAAGGAAATTGCAAAAACACAGGCGCAGCACACTAAAACCATGTAAGTAACATCCCTGGTGGAGATTGAAGCAAGGTCCCCAGTGCCGATAATCACTTAGCCCCCATGCTGCCATATAACACGCACCATCTCCATCCGGATCAGCTCTAACGGCCGTATACATCTCCCGAATATTTTCTGGAGTCATCCATCGACCATTTCCAAGGCGGGAATGCGTTAACACCTGAAAAACAAAGAGCTGATATAAATACAATACAAAGCAGCACAAAGTTCAGCATGGAGGCTGCAAATCCCGGCCTCCTTCTAGCAGTGGTACTTTGCAGGCTGTCATGCCTAAAATTCTGCCTTAGCCATTCACCTGGGATAGGTATGCAAAACAGGAATATAAGAACATCGGATTGGCACACCATTTTCAGGTGAGGAAAGCTATACATAGATGTTACAGTTTCGGTGCCTGAAATGGTTGCCTGTGATTATTTCAGCTGACATTTTGCAAAAGAATGTTGTTCAGACAGGATGCTCAGCCTCCAGCCATGCAGCCTGTACTGTGCAGGGGAGGGACATCCATAGTTAGAACTTTAACTTTGTTTTAGGGCTTGAATAAGGACTTCAAAATCTTTTCACCAAATTAGCAGTGGCGCAACTACAGAGTCATGGGCCACAGAGCAGATGTCCTCCCCCTTCCTCTAGCACTCTATGTATAGTAATCATATGATACAGACCACATATACATTTAGATGTGATCAATATCACTGCAGCACCAATAGAGAGCTACCAGAGGTGGGCCCAATTAGGGCCCCTCATGTGCAGGGTCACTAGTGGGGTCGTAACCACTGCGCCCCCTTTGGCTATGCCACTAGACATTGGCCTGATTCAACTGTTGTTTTTTTAATCTCATCTGCAAAATACTTCCACCACCAAGCATATAAAAAGTTCTGAAATAAAAAAAGATGACCGACGCTTTTTGGAGCGCTGAGTGGTCCCTCCCGCAATATCGCGACATGGGTACAGGCGCACCAACATGTGAACGTTGCTTAGTGTCGCGCCACAGTAAGGACTGTCGCGGCGCATCGGATCACTAAAACCCCAACGACTCCCACGCAAAGTACCGTGATTGCTTGAAGTCTTGTTCGCTCCTGACACCTAACGTCACATGACGCCGAGCATACCCGCCGGCAGGAAGAGGAGTCAATAACGACCATCGTCAAGTGGACGTCGTAGGACCCGTCGGGTGGCGAGTACGGAGCTTTAGGTTAATTTGAGGTAACTTATTCGAAATTTTTAGCAACTGCATTTGGCAATCAGATAAAATCCCTGGATAAACACCACCGGGAGTTACCCAGTAATTATAGCCCTCTATATCCATCAAAGCAAGGAAAGCATCTAAGCCCCCCCCCCCCCCCCCTCCCCGCTTCAATGCAGATATAGAATTTGCCATAACTACTTCCTGTGGTAGTGCTTTCCACATTTTAATCACCCTTAAAGCAAAGAACCCTTTCTAAATACAGTGGATGGCAACAACTTTTTTTCCTAAAAAGGCAGATCATGTTCCCTAGTACTTGGCACTAGAGATGGCTCAAACCTCCGATTTTAGTTTCGCAAACTGGGTTCGTGAACCTCCGCAAACGTTCGCGAACCGCAATAGACTTCAATGGGGAGGCGAACTTTGAAAACTAGTAACATTTATGCTGGTGATGGAAAAGATGTTTCAAGGGGTCTAACATCTGAGTTTTTGCATGGATGAGTGGGATAGACACCAAAAGTCCCGGGGAAAAATCTGGATTTGATGCAAAGCAGCGTTTTAAGGGCAGAAATCACATTGCATGCTAAATTGGAGGCCTAAAGTGCTTTAAAACATCTTGCATGTGTATACATCAATCAAGGAGTGTAATTAGAGTACTGTTTCACACTGACACACCAAACTCACTGTGTAACGCACCGCAAACAGCTGTTTGTGTTGTGATGGCCGTGCTGGACTGGTGCGCACCATGGCGAGAGTGCAGGCGATAGCTGTTTTCAAGCCCATATGGTCGCCAGGCTGAGGTAGTTCAATGACAGAACAACAGTGACTGTCCAGCTGATCGAATTTGGCCTGCCCACAATGAAGCAACAACCTCATTATCTTTGGTGTGCCACCCCCCAAGACACTCATATAGCCGGCGGTCATTGCTTCATTGTGATACGCAAACCCCTTCACCGCTGCAAGGTAACGATCACGAAGGGGAATTGACTCATGTACATGCCTTTTGTTTTATTGTTGCAGCCACAGTGCAGCCAAAAAAATTAGGCAGGCATGTACACGCACCACAAAAATTATTATAGCGGCTGCTGCTAGCAGTGGCCTTAAAAATTCAGGAATCCGCCTGGAGTTTTGGACCCTGTTGTGTTGTTGTGGTGGCAGAGAAGGCAGTCAAGTGACCTGCAGGCAGAGATGCTGTGTGGGGAGCGACTTAGTCATGGGGCAGGCAGTCACACGGCGTGTAGGCAGAGATGCTGTGTGCGGGGACTGACTTAGTCTTCGGGCGGGCAGTAGCCCTCCGGGATCCATGCCTCATTCATTTTGATAAAGGTGAGGTACTGAACACTTTTTTGACTTAGGCGACTTCTCTTCTCAGTGACAATGCTTCCAGCTGCGCTGAAGGTCCTTTCTGACGGGACGCTTGAGGCAGGGCAAGACAGAATTTGGATGGCAAATTGGGACAGCTCTGGCCACAGGTCAAGCCTGCGCACCCAGTAGTCCAAGGGTTCATCGCTGCTCACAGTGTCTACATTCACACTTAAGGCCAGGTAGTCGGCTACCTGCCGGTCCAGGCGTTGGTGGAGGGTGGATCCGGAAGCACTAAGGCGAGGCGTTGGACTAAAGAATGTCCGCATGTCCGACATCACCCTGAGATCCCTGGAGTGTCCTGTCCTTGCCTGCGTGGACATGGGAGGAGGAGGATTACTGGCAGTGGCACCTTTATTGCATTGTGCTGTGACATCACCCTTAAAAACGCATTGTAAAGCATAGTGGCCAGCTTGTTCTGCATGTGCTGCATCCTTTCTGCCTTCTGGTGATTTGGAAACCTCTCCGCCACTTTGTGCCTATACCGAGGGTCTAGTAGCGTGGCCACCCAGTACAGCTCATTCCCCTTGAGTTTTTTTTATACGGGGGTCCCTCAACAGGCTGGACAGCATGAAAGATGCCATCTGCACAAAGTTGGATGCAGAAGTACTATCCATCTCCTTCTGCTCTTCCTCAGCTATGTCAGCTAAGTTCTCCTCCTCCCCCCAGCCACAAACAATACCACGGGAAAGTTGAGCAACACAAACCCCTGTTCTTCCGCCTCCTCCTCCTCCTCCAAAACCACACCTTCCTCATCATTTGACTCCTCTTCCCCAAACGACTCTTCTCCTCCTCCTCCTCCTCCCTCTGTGTTGCTGCAGGTGTTGAGGAATCATCTGCTTCTGCTGAGAATTGATCCCACAACTCTTCCTCCCGTTCCTGTTCCTGTTCACGCTCCTCCACAGCTTGATCCACCACTCTACGCACGGCACGCTCCAGGAAGAAGGCATATGGGATCAAGTCGCTGATGGCACCTTCACTGCGACTCATGAGGTTTGTCACCTCCTCAAACGGCCGCATGAGCCTGCAGGCATTTCGTATCAGTGTCCAGTACTTCAGCCAGAACATCCCCATCTCCGAAGACTGTGTCCTTTGACTGTAGTTGTAGAGATACTGTTTGACGGCTTTCGCCTGTTGTAGCAGGCGGTCGAACATCAGGAGGGTCGAATTCCAGAAAGTCGGGTTATCGTAAATCAAGAGTCTCACAGACAAGTTGTTTCTCCACTGAATATCGGAAAAGCGTGCCATGGCCGTGTAAGACTGCCTGAAATGCCCACACACCTTCCTGGACTGCTTTAGGACGTCCTGTAAGCCTGGGTACTTAGACACAAATCTCTGAATTACGAGATTGAGCACATGTGCCATGCAAGGTACATGTGTCAACTTTCCCAAATTTAAAGCCGAAATAAGATTGCTGCCGTTGCCACACACCATGTTGCTGATCTCCAGTTGGTGCAGGGTCAGCCACTGATCCACCTGTTTGTTCAGAGCAGCCAGGAGAGCTGCTCCAGTGTGACTCTCCGATTTGAGGCAAGACATGTCTAAGATGGCGTGACACCATCGTTCCTGGCATGCAGCATAGGCCCTGGGGAGCTGGGGCTGTGTAGCTGGAGAGGAGATCGCAACACCAGTAGAGTTGCGCTGCCACTCAGCCAAGGAGGAGGACAACAGTGAAGAGGATGTAGCAGGAGGAGAGGAGGTGGCAGCAGGCCTGCCTGCAAGCCATGGAGGTGTCACTAGGTCCGCTGCACAGCCACGTACTCCCTGCTTGCCAGCGGTCACCAGGTTGACCCAATGGGCTGTGTAAGTAATGTACCTGCCCTGACCGTGCTTGGCAAACCAGGCATCCATGGTCAGATGGACCCTTGACCCAACGCTGTGTGCCAGAGATGACACCACTTGCCTCTCAACTTCATGGTACAGTTTGGGTACGCCTTTTAAGAGAAATAATTGCGGCCTGGTATCTTCCACTGCGGTGTCCCAATGGCCACAAATTTACGGAAGGCCTCAGAGTCCACCAGCTGGTATGGTAACAGCTGGCGAGCTAACAGTTCTGCCAAGCCAGCTGTCAGATGCCGGGCAAGGGGGTGACTGGCAGAAATTGGTTTCTTCCGCTGAAAGAATTCACTCACGGACACCTGACTGCTGCTGAGAGCAGAGGAGCAGGCACCCTCAAGGTGAGAGGCGGAGTGGAGGAGGGTGGCTGTGATTGTTAAGGTGCAAGGAAGAAAGTGGCTGAAGATGCTGCACCTGAAGGAGGAAGAGGAGAAGGAGGGTGGCTTTTCTTTAGTGTGCTGCTTTTCCTCTGGTGCTCTTCCCATTGCAGTTTGAGCCTTTTCTGCATGTGCCTTCGTAAGTCAGTTGTCCCTACATGGGTGTTGGCCTTTCCACGGCTCAATTTTTGGAGGCAGAGAGAACAGATGGCATTGCTCTGATCTAAGGCAGACACACTAAAAAAAATTCCAAACCGCTGAGCCCCCCTGGGGTGCTGGCACTATGGTGGCATCAGCAGCTGACGTTGAAGGGCATGTTGGCTGGCTGTCCATAGGTGATGATACATGGCGCCGGACACTGCCAGCAGCTCTGTTTCTGATGACGAGCTCCCCCTGCTTCTTTCAGGAACTCGTCTCCTCCTACTCATCTCTGACTCCCCCTCTGAACTGTCCCCTATTCATCTTGTCTCTTAGGATCCCACGTGACATCCGTATCATTGTCATCATCATAATCATCCTGCCCAGCTTCGCTTGCCTCAGACACCTCATAAACTGCACCAACAGCAGGTACTTAATCATCCTCCTCCTCACACCTTACGTCCATAGTGTTGCCTAACTCAGAAATATGAGATGGTGTAACTTGCTTAGCGCCTACATCTTGTTGTAACAGTAGTTGCTGTGAATCAGTTAATTCCCCAGCAAATAACTCCTGTGAAGTGTCAAATGGAACGGATGTGGTGCTAGTAGCGCTGGTGGCTGCGGAAGATGAGGTGTTCTGTGTTAAATAGACAGACCTGCCGGGGGCCTTCCTCTGGGTCTGCCTCCGCCTCTACCTGTTTTGTCTATATCGGGGGGGGAAGGGGGGGGGGGGATGAAGTGAAAGGTATGCACTGACTTGACTAATACAATGTGCAGTCACAGGTGCAGTTAACAGGTATGCACGGAGTGGTAAATCACACTGAGTGCGCTCACGTAGGTAGGTGGGTGCACTGAACAACAGGTAGGTATATGCAGTGATGGGTATTACAAATGTGCAACTGTCACACACACGTACCGTGAACAGGTACAGTGACTGGTGGTATTAAATATCACACTGCGTGCGTTCACGTAGGTAGGTGGGTGCACTGAACAACAGGTAGGTATATGCAGTGCTGCTGGGTATTACAAATGTGCACCTGTCACACACACACGCGTACCGTGAATAGGTACAGTGACTGGTGGTATTAAATATCACACTGCGTGCGCTCACATGGGTAGGTGGGTGCACTGAACAACAGGTAGGTAGGTATATGCAGTGCTGCTGCGTATTACAAATGTGCACCTGTCACACACACACACACACACACACACACACACACACACACACACACACACACACACACACACACACACACGTACCGTGAACAGGTGCAATGACTGGTGGTATTAACAATGCATGCGATCACGTAGGTAGGTAGGTAGGTGGACTAAAAAGTGAACAGGTGCAGTGATTGGGATTACAATTGTGCAGCTGACTGTCACACACACAGGTAGTCACTGAATGTGCTGGGCATGGCAGTGGCACAGTAGGAATTAAGGTGCCAAAGGCCAGCTGCGACTGACTGACAGGGCTGTATATAAATATGATGCAAGTGGGCCACACACACACAAAAAAACCAAAATAGATCACAAGATTAGCTATCAAAAGAGCTGTTGAGGGGTGCTTTTTTAGCAATAAGAATCAGCAAGGAGCAAGCTAACAAGCCTACAAGGGCCTAACTAAGCTTTCCCTATGAGTCTGCAGCAGCTCTCCCTTCTCTAATTACTGCAGGCACACGAGTGAGTACAATGTCTGACGCTGCCTGCATTTTATAAGGGAGGGAGGGCCTCCAGGAGGGAGTGTAGCCTGATTGGCTACAATGTGCCTGCTGACTGTGATGTAGAGGGTCAAAGTTGACCCTAATGATGTACTATGGGGCGAATCAAACTTCAGGAAAAGTTTGCGGTTCTCCGTGACTGCAAACCCCGGACGTTCACTGGCGAACTGTTCAGGCCATCTCTACTTGGCACAAGCCACAAGTTTAGTTTGCAGAATCACTTATGTAACTCATACTTTATACTGTATATCCAAGACGTTTGAATTGGCAGTGAAGCTGTCTTATAGTAATTGTGTAAAACTTCAGCAAAGCAGGCACAACACAATGCCCAATCAGATCTTATATAAACCCAGAGGTTCCTGCACCGGACACATACTGCCTAAAAGCCTCAGGACCTCTAGCTCTTCCTCACCATTCCACTATGCAATGTTGGAACCTCAACGGCCAATAGAAGCATTCTGCCAGTACTGGTCAGTTTGATTTGACACATGGTTTGTCTTTACTCGCCTCCTTCAACTCTAGCTGGCCATCCTGGTTGTGGTCCAGCAGGTTGAAGATGTCAGACTTGCTTATCTCCATATTCTCCATGGCTTCCTTGTACTCATCAATGGGCAGAATCTGACTGGCCTGGAGACCTTTCAGCTGGGCCAGGTGGATCAGAAGCTTGCACTCCTCCTTAGTGAGAAAGTTGGGGATTTCTGTGAGTAAAAAAATAAATAAAAATAAGTCAAAGTTTGTTAGCTGTAATATTCATTGAGAAAACTTTGGCAATACTGTAAGACTTGCAAAGACAATAGGTTATCTTGTAATCCTTCTTGTTTCCTTTCACAATTGTAAAACACACTGGTGGTTACTTAGTTTCTGGTCATCTGGTAATAACATCTCTCCAGGTTCCTCTGATATGAGCACTGGGAGCTTCTCAGATGCAGTTACTGTATCTAAAGGTGCTGCTACACTATAAGACATTCCTTGGCAGATTTGATCTCAGTGACGGAATCTGGCAAAGATTGTTGCTCCAACATGGCTCTTGACCGTAATTTTAAGCAATTTCTAGCAGCAGAAACTGGCCAACATTACCGATCGGACAGAACAGTTTTTTGATAGCCAATCTTCTACCGGCTTTCCAGCCTCCTCCGTGTACGGCTCCCAGCATGTCACCTGACCTGTGTCAGATCATGTGACGGGCGGAGCTACGGAGCGACTACGTCATACGTAACACTGTCTGGACGCGGCTGGCGTTACACTAACCAGAGTGGAGTGGCTTGTATGATTTTTCAAACAGTACAGGCAAGGCAGTCCGTGCACAGCTTCTCGTATTGCATTTATTTCCTTAGCAAGCTTATGGTTACATTACGTGAGTCCAATACATTGCAATGACAAAGGGGATAGATCTGACCTGTTCCAAGATCCTGGTTGGGACGGATGAGGGAGGGTGACCAGGGGGTGAAAGGATGGCGCAACAGCCGTTTCACACCAGTGTTGCGCTTGTTCACGTGCGTATGTCCAGGGCAAAGGCAGCGTGTCTGGGCTTCCATAATGATACCAGGAAGCCCCACCCACCACGCTCGCCATTGGCCCACACAGCTGGGGAGTGAAAAGGTTAGGGGTGAGTGGGAGGAGGATCGCCGTGCAACGGCGAATGGGTGACAGGATGTGTTGCACCTCTTAGTGTATGAGTGAAGGGAGGATCGCCGCTAACCGCAAAATATTAACAGGGAGTGCTGCATATTTACACACATGATATTGTGGTGAAAATCATAAAAAACACACTAAGTTCGTGCATTCATGCCCATAAGTCGGGCCATTAACCAAATCTTTGGTGATTTTTAACAAAGTGCATTCTGTGCAATATTAACATGTATGCATGCCTTGATCAGCAGATTGAGGGTGTTTACTGTTGCCCTGGGTGTGTGCCTGTTGCTCAGTTAGAGGTGGAAGTCACAGAGCTAAATAAGCATCTCGCAACACTGAGACGCATACACAAAATGGAGATGAGCTTGGATCTCACGATCCAGACACTTGATGGAATCGGTGAAGATGAGGTGGGTGGAGTAAAGCCGGAGCAAGAAGCAGAGGTAGCCGCTAGTTGGGTCACAGTTAGAAGGGGTAGGGGAAAAAGTGGCAGGGAGGCTAGTCCCGAGTTGTCCCTCACTAATAAGTATGCTTGTTTGCGTAATATTGGGGAGGATGATTCAGGAGTAGCAATGCTGCAGCAGGATGTGCTCCTTAGCAACCAAGGGGCAGACTGCAGTAACGAGAAAGGGAATAGGAGTGCAGCGAAGGCTAGACAGGTACTGGTGGTAGGGGATTCAATTATTAGGCGCACAGATAGGGTAATCTGTCGAGGAAACCGTGAATGCCGTACAGTCTGTTGCCTCCCGGGTGCTCGGGTTCGGCATGTAGCGGAAAGAATTGACAGATTATTGGGTGGGGCTGGGGAAGACCCAGCTGTCATGGTACACATTGGCACCAATGACAATGTTAGTGGGAGATGGAAGGTCCTCAAAAATGATTTTCAGGTACTTGGAGATAAACTTAAAGCAAGGACCTCCAAGGTGGTGTTCTCTGAAATACTGCCAGTGCCACGTACTACAT
Source organism: Hyperolius riggenbachi (assembly GCF_040937935.1). Taxonomy (NCBI): domain Eukaryota; kingdom Metazoa; phylum Chordata; class Amphibia; order Anura; family Hyperoliidae; genus Hyperolius; species Hyperolius riggenbachi. Next base: position 46,999,621 of record NC_090654.1, read on the forward strand.
CTGAGAGACAGAGGGAGCTTAGGGAGTTAAATAAGTGGCTGAGAAATTGGTGTAGGAAGGAAGGGTTTGGGTTCCTGGAGAACTGGGCAGACTTTGCAGTCGGCTACAGGTTCTACAGCAGGGATGGGCTGCACCTTAATGGGGAGGGTACAGCTGCATTGGGGGAGAAGATGGCTAAACGGTTGGAGGAGATTTTAAACTAGGATCTGGGGGGAGGCGGGAGGATAAAGTCTCAATATGTAGACAAAATAAGGTAAAAAGACAGTGGGAGCCTAACATTATGGGGGGTGGAGAGGGGGGTGGGGACAGTGTAAAGATTAAGGAGGTTGGTAAAACTTCAAGTAGCCCATTTCATGTAAACAAAATTGGTAAATGTGGTGGTAAAAATATAAAGTGCATGGTAACCAATGCTCGGAGCCTTGCAAATAAAATAGACGAACTAGAGTTCATTCTGAATGACAAAGGCTATGACATTGTGGGAATAACCGAGACATGGATGGATGAAAGCCATGACTGGATAGCTAATTTAAAAGGATACAATGTGTTTAGGAGGGATAGAACAGGGAAAAAAGGTGGAGGGGTTTGTCTCTTTGTTAAGAATTCTTTTACAGCTGTCCTCAACGATGAGATGGAAGAAGATTGCGAAGATGTGGAGTCCGTTTGGGTAAATATTCATGGTGGAAATAAAAGTTGCCAATTGCTTATTGGGGTATGCTACAGACCACCTCATATTAACCACTTGCCGACCGCACGCTTATACCGTGCGTCAGCAAAGTGGCAGCTGCAGGACCAGCGACGCAGTACTGCGTCGCCAGCTGCAGGCTGATTAATCAGGAAGCAGCCGCTCGCGCGAGCGGCTGCTTCCTGTCAAATCACGGCGGGGGGCTCCGTGAATAGCCTGCGGGCCGCCGATGGCGGCTCGCAGGCTAAATGTAAACACAAGCGGAAATAATCCGCTTTGTTTACATTGTACGGCGGTGCTGCGCAGCAGCGCCGTAAGGCAGATCGGCGATCCCCGGCCAATCAGCGGCCGGGGATCGCCGCCATGTGACAGGGGACGTCCCGTCACTGGCTGCACAGGACGGATAGCGTCCTGTGCAGCCTCGATCGCCGGGGGGGCCAGGTAGGAGAGGAAGGGGGAGGATTTCGCCACGGAGGGGGGCTTTGAGGTGCCCCCCCCCCCGCCAGCCACACGCAGGCAGGAGAGATCAGACCCCCCCTGCACATCATCCCCATAGGGGGGGAAAAGGGGGGCAATCTGATCTCTCTGCCTGCAACCTGATCTGTGCTGGGGGCTGCAGAGCCCACCCAGCACAGATCACTCAAAACAGCGCTGGTCCTTAAGGGGGGGTAAAGGGTGGGTCATCAAGTGGTTAATGAAGCTGCAGAACTGCGATTACTACAGCAGATTGAAAAAGCTGCAAGTAAAAATGAGGTCATAATTATGGGTGACTTCAACTTTCCAGATATTGACTGGGGTATTGAGGCTACCCATTCTGGTAAAAGCAGCAGATTTCTGGCAGCACTACAGGACAATTACTTGACTCAAATGGTAACGGAACCAACTAGGGGGAATGCGTTACTGGATCTGATCATTTCTAATAGACCAGATAATGTATCAAATGTGCAGGTTCAAGAACATTTGGGAAATAGTGATCACAACATGATAACGTTTGAGTGACTGATAGGCCACGGGGCAGCGGGATCACTAAAACTATGAATTTCAGAAAAGCAAAGTTCAATCAAATTAGGCAGGCACTAAGTTTGGTGAACTGGGATAATGTACTACAAGGGGAGGACACTGAAGGGAAATGGCAAGCTTTTAAACTTATTCTCAATCAATATTGTAGTATGTATATCCCATATGGAAACAAAATGTCTAGAAATAAAAAAAAGGCCTCTATGGATGAATAGAAAGGTTAGGGATACAATGAAGAGGAAAAGGAATGCCTATAAGGTCCTAAAACAGGAGGGGACCGAGGCTGCACTAAGCAATTATAAGGAGTGCAATAAAAATTGTAAAAAAAGAAATTAGGCTGGCAAAGATCGAAGCTGAAAATCAAATCGCTAGGGATATCAAATCTAACCCAAAAAAGTTTTACAAGTACATCAACTCTAAAAAAAGAAAGGTTGACTGTATAGGAATCCTAAAGGATGAGGGTGGGAACTCAATGGTGGATGACCAAGGTAAGGCAGAGTTATTAAATGCTTTCTTTGCTTCTGTCTTCACAAAGACACAGAAACAGCACTGTTGCAAATTACAGAGGCAGAAGAGTCTCAATCTTCTAACTGTAATATTAAATACTTAACGCAGGAAGAAGTGAAGGCAAGACTAAATAAATTAAAAATAGACAAGGCACCTGGCCCAGATGGCATGCATCCTAGGGTCCTAAAGGAATTAAGTTCAGTTATAGCTAAACCCCTTTATCTCATCTTTTGTGACTCTCTTGCAACTGGCCCAGTGGATTGGCGTATAGCCCACGTTTTCCCATTATTTAAGAAGGGCAAAAAATCAGATCCAGGAAATTATAGACCTGTAAGCTTAACATCAGTTGTATGCAAACTATTTGAGGGGTTACTAAGAGATACTATACATGACTTCATAGTAGAAAATAATCTTATTTCTCAGCATCAACATGGGTTTACTAAAGACAGGTCCTGTTTGACTAACATGCTCAGCTTTTATGAGGTAGTGAATGCTAATATGGATATTGGGAATGCTGTAGATGTGATATACTTGGACTTTGCAAAGGCCTTCGACACTGTTCCCCACAGAAGTCTGGTGCAAAAGCTGAGGATGCAAGGACTGGGGAAGAGTTTGTGTGCATGGATAGGGAACTGGCTAATGGACAGAAAACAAAGAGTTGTGGTCAATGGATCGTACTCAAAATGGGAGACTGTTAGCAGTGGGGTCCCACAGGGGTCTGTACTGGGTCCAGTGCTCTTCAATTTATTTATTAATGACCTAGTAGATGCAGTAGTGAGCAATGTTGCTATTTTTGCAGATGATACAAAATTGTGCAGAATCATCAACTCTCAGGAAGATAGTGTCATATTGCAACAGGATCTGGATAGGATGGCTATATGGGCACATACATGGGAGATGAAATTCAATGTTGACAAATGTAAAGTCATGCATTTTGGTCGTACCATTGGTTTAGCACCATACAAAATAAATGGGATACAGTTGGGAACATCAAACTTGGAGAAGGACTTAGGAGTACTCATCGACAACAAGTTAAATAATCGTACTCAATGCCAAGCCGCTGCAGCTAAAGCGAACAAAATTTTGGGATGCATTAAAAGGGAAATAAAAACTCGAGATGCTAGCATAATATTGCCCCTGTTTAACTCTCTAGTAAGGCCACATGTGGAATATGGAATTCAGTTCTGGGCACCACATTACAAAAAAAGATATTGCAGTTTTAGAGCAGGTGCAGAGACGAGCTACAAAATTGATACGTGGGATGGAAGGTCTCGCTTACCAAGAAAGGTTAGATAAACTGGGTTTTTTTAGTCTAGAGAAAAGACGCCTTAGAGGAGATCTAATTAACATGTATAAATACATCAGAGGGCAATATAATAGCTTGGCGGATGAGCTTTTTGTCCCTAGGCCTTCTCAAAGGACTAGAGGACATGATCTGCGCATGGAGGAAAAACGTTTTAGCCATTTATTTAGGAAAGGGTTCTTTACAGTAAGAGTGATTAAGATGTGGAATGCATTGCCACAGGAAGTCGTTATGGCAAACTCTATACCTGCATTTAAAGGGGGCTTAGATGCTTTCCTTGCGTTGAAAGACATCCATGGCTACAATTACTAGGTTATGCCTAATGATGTTGATCCAGGGATTTTATCTGATTGCCATCTGGAGTCGGGAAGGAATTTTTCCCTTTTGGGACTAATTGGACCATGCCTTGTGGGGGTTTTTTCGCCTTCCTCTGGATCAACATGGGTATGTGGGGGACGGGCTGGAGTTGTACTTTGTACTGGTTGAACTCGATGGAGGTATGTCTTTTTTCAACCAAAATAACTATGTAACTATGTAACTAAGCAAGAGCTTGCATCAGCCATTCCTGTGCCAATTCGCCATGGCAAATCTCTCATTGTCTCCTATTAATTATAAAAAATCTCATCTTTATTAGAAAAAATATTTTTAAAAACCACTCGTTATCCTAATTAAAATCACTACGAGGTCTGGAGGGGAGGGGAAAAGGAGAAAGAGAGCTCTGAGACCGGACTGTGGTGTATTCACCCACCTTTGTGTCCTATCATTTTGTGGCGATCGGCCGATCTGGCCACAATCCATTCAAATTCTTAAGTACTCAGGGCAAAATGGAAATGCTCTTACTAATATCTACAAGGAGGGACGGGAGGGGAGGAGCGTTATAGTGTAATAGGTGGACGTTACATATACTTGATGACACATATAGTTTAGTGCAAGGAAGAAACATTCTGATGGAACGGGGATGGGCCCAGGAACATTTTTACACCGGTGTGTGACAGAGCCTCGTTGGGTCTGGAGGATTTAATCGGTCTGGAAACAGTGCATGTATATAACGGCACTCTGTTCTAGAAGGTAGTCAGTGGGAGGCCATAACAGACCCCTCCTCCGTGGCTGCCTCCCCCCCCCCCAGGAGAGAAATTCCCTGGGGAGGGGGGGGGGGGCAGTGGTGCCACAAATGTTGCTTCAATGGCACCCAGTATCAGGTAGCCATCTGTGGGTCTTTGTAAAACTGTTTTAAGGTGTATGTCACCAAGTTTGTTCTACTGGGCAGATGATCAATTTTTAAGGTGTATGAGCCTCTCCTCATATTTACAGACGACTGTGAGCAGTTAGTGGCAGGGGCGTAGCAATAGGGGTTGCAGAGGTTGCACCTGCATCGGGGCCCTTGGGCCAGAGGGGACCTCCCTCAACTGCAGTATTAGCTCTCTATTGGTCCTATGCTCATAATAATCATTGCTATAGGTGCTTTGAATAGTTGTATTCATTTACAAACGGTTTCCCATCCCTCTCTTGCACCTCTGACACTAACTGCTTTTGGCAGGTTTTGGTGTGCCGTATCAATTGTTATGTATAGAGTGCTTGGGGGGCCCCAATGTAAAACTTGCATCGGGGCCCACAGCTCCTTAGCTACGCCACTGATTGGTGGTTGCCGGTTAGAGGCAGTGGGGTGGCCTTATACCCCAGAAGCGATATCGGGCCGATCCAGGACGCACCTTTCCGGTGAATTGAAGCTTGATGAACTGTCAGTGAGCGCTACTAGAAAGTTTGTTTAATATTTCTGAAGATCTACACGCATCTGACTAGAGCGATCTGCCCTTGGATTGGGCGTTAGCAGTTCTATTTGGACTTGGGTTGTTTGCACAAAAAAAAGAGTACAACGTGTTTGCATAAAATGTATGTATATTGAGCGCTGCTGTAATTTTCTGGGGATCATGTGACATGCCAGGAGCCATGCACAGATGCTGGAAAGCAGCTAGAAGCTACAGAAAGGATGCCGCCCGGAGGCTCGTTAAAGTGTACCTGAGACGGGGGTGGGGGGGGATAGAAATAATGTATCTATACCTGGGGATTCTTCAAGACCCCTTTGGGTCCTCCGCCTTCTGGTTCCTACCTAAGGGCTCCGTAAGTTCGGCCAGTCGGCGCATGTGCAGTGCAGCTAATCACACTCCTGTGGCTGGGAGCATTCTGCAGTAGTACTGCGCAGGCGCTCCCAGTCACGGGAGCATGACAGGGGCACACACATGCGCCGCAAGCCCCGACTGGCCGAACTTCCGAGAGCCTTTACAGTGAATCCAGAAACCGGACGACAGCGACAAGGGACGGATAAGGCTGAAGGGGGCTGGAGGATGCCTCAGGTATGTATACATTTCTTCTAATCCCCAATCTCTGGGTCCCTTTAAGTATTACATGCCCTGCAAACCCCCAAAGCACTGTCCCAGTTATAACATCAGGCATGCTGGTTAGTTGAGACTTCTGGTTGCCCGAGTTCTGGATAATAGGGACTTTGCTGTATATGTCTCTGTGCAGGTGTTGGCATGTTTACATTCATAGTTGTGAAAAATAATCACAGTGATACTTTCATTTAGTACCTACAAAGTAAATTTTAGGATGGAGGGTCCTTGAAAGTTTTTTTTTCCTACTTGAAACAAAGTTCTTTGCAAATGACATTCAGTAATCATTAAGTAAATAAGAGCCTAACAGACAGGAACCAGAGCAGGCTGCTAGAGAAGAAAAACATGTAAGAAAAACTTGTCAAACCAATGTTTAGTTTGAGAACAGCCAGAGCTGGGTAAACAGCCCTTTACTTATCGTCCCTCATCGATAAATGATTGCTTTTCGGCTTGACACTAAATAACCAGAAGGGGAGTTGTAGGATTTGATGCAACAGTTAATGATCGCAGATTGTTGGAGAAAAGGCTTGCAGCAGAGATCCAATCAGAAGTACAATAATGGGCCGAGATAAAGCCACTTGGGAAGAGTTCAAACCTCCAGCCCCCTTGTCTGTCCTCATTACCTCACCTGCTGGTTTAAGTAACCCCCCTGAAAGACTAAACAATCAGGCCCATTGGCAAACACAAACTGTGGCATTGTCTTGTCCATTGTAGCACCAAGAGTGATGGATCTTAATGAGAAAGGATTAGCAAAAGAATCTCCCCCACTATAAAAAAAGCCATTAGCTCAACTAAACCTCATTTGCTTGGTGATTTGTGTAGGCGAAACATCACAGGTTTGGGCTGTAGGGCAATGAGGGCACCGCAGCGCCAACATCTCAGACGTCAGGGTTTTGGGTGGCCTGTGGTCTTCCTGGTCTTCTTCATGACATGCGGCTCTAGAGCGATGTACGTGGACTTTGTGAGCAGTTCATCGAGATGTATGGCCATCCCAAGGCATATGCCTCTATGTTATGGCATCGGATACACGGAAATGAGGATCCCGAACCTGCTGGAGCACGAGACCATGGCGGAGGTGATCCAGCAATCTTCCAGTTGGCTGCCGCTGCTTGCCCGAGAATGCCACCCCGACGCCAGGATTTTTTTGTGTTCTCTTTTTGCTCCTATCTGCTTGGAAGGGTAAGATTCACTTTTTCCTCTGAGAAAGCTTATTAAAGGACAACTGAAGTGAGAGTAATGTGGAGGCTACCATATTTATTTCCTTTTAAGCAATACCAGTTACCTGGCTGCCCTGCTGATCCTCTGCCTCTAATACTATTAGCCATAGACCCTGAACAAGCATGAAGCAAATCGGGTGTTTCTGACATTAGATGCATGTTTGTTTCTGGTGTTAATATTATTTAGGATTGATCTAGCACTGACATCTCCCAAAGTGATGTGCAGAGTATATTTATTTGTTACTCATAATCTCATAATCTAAGTGGCTCATAATCTAATCCTCACACTGGTATGACTATGTATGTATCGTAGTTTAGGGCCAAATTAGGGGATGCCATTTAACTTCCCTGTATGTTTTTGGGATATGGGAGGAAGCCGGAGTGTGCAGAGGAAACCCATGCAGACACGGTGAGAACATACAAACTCCTTGCAGATAGTGCCACTGTGCTGCCCATGTGCTACACGCAGATAGATCAGCCGGACTGACAGGAAACTGGAATTGTTTAGGGCCCGTTGACACTGTGGTGGTGCGGTGCGGCAAATTGAGTCTATGGGCAATTAGAGTCTATAGGGGAAAATCACATTACCTGCGCCGCGGTGTGGCGGAAATCCTCAATTTGATGCGTTTCCAAAACTACGTTACCGTGTATTCTTGCGTCGATCGGAGTTGGACCGGAAGTCCTGTAAGTCTATGGCGACGCGTGTCAGGGTTAATACCCGCCACAGGCTTTACACGTCGCACAGAAGCGTATTTATTGCAATACGGTTTCGTGCACGTCATCGCTTGGCAGGCAGGAAGTGAGCGGATACCAATAGGGAATACCGCATAGTAACGCGGTATTCCCCAATGGCCTGTTTTTGGCTGTGTGGTGGGCGCGCCACACCGCAACGCTGCCGCCAATTTACAGTGTGAAACCGGCCTTAGAAGGAAATAAATATGGCAGCCTCCATATCAATCTCACTTCAGTTATCCTTTAAGTTGGATATTTTTTTGAAATAGAAATCTTATAAGCCATTGAACATTTGAGTTGGGGGTTATTGCTGAAGAATGAGGTTTACCGCAAATCAAAGATCTCAGTACTGCCTGGTTAATCCAGTTCACTGGTGACGTTCTGTCGTTTTCAATACTTCTGAAGCAAAATATGCCCATCATAATTTCAAGTGTGACTGGGCAATTGCGTTCCCCGCCCCTTTAACATTACTTTGGTCCTTGAGGCCTCAGCAGAGTTTTCGGCAATACTCACATGTACTAGCTGGCATGCTCCTATGTCCATTTGTTCCCATCTTCATCCCACTGGCCATATCTTCTCAGTTATCCAGCCGCATGTTATTGTATAAGGAGAGGCCCCCTGTGAGGATGAAGATGGGGATGCACGGGCTAATGGAGGATCGTGCCGGCTGGAATAGGTGAGTCGCTACGCTGACGAATACTCTAATTGTGCCCCGGGGAACAGAGTACAACTGGAAGGAGACCTGGCAGTTGGCTAAAGCCTCGTTCACACTAGGGACATTTCTGTGCGCTTTTCACAGCGCATTGCCCTGCAAAGTATTGATTTTCCCATGTAATATAAATGTACCTGGTTCACATCTATGCGCTGTGCTGAGCAGAGTTGCAAAAACGTAGGGTTGCATGCATCAATGCAAATGAATGGGTGCGCTTATTTAGCGCATAGAAGCGCATGTGTTTTTTACCCCTAATTGGAAGAAAAGATGCATTTACATATGTAAACAAAGCTTTATTGACAACTGCTACTGCTACAATAAGAAAACCGGGCTTAAAAAACCGCAGCGCAACACACTGAAGCGCGCACAAGCGCATGCGGTTTTTAACATGTGCTTTTTCAGGTTTCTCAGCGCACCTAACATGAACGAGGCCTAAGGGGCCTTGTGGGGTGGAATTTGTCAAGAAATAGCGGGGGGCTGTTAATTTTGCCCAGGAGCCACATTCTAACTAAAACCGCCCCTGCCACCATTTCAATGCAAACGATGGAGAGTACTGATTCCGACGTAATTATTTTTAATATTTGCGTTCTGGTTCAGTGGTCTCATAGACTTCTTCTAGGCCTGTTTTTCAATGGCAACTGCAGGTGGAGAATTCACTGCCTGTCATCTGCTCCAGTACATCGGCCATTGCACATCTGGGTGCGGTCACACTCTGACACAACATGAAGTGGTTTCTCACTGCCAGGTCCCCAAACTGTGTGTCACACGCTGACATGAGTGGGGTTCAAAATGCTGCCATTGGCTGAATTAAATTGCAGCTGGAAGAGACTTGTTGGCTGGCAGATTAGAATCTGAATTTCTTGACAAGGGTTCAGTTCATCCTCCTGTGTGAAAGAGACCTTAAAAGGGAACTGAAGTAAGAGGTATACGGAGGCTGCCATATTTATTTCCTTTTAATCAATACCAGTTGCCTGGCAGCCCTGCTGGTCTATTTCTCTGCAGTAGTATGTGAATAACACCAGAAACAAGCATGCAGCTAGTCTTGTCAGATCTGACTTTAAAGTCTGAAACACCTGATCTGCTGCATGCTTGTTCAGGGGCTATGGCTAATAGTTTTAGAGGCAGAGGATCAGCAGGGCTGCCAGGCAACTGGTATTGATTAAAAGGAAATAAATATGGCAGCCTCCGTATACCTCTTACTTCAGTTCCCCTTTAAACGACAACTGTAGCAAGAGGGCTATAGAGGTTGCCATAGTTATTTTCATTTTAAATAATACCAGTTGCCTGGCAGCCCTGCTGATTTTCTTGGCTGCAGCAGAGACAAGCACACAGCTAATCTTGTCAGATCTGACAATAATGTCAGACATGCCTAATCTGCTGCAAGCTTGTTCAGGGTATATGGCTAAAAGTATTAGAGGCAGAGGATCAGCAGGACTGCCAGGCAACTGGTATTGATTAAAAGGAAATAAATATGGCAGCCTCCATATCCCTCTCATTACAGTTGTCCTTAAATTGTTAAAAGAGAACTGTAGTGAGAGGTATATGGAGGCTGCCATATTTATTTCCTTTTAAGCAAAGTTACCTGGCAGCCCTGCTGAGTTATCTGCCTGCAGAATTACACCAGAAACAAGCATGCAGCTAATCTTGTCAGATCTGACAAAAATGTCAGAAACCCCTGATCCTCTGCATGCTTGTTCAGGGTCTATGGCTAAAAGTATTAGAGGCAGAGGATCAGCAGGATAGCCAGGCAACTGGTATTGCTTAAAAGGAAATCAATATGGCAGCCTCTATATACCTCTCACTACAGTTCTCCTTTAAGTCCAGGTGCCACGGTGGCCAGGGAACTCTTGATAATACTAATTGCCCACAATCTGGCAAAAGAAGCCTACAGTTAGCTATACACAGGCCAATTATGGTCTGATACGCCAAGCTGATCAATCCGTATCTGATTAAAATTTGATCAGTTAATAATGTAGTCCAACACTACACGGCAAACCCAATTTCAGACTCCATCGAGCATTGATCGAACTCCAAGCCTTTCACTGCTTAAAGCATGTCCATCACTGATCCTGCCCTCCCCCCCTCCCACAGGAATGTTACAACTCTTGATAATTAAGCTGCCTAAAATTGATCAAAAGTGAATTAGTCAGATATGTTGGGAAAATTAGATGACTGGAGATTTGATCAAGGTAATCAAATCGGCTGAAAATTGATCAGAAAAAGCTGGCATGTATGGCCAGCTTAACATTCAGTAGCATCCACCATCAGATTGATAGCGATTAAAACTTTCTTTTGTGGTGTTTTTTTTTTTTTCAAACTGGTGGCATCTAACTAAATCCAACTGCAACATTACAAGACATGAATGATAAAACCAACTGCGACAGAACAAAATAAACTGTATTATATTCAGTCATTAGTGGTCAATAATTTGGGAGTCGGAGGCGCTGCGGGAATATCTATGCCCTACGTTATTATCAGTTATAATCGCGCACTATTTGTAGCCAAGTTTGTATAGCGGGCAGCCCTGGGGCACTCACAATTTTGCGTTTACAGCGGTGTAGGTGGCTCAGATATCAGCAAGATTCTGGCAGGTAGGGTTAGGCATGGGACGGGGGTCGGTTTTGGTTAGGAACTGTTGGAGGGAGGATATCAGTTAGGAATCAGTGGGGGAGGGGGGGCAGTTAGGGTTAGGCATCGGTTGGGTGGAGGGGGTTGGTTAGGGTTAGGCATTGCTAGATGAAGGGCTCGTGTGAGAATAGTGTTAGGTTTACAGATATTCTACTATGAGAATAACCACAGCACAATAGTAGAATATTGGTAATTTTAAAGAGAACCTGCAAAAAAAAAAAAAAAAGAGGCCTGGGGTTAATTACATCGGGAGGGAGAAGCCTCTGGATCCTAATGCGGCTTCCCCCTTCTTCCTGTGCAGCACCGATCTCGCACTGGGATCCCCGGACTGCAGCATGCAGCGATATTTACATTTGGGATCCAGCGCAGGCGCAGTACCAGCTTCCTCTTCGGGGTCCAGCAGAAATAGCCGAGTCTGATCGTGTCCGCTCTACTATGCAGGCGTGAGATGTCTGCGCAGTACACCGGACCCGGTTGGACTATTTTTGCTGGAGTCTGAGGGGGGAGATAGTACTGGGCCCGGACTTGATCCCAAAGGTAAATATTGCTGAATGCTCATCTTGTTGGAGGATTTTCGGGGGGTGCCAGCTCTGGATCAAGGCTACACAGGAGGACAGAGGAAGTCTCATTAAAGCGGATCCGAGATGAAAAACTAAGTATAACAAGTAACTTGCCTATATATCTTATCTAAAGTTTAGATAGTTTACACAGCAAATCTAGCTGCAAACAGCTTTAATAGAATATGATTATTTCTTCCTGTGATATGACAACAGCCATGTTTGTAAACATTACACAGAGGCAGGCTTATCTGCATCTTGAGCAAAAAAACCTAATCTCCCCTCTGCCTCTGAAATCTCTGGCTAGTAATACCTCCCCCTCCTCTTGACAAGACTGAGCTCCCATCAGCCCTTGCTACTGTCTGAAAGTGCCTTGGCTCTCTGAAAACCTGTGGGCGTGGCTTGTTTAGTTTACAGGGAATTAGAGTATTAAAACAAAAAAAGTATTTGGCTTGAGGAATGCCCTAAAACAATAGGAACGGAACACAATTATGCAATGTGTAAAAGTTCATCTCGGATCCACTTTAAGATCTAGAGGCTTCCCCCTCCCAAGGTAAGTACCCCCGGGAGCTCTTTAATTTCTTACAGTGTCTCTTTAACTCTTAGGACTCTTTCACAGTGCAACGTTAAAGTTGCACATTAGAAAATGTTTTAACGTGGACAAACACACAGCAATACTAAGTCTGTGCAACATTCACAGTGCACATTTGTGTGTAACGTGTAGCATTATTAGAAAGTGCTGCATGCTGTGCGTTATACACGTTATTAACTGCGTTCGACTGTTTGCGCATGCTCAGTAATGACTTGGAAGCATACTTTTCATTGCCTGTATGCTCTACTACAGGGCTTTTCAACCTTTTTACTAATTGTACCACTTGTATTGCCTGAAAAATGTCAGGTACCACCACTGTGCCTGTGCAGTAGATCTGACTCGATCAGGTTCGGCTGTTTCTGCCGGAGCCCAAGTGGAGAGCCCAACAAGGAGATCTTCGGGGGCCCAAGAGCTGGATCCCCTTTACTGAGGAGGAAGGGCGAAGCCTATTTAAGATCCAGAGGGAAGTACCACCCAGGGGCACTTTTTTCTTACAAGTACACTATAAGAAAGGGATGGAGAAAGCATATGGGAGGGGAATTGCAGGAGGCATTGGTGGGAAAAAACGACTAAAATTAGATTGCTAGCCTACGGATGGCCAATATAGGTAGCCTTTCCAGTTCCTCAATCCCTTCCCTGCTTCAGTATAGGTAGTCTCCCCCCACCACCAGATACCTGGGCAGTGACTCACCACAAAGTTCAGTTCCCCCTTACTTACTCCTTGCGGTGCTGCCCTTCGGAATAGTTCAGACCTCAGATCAGTAGGAACCCGGCTGCAGTGAAGAGATAACCAGGCGAATGGTGCAGTAATGGTATGTATACTTCAATTACAGGAAGTAAGCAGTGATGTCACTTCCTGTATTTGAAGTATACCCGCCATCACTGTGCACCATTAACCTGGCTGTCTCCTCACTACTGATCTGAGGTTTGAATTATGTTGCAGGGCAGCACAGTGAGGAGAGAGCAAGGGATAGTCAAACTTTGTGGAGACAGGCAGGCAATTAAGTGGCAGTCAAACTTGGAGTGTACCACCTGGCCAACAGCGAAGTACCACTGGTGGTACACGTACCACAGGTTGAAAAGCCCTGCTCTACTATATGCGACGATAACGGGGCAATAAGTTGCGTTGTGAGTTTTTGGGACGTGGCTTAGTTTGCGTTGCGACTTTAACGTTGCATCAAAACGCACCGTCCCTCTGTGAAAGTGGCCTCAAGGTGCGTGCACATGTCTGATTTTATGCCCGATTGTCTTTCAGACCGGACGTTGTCATTCAAACAAAAAGTCGCTCAGACTCCTTGTACAGCTTATTTAAAGGTCATTTGACTGGTCAATGGACTGGATAGAACAATGGACCAGATCAAACGATTGGAATGTCTATTAGTATTAATGTTGGAATGTCTATTAGTGTCAAAGTAATAGACTTTCAAACAACAAGTCATTTGTACCCATATACGGACCTAACTGTCGTTTGAACGTCAGTCCACGGATCCGCCAAGCGGATCAGTCAATACTGCTGCTATCAGTCTAACAATCGGACGTAAACACCAACTGGTTTAAACAACAAATCCTTCAGAAATATCAGACGTGTGTAAGTACCTTTATTCTACTAGTGGCTATTTCGGTCACCCACATTTCCCTGGCGCCCATTTTGCATGTATGCCACAGCCCTTGTCCTCACATGTAATGCTTGGAATGGGGTGCAATTGGCCTGTACGTAGCCGAGCATAGTAAAGCAGTCATTCAGAATGTGTTTTTCCATTGAGTGATTCTGCAGCAGCCAGTCCTCTGATCTGCCCCTTTATAGTCATCATATCACCAGGACCTCTGGGGAGACATCATTATGCTCCTTGCAGGGACACAGTGCCTTTACCTACGTCACTCACAGCAATTAACTGCCTCGTCTCCCCATTAGTGGCTTTTGCATTGTCTGATGTCTCTTTGAATTACAGACGACTGACCCCTACGTGCGTCACTTAGTGTCACCGGGCAGCACGCAGCCTCCTGTTCTTTGTCTCAGTGAAGCATAGAAACTGACAACAGAACGGAGGCCACCTACCTGCATATCCTCATCTCCCAGCGGTGATCTGTTATAGCCAATTACAATAAAGCAATGACCTGTGAACAGCTCACACAGGAACGGCTACAGATTTCACAAAAGTAGCAGTGCTTCCTCCCAAACGAGGACTCCCCATCCCTCCCCATTACTTCACACAAGGAGAGGAACCACTAAAACACCAAATGATAAGTGGTTCATCGGTTTCTTTCATAGATAAAGTATATCAGTGCCCACATGGACACCGCAGCACGTACATGAGCACATTTCCTATTACACATCAATATCGACATCAAAGACTAAAGGCCCGTATCCACTATGCGATCTTTCAGACAATTCTTCTGGCGACCGGCTGTTGTTTTTGGAGCGACGCACAAACAATCTTGCGACTGACGACTCCCACGCAAAGTACCGCAATTGCCTTGAACTCTTTTTCACGCCTGTCGGGTGCCATTGCGTGTTCCCGTCGGCAGGAAGATTAATTGAGGAGCGTTTGTCGTCAGGGACACTACTGTGATTCATCTTCCTTTCGCCATTGCATGAGTATTCAGCTTAAAGGACCTCTTTTGCGAAAATCTGAAAATTCTAAATATATATATATATATATATATAAACATAAACAATTAAGAAGTACATTTCTTCCAGAGTAAAATGAGCCATAAATTACTTTTCTCCTATGTTGCTGTCGCTTACAGTAGGTTGTGTAAATCTGACAGAACCGACAGGTTTTGGACTAGCCCATCTCCCCATGGGGGTTCACAGGGATTTCTTTATTTTCAAAAAGCACTTAGTGAATGGCAGTTGCTCTGTCCAACTGCCAAAAAAGTGTACGGTGAGCAGGGAGGCTGGTCAACATCTTTGTAGAAATCTTTTTCTGGGAGTATCTTTATAAAGAATAAAGCCCATGCTGAGAATCCCCTATGGAGAAATGGACTAGCCCAAAACCTGTCAGTAATGTCAGATTTCTACTACTTACTGTAAATGGCAGCAACATAGGAGAAGAATAAGTTATGGCTCATTTTACTCAGGAAGAAACGTACTTCTTATTTGTTTGTGTTTTAAATTTTAAGATTTTCGCGACAGATCCTCTTTAAAGAGAACCCGAGGTGGGTTTTAAGAATGCTATTAGGACACAGAGGCTGGTTCTGCATACAATGACCAGCCTCTGTTACTATACTGGGCCCCCTCCCCAGGTCCCCCCTGCGCTCCGCTGTCCCCCCGCCCCCAAAAAAAACCCCCCGCTGTGCTAGCAACAGGCACCAATCGCAGGGAGGGAAGGGTCGCAGGCAGGGAGCGGCGCTATAGAGGAGGCAGGGGAGCGGCGGTAAATGACAGCCTGGATGTAAACAACCGGCTAGCGACAAGGTACAGGTCGCTAGCACGGCTTTTTTTCTGGGGGACAGCAGAGCGCAGGGGGGACCTGGGGAGGGGGCCCAGTATAGTAACAGAGGCTGGTGATTATATGCAGAACCAGCCTCTGTGTCCTAATAGCATTCTTAAAACCCACCTCAGGTTCTCTTTAACCACTTCACCACTGAGGGGTTTTACCCCCTGACCACCAGAGCAATTTTCACCTTTCAGCGCTCCTTCCATTCATTCGTCTATAACTTTATCATTACTTATCGCAATGAAATGAACTATATCTTGTTTTTTCCGCCACCAATTAGGCTTTCTTTAGGTGGGACATTATGCCAAGAATTATTTTTTTCTAAATGTGTTTTAATGGGAAAATAGGAAAAATGTGGGGAAAAAAAAAATTATTTTTCAGTTTTCGGCCATTATAGTTTTTAAATAATGCATGCTACTGTAATTAAAACCCATGAAATTTATGTGCCCTTTTGTCCCGGTTATAAAACCGTTTAAATTATGTCCCTATCACAATGTTTGGCGCCAATATTTCATTTGGAAATAAAGGTGCATTTTTTTCAGTTTTGCGTCCATCCCTAATTACAAGCCCATAGTTTATAAAGTAACAGTGTTATACCTTCTTGACTTAAATATTTAAAAAGTTCAGTCCCTAAGGTAACTAATTATGTATTTTTTTTAATTGTAAATTTTTGAATTTTTTTTTAATTACAAAAAAAAAAAAAAAATGGGGAGTGTGGGAGGTAATGAGTTAATTTTTTGTGTAAAAGTCATTTATTTGTATGTGAAAAATGTGTAGGGTGTAGTTTACTATTTGGCCACAAGATGGCCACAGTAACTTTTTGCTTTATTGCGACCTCCAAGCCTCCTTCCGGAAGCTTGGAGGAAGAATAAGGAGGCTGGACACGTGAGTTTCTTCTCACAATGATCGCGCTGCCCATAGGAGAGCAGCGGGTCATTGTGGGGCTTAGATCAACGAACGGGAATGGATTTTCCCGTTCATTGATCTCCGGGCGAGCGGGCGGCGGCGGTTTTACTAGCGGCGGGCGGCGTGTTTACGAGCGGGAGCGCGGACAGCGTCGGGAACGCGGAAAGTACGTGTTTCTCCGTCCCTGGTTTTTAAAGGATGGAAAAAGGGGCGGAGAAATACGTACGCGCGGGGGTAAAGTGGTTAAAGATGGTAATTCTCCTGTACTCAAATTTCCTGCTTCTGATAACTAACTAACCAATAATATTGAATACAAAAATGACTATAGCATGCAAGTCTCCACTGACCCAGACAGGGAATTTAATTTAGCCTGTCAAAGTTTATAGGTGCTGGTTAAATAACCATTGATTAGCAGCAGCTGGGTTTGATTCCCATCCTTCCCGGGTCTGTGGAAATTTGCATGCACAGTCACCAATGGAATAAAGTTAGGGATGAGTGAGATAGTGTTGGAAGAACCAACACTGTCCTGGAGTCCCTGGAGGGTGCAGCCCAATGCAGAGATTGTAAACCTACCTCTTGCCACTCTCTTGTACGCTGCGCTCCAGCTGTCCCATGCTTCAGAAACTTGGGCATGTGGCACACATTTTCATTAACACCTAACAACCTACCGTATATACTCGCATATAAGCCGACCTGCATAGAAGCCGAGGTACCCATTTTTCTTTAGAAATCAGGAAAAAGTGATTGACTCGTTTATAAGCCCCTTCCCAATATAGCCCCCTCCACAGTATAACCCCTTGCCATAGTAGCCAGATGTGCCCCCAGTACAAGTCATTCCCTCTCCCAATAGCCAGATGTGCCCCAAGGATGATACAGCTGTGTCTGAAGATGCCACTAGATATGAGACACAGCGATTGCCACACAGGAAGAAACCCTGATTATTGCACCGCTGACACGCTGCTTGCGAGCTCCACTCCGCAAGCCAGGGGACACAGGTGGTCTTGAGCAGCACACTCCGCACACCATGTTGCAGGGGATGGGGGGCAGGGATACAGCAGGGAGCCAGCTGGAGAGAGCAGCATCACTAGTGCACAATCCTTACACTCCACTGCCAGTAACAAAACCTGCTCCACCATCCATTCTGCTCCACTGACTCGCATATAAGCCGAGGGGGTAACTTTTCAGCATATTTTTCGTGTTGAAAAATTACGCGAGTATATAAGGTAAGTGAGAGTATTTGTGTCAAATGACCTGCAAGTGTGTATGGGCCTTTAGTGAGGGGCAATATCTGCAATAAGGGGCATAAAAATCCAAAAAGGCTGCAAAGAGGTTCTAAACATAGATTTAAAAAAGGTGTATGTATTAAGTTCAGTAGTCTTATATACGGAGAGGCAGACAGACACACTCTTTCACACATTAGACGGCGAGAGAAAACTGTACACCACAGTAGCAATTGCTGCACACTATGGGGTTGATTCACTAAGCATAGCGCAGCGTAATTAGCTACTGTTAGGTGCGCTAGTAAATCAGCGTGCCTCAATTCTTTCTCCCTGCACGCTACACGTGCTAGTGGTAGCGTAGTGTGCGTAACCCGGGGAGCGGGCACTCGGCGCACACTATACTTCTGTATTGCAGCATAGCGAACGCTAGTAACTTAATGTCGGCTTCACTCCTGCCGCCCTGAGCACCTTCGGGTCCAGCCACATTAAAGGACCTGATCCCTGCACTCTGATTGGCCCAGAAGGCTGCCTGTGAAGTGATGTCAAGCTGATTACCCACGCTACACTGCCACTAGCGTGGGTTGTGTGCAGGGAGAAAAAATGAAGGCACAATGATTCACTAGCACGCGTAACAGTAGCTAACTTGCTCTATTACGCTGCGCTCTGCTTAGTGAATAAACCCCTATGTCACAGCATGCCACAGACCAAGAGTAGGAATCCACAGTGACAATCGCTGCACACTATGTTACAGCATGCCACAGACTGAAAGCAGGAATTCACAGTGACCATCGCTGCACACTATGTCACGTCTGTCATGTATGTCACGTCTGTCATGTATGTCACGTCTGTCATGTATGTCAGCATGCCTGAGAGTAGCATAAATGAACTGTAAAATTAAAAATATCCACAGACTGCTTACCTATTGTTCCTCTATCCCACACCACATACCCCATTTCTCCTTGCTTTGACAATGCCTGTATGTATCCTGGTCATGCCAATAAAGTTATTTTTGATTTGGTAGAGAGAGGGAGGGAGGGAGAGAGACACACACAGCAATTTGATACTCATGTTTCTCTAGCGACAGACTCATCAAGCCGTGCCGCAGCCTGTGTGAGTCGGTGAGGAACAGCTGTGCCCCGATCATGGCATGCTACGGATACCCTTGGCCAGAGATTCTGAGATGTGAGCAGTTTCCTGCGGACCATGGCATGTGCATCTCCACCATCACCAATGGCACCAGCAATCGCAGAAGTAAGTCGTACATGTACGCAACATTCACAATCATGTCAGTACAGAAGCCTTATGAGGATACAGAGGATTCCCTCTCCCGGGGTTAGGGCCCTTTTACACTTAAAGCAGCAGGGACAGCCATACTATCACAGGAAAATAAACACATATAGAAGTAGATAAATACTTGTGCTACTTACATAGCGTATGTATTGTACTGTCCACGTTTTGATTTCAGTGAATGTTATACTGTTCCAGGCATTTTCCATCTTTGCTGTCTCTGACTGAAGCCAATTCTGATGTAATTTCCTCCTTGTGACCCTAAACTGTCCTCAGCCAACCAGTGAGGAGCAGGAATATGGGAGGGGAGATAACATGCTTTCCTCTCACCGGCAATGTACCAGAAAGGAGCCAGGCAGACTGAGATATGATTCATTACAGCAGACAATGCAGGGTCAGGATGTAGACAATATAATAAACACAAAGCAGCGGGTAAATAGAATTTGATTTTGTGTCTGGCAATACTGCTTTAATTCATTGCTATGTGTTGCGTTTTGATGCACCTTTTTTCTCCATAGCAATGCACTGTGAATAAGCTTCAGTTTTTCAACATAAAGTATGAAAGAGGCCATAGGGAAACATGGAAACTGGACTGCACATCCGTGTTCTCGTTTTAGTTACAACTGACAGCAATTGATATAGGGCTTGATTCACAAAGCGGTGCTAACTGTTAGCACGCCTGTGAAAACCCCTTTAGCACGTCTAAACAAGCTTTTCGCGCGTTAAAACTTTACGCGCGCACTGCACAGAGCGCTCCGCGCGAAGTGCCCATTGAAGCCTATGGGACTTAGCGCGCGCATAGGACTTTGCGCGCGCAAAACTTTGCACACGGTACTTAGCGTGCGATCTGATTGAGAAAACCGGTGCTAACCTACTTAGCACCCTGGTTAGCGCGCCTAAAGACTTTAGACGTGCTAAGTAGGTTAGCACCGCTTTGTGAATCAAGCCCATAGTGTAAAAGGACCCAAATTGGGACCTTTTTCTCTTCATGTTTACTTTCAGCGTCCCCTGGAGAGAAGGCAGCAGTTATTCACAATTGTGATTTTTTTTTTTTAGGGCCCGTGATCTATATATAGGCAGCACAGTGGTCTCTGGTTCAACTTGGCCAGGACAGTGCATGGAGTTTGTATGTTCTCCCAGTGTCTGTGTGGGTTTCCTCCAGGCACTCTAATTTCCCCCCACATCCCAAAAAAATACAGAAAAGTTAGCCAGCCTCCCTCCAAAATTGGACTACATATTGTGGTGAATTGGGAGCAATATTTAAAAACACCAGTTATGTACTGTTACCTATATTTTACTACCCACTAACCTGGTTCCCTATTCTCACACTGACCCCATCTCCTAATGTCTAATGCTGAAACCCCTCCTAAAGTAACAACTATCCATAGCACTAGCTGTTCAGCTGGTACTGACGCGGTGCCTGAATCCAGCGCCAAATTCACCTGATCTCCCAAATTGGCTTTAGACTGTTTTCCATAATAATCCTCACAAAATGCTTATTCTGCTAGAGGGCAGGGAAAGTGATCCTGACCAAGTCCAAACGCCATGGAAGTGAGAATGCTGAAGCTGAATGTTGCTCTATGCCCTCAATTCTGGGACGCTTACTGTCCATTTTACCACATACGTGGTATTTTACCACATGCGGTTTGCTATTTTGGTAATTTTAAATCAGAATTTACAGCATGCAGTAAATTAGGTCATAAAACGTGCAGTATTTTGTGATATTTTTCCGAAATGTGGAATTCTCGTGAACAATAGGGGGCATGTTAGCAAATAATTTACTGATCAGTTTAAGACCTGCCTGTACCTGGCGGTAAAGTCAATTTGTATGCATTTTGCAGTTTTTAGTGTAGTTTCCATTGCTGTTTTAGTGGAATTCCTATTCAGGCTGTGTAATAGAAAAAAGTAGTAGAAATAAAAAACTCCAAATATTTACTGGATTTTTTTTATAGGGGATGCCTATAAATATACCTTCCATAGGTTGCTATGTAATCAAATACACCCCCCCCCCCCCCCCTCTCAAAAAAAAACCACCTTCCAAAGACTATCCTAACTTATGGATGACAATGATATTATGTACCACATGCTAACCATTGAAATACCGTTCTACCGCATTTTCCACACTTTTTACCGTCTTTTTGGAATTGCAAAAAATCTTTCAGAATCGCCCCCCCCCCCAAAAATAGAAAGGACCAATTTCAGTATTTTACCAACAAAAAAAAAAAATTTACTGCACATCGCTACCAGAATTGAGGCCATTGTGTCTAAAGTGAGAATTATGCATAAATATATTGATACCCATTTCAAATTAAAATCATAGTGTGGGCCGCAATGTATGGCTTAATAGAATATTACTGAAGGGATGGAGCATAATAGGATTTTAGGTTTCTGTGATATATAACCACTTGTTGGGATATACTGTATACATCAGAAGCCAATCAGTGTGGTACATTAATCTCTTGCCCAGAGATTGTTATCCTAGCTGTAGGTGACTGAGCATTGCTCTGACTCCTGTCATCTGTTACAGCAGTGCCCCGAGCCAGCTGCAGGGACTGTGAATTGGATGAGGTCAGCTCTGCCAAGGAGATCCTGGATACATTCTGCACTAATGATTTCAGTAAGTACTCTGCACACACCTCACTGCTCAAACCCATCTCTGTGACAAAGTACCTCTCACTGGCAAGTGTTACTGAGAAAGAGTCGCTCACTGAGAGAATACACCCCTTGGGGGCAGCACAGACTGATCAGTACCTACTGGGCTTAATTACCTCAGCTTCAAGTCAGTGGAAATTTACTTGAAAAGTAGGAATCCAGCCCACCTATTGGCTGGCTGTTGAGCTGAGCCTCTGTGTCTGGAACTAGGTTATAAAGCACACAAGCAGCAGGAGAAGCTTATCGCGGTTTCCTCCGGCATATTTATGTTAACGCTACAGTTATCCTGTAAAACCTTTGCAAGGTGTGTGGTTGCCATGAAGGGGATTATTTTGTGAATTTTAAGGCACCTTTTAGACTTGCATTGCAAGTGTGTTTTGCATTACCCGTTTTACCGCAGGGTAATGCAATGGCAATGCAAGTCAATGCGGCCTTTTACACTTACTGTGCCACATTGCGACAGACGTGCTCATCCCGCCGCACAGCATGCGGCCTTTTACACTTACTGTGCCACATTGCGACAGACGTGCTCATCCCGCCGCACAGCATGCAGTGTGTTACCACAAGCACCACTCCTAACGCACGGTGCTTGGGGTAATGGGAGTCATTGGTGACGCAGTAAGCGAGAAGACAGAGCGTGGCGTGTCCTGGCACGCATGCAAGGATTGACGGGAATCCTGGTGATGTACTACCTGTCTAGCAAGAAGTATGTCACTGGGGGGGGGGGGGGGGGGGGGGGCATCAGCGCTATGCATATGACCTTGTCCGCGCACTGTACCACAGGGTCATATGCTTGTCATTTTTTGCCTTGCGGTGGTCTAAAACCGACCTAAAGGACCACTATAGCAAAAAGTAAGCAGTTAAAATCTGACAGAACCGACAGGAATTGGATTAGTCCATCTACCCAGCCAGTGGCCCGGGGTACCCTCTGTTGCAGGCATCTTCCGCGCCTATGCAAGCACCTGGCTGTGCTGCTCGCGCTCACATGGCTTGGAGCATTCTGCGCAGGCACAAAAGGCCTACGCAGAGCACTCCAGACCCTGTGAGCGCAATCACGAGCGGGCGCACGCTTGCGTAGGAGAAGATGTCAACCTGGCGAGATTGGCATCTGCAACAAAGGGGACCCCGGGCCACGGGCTGGAAGCGGAGCTGCGGCGAGGGACACATAGGCTGCCAGGGGCTGGAGGAAGCTTCATGTAAGTAGATCTTATTTTTTTTTTTATCCAGCTCGCACATTCCCTTTAAAGGGATACTGTAGGGTGGTCGGGGGAAAATATGTTGAATTTACCCGAGGCTTCTAATGGTCCCCCGCAGACATTCTGTGCCCGTGCAGCCACTCACCGATGCTCCAGCACCGCCTCCGGTTCACTTCTGGAATTTCAGACTTTAAAGTCTGAAAACCACTGCGCCTGCGTTGCCGTGTCCTCGCTCCCACTGATGTCACCAGGAGTGTATAGCACAACCCCAGTATGGTCTGTGCCTGCGCAGTACGCGCCTGGTGACATCAGAGGGACTGAGGACATGGCAACGCAGGCGCAGTGGTTTTCAGACTTTAAAGTCTGAAATTCCAGAAGTGAACCAGAGGCGGGGCCGGAGCATCAGTGACTGGCTGCACGGGCACAGGACTTCTGCGGGGGACCATTAGAAGCCCCGGGTATGTTCAACTCATTTTCCCCCGATCCCCCTACAGTATCCCTTTAGGAAAATAATAATGCCCACTGCAGTTTACCATCATCCGATAAAAAAGAAAACATACACCTGAAATGTGCTTTTTTCCATCCCACAAATGGAGATAATACGGTTTAGCTTGTGCTCCAGTTTGATAAGAAGGCTATAGGGAGGAGTGATCTGTCATGTGTACACAACACACACATACCAGACATCTGGGTCAGCTATATTCTATATTTGTGCTCATTGGACATTTCTGGATGATGTACAGCGAGGGATTAAACAGATCTGTGCCAACAGAACGGCCCCATTTCCAGGACATTATAAAACAGGCTTATACAATTCACCCCATCACCTTCACATACTTATAGGTTTTTTTTTTTGTTTTGTTTTTTATAATTCCATAGAGCTTTTCATACATTTATTTTGCCCTATATTTTAAATTTCATAACTGAGCTTTTTAGAAATGTGTTTTTATGACTGGGCAGACCTGATTATTAAAATTGCCTGTCACATTTCTGTAGGGAAGCGGAGGTCCACTTTAAATGTGTGGTTTTAATTTGCGGTTACTTGGACTCCACAGCCTGGAGAGCAGGAGGACCGATCCCAAAACATTTCTGAGATGTTGATAGATAATTTTTTAAACTGTTTGCTTAAAGCTCGGTTCCTTAAAAGGTGCTGTGAGGGATGGCGAGATGTAATCAGCCAGGCAGGAAGTGCTGGAGAGACGCGCCTTCTCATTGCCAGGGGGTTACATATACAGCGACAGTAGCACCGCTGACAGACAGTGATATAGCCGCCACTGTATACACTCATATACATTACAGGCTACCATAAAGTTCAGCTACCATAAAAGGTGCACAGAGACAAGCAAAGGCTTTACATACAGCAACGGAATCAGAAGAGCTGCAATATTATTCTAGGAAGCGTGTCATGCCAACTACTTCAAGCAAACCTGAACTGAAAATAAACTGATGAAATGAACAATTGTATCTATCCTCCTACTCCCCTAAAAAACAACTTTTTAGAATTTCCCCGTTTTATTATCGGTTTAAAAATAAAGTTGATTTACTATTTTATTGTCTCAGATGACGAACACAATTGATTAGTGTCCAAGATGGTTTAGTGTCCGACAATCTATGAATTATTGATTTTTCTTATTTATTCCCTGCACACTGAAACGGTTATCTGCCAGGAGCCTTATTGTTGTAATTAGTTATCATGTTAGGTACACACAATACAATTTTCTGATAGATTTACTGTCAGATCGACTATTTTTAACAGTTCCGATCGATTTTCCGTTCACTGCTATTGAAAAATCGATCGGAAATCATATCGGACCTGTTGTAAATAGTGGATCGGACAGTAAGGCTAATTTCACACCAGGACGTTGCGTTAGAGGGGGCGTTAAGGTCGTATAACGTCCTCCTAACGGAACGCCTGGTGGTGCTGGATCTGGACGTCAGAGTGAGCCGCATTGTGCAGCTCACTCTGGCGTCCGTGATGCCGTGATGCGTACTCTTGTGTGCATGCGGCATCACGTGGTCCCGCCGGCCAATCGCCGCACAGAGCGGCCGCTCCAGGAAGTAAACACTGCACGTCATAACGTGCAGTGAATATTAATTAGCCATGTGCCTGGCCGCTCTCCGCTCCTCCCCAACATTACTGAGCATGTGCAAGCAGTCTAACGCGGCTCAGCCGCGTCTAAAGTACTGCATGCAGTACGTTGTCTTGTGACGCAGCGTTACAATGTAACGCAACGTCCGCACTGTGAACAGCCCCATTGATTTATCATTGCTGTGCGGTGGGGTGCGTTACAGGCTGCTCTAACGTGCGCCTGTAACGTCCCACTGTGAAACCAGCCTAAATCTGTCAGAAAATTGTATCGTGTGTACATAGCATTAGTGAGGGTTCTACTAGGTCCAACTAGAGAAAAAGTATCATTTAAATACCTATATGTTTAACCCTTTCAGTGAGAAAAAAATGATCATGGAAAAATGAAACTTAGCCTAGTTATATGCGGAAATGGCACTGTACATACACATTTATCTTATGTCACATGTCCATTAACCTTTAAATAACAAGGAAAAAAATATATTCCCGAAGGGTAGGCTTCACAAAGAGTAAAGATTCAGATAATTACAAATGCCCAATTCGGACTGGTTATACTAAAGAAGGTGTACAGCAGCAGGAAAAACCTCAGGACACAACGTTGTGTATTTACTGGCTTATTACTTTATTCTAGCTGCAAAAGTCCGTATCACGAAAAGGAACATGACGTCATCCCTAGTCTCGGACTTCGACATGGATTCCAAGGTGGACATCTTAAAACATGGCCCGCTCCCCAAGGCTGATCTCCTCCCCCGGCTCCAGCAGTGGCTAGACCTGGACGCCACATGTGTGCAGAACATCATGCGGGGGACTCGGACGGGCACCTACGTCATCAGCGGCGGCGTGCAAGACGAGAAGATAGTGGTGCACAACGCCTATGCCTGGCAGAAGAGGAATAAGAATCTGCACTTTGCGGTAAAGAAGTGGAAGCATCACAGATGCCGATAATGAAACTTCCTGTGTGCCCTTGTCTGCAGCACAGCACAACTTCCTGTGCCCCTGTCTGCAGCACAGCACAACTTCTTGTGCCCCTGTCTACAGCACAGCACAACTTCCTGTGCTCCTGTCTACAGCACAGCACAACTTCCTGTGCTCCTGTCTACAGCACAGCACAACTTCCTGTGCTCCTGTCTGCAGCACGGCACAACTTCCTGTGCTCCTGTCTGCAGCACACCACAACAGCACAGCAAGAATCTCCACAGTAGGACTGACTATTGTATTGTAAATATGGGGGGTGTAATAGAGTATCAATACCAGTAGCGATAGGTGAGTGAAATGGACCTGTCAGCTGGATCAAAAAATAGAAGTATGGTCCTGAAAAACTGTAACTTCTTATGCTGTAAATGTGGAAAAAGATTGTATAAAATGATTCCGTGTTTTCCCATGTTTTACTTTTTACATGTACTAAGTGTTAACTTACCCTTGTCACTGCCTATAGCTAATGCGCTCCATGTCACATTCCATCTCTCCATGCTTACTCATTCAAACCCGGAAGGAGAAAGCATTGGAGAGACAGAACGTGATGGAAGGTGACATGGAGCGCATCGGCTATAGGTGGCGACAGGGGTAAGATAACTTTCCCCCTCCTCCACCCAAAAGTTTTAATCGGAAATTGGATTCTGAACGCAGGAAGTTTGCAGAGCTCAACTCTACACATCACCAACCAAGCCCTCTCCTTTAATATATACGGCCCTGGCTCAAACTCACTAAAAACCAGATAAATCCCGAGAACTGTGTATCCACTTCACAAAGGAAAACATTACACCAGAGGAGTTACAACAAGCAATATAGGCCCGAATCTAAAACAATTACAGCTTAAAGAAGAACTGTAATGAGAAATATATATATTTTTTTACAAAACAAAGTAAAAGAGAGTGTGTTATGAGGAAAAGCAGAGATAAGCAAAAGAGAAAAAATTCCTCTTATCGTGTCAGTGAGGTATAGAAAAAGTGCCTCACGCAGCATGGAAGGAATCATGTTTACTACTGCTGCACAGAGCTAGAGGGTTTTTTATTTTATTAGGATGAGGACACACCTTTTTTTTCCTTATATAGATACCAAAGTTTATGCAAATTGCTTGGGCACCCGTTTCACTACAGTGCCTCTTTAAAGAGAACCTCGGGGGGCAGATGGGACACAGAGGCATGTTCTCCCCCAGGTTTAGCGACAAGATTTGCCACTAACTCGGAGGTAAACACAGGGGAGAGGAATTCCCTATTCAAAACGCCCGCCAGGGGTGTCCCTGCAGGGTTTCCTGGACTGCCATTGGGCAGCTCTCTATCTCCCTGGCCGCTCCTCCTGCCGCTTCCCCGCCTCCCTGCACGCCATGAGAGACTCACAGTCTCTCAGTGCAGCGACGTTAGCAGAGGTCACGCAAGACTAAGTGGGCCATTATGGCTCAAGGGAGCGGCGGGGAGCTGCGTTTTTTTTTTACCCCGATCCGCTCAGCCCAGCTGAGCTGGTAGCCTCTTTTTTTTTTTCTTTTGAGCCCACATCGGGCTCTCTTTAAGTTTGTATAATGCTTTCTTCATCTAATTATTAGTATGTTAGCTTGCTAGATGCTGCAAAATGTATTATATGGATCTGATAAAGTGAAAAAAATAATTTGAAAAGATTTATGAAATATGCCTCTTTAAATAAATATAATGAAACTAATCCAGAGGCGTTGGTAATAATGTCAAAATTTCCGCCATATATTCAAGAGGTTAGAGGTTGCTGTGATTTCATTATATTTTCCACTCTATTCTGCACATGCAGAGACACTGACAAAGCTGGAAGCAGGAGGCATGGCAGCACAGGGACACTGATAGGTACAGGATGTAAGAAGGGGGCATGGCAGCACAGGACACTGATAGGTGCAGGATGTAAGAAGGGGGCATGGCAGCACAGGACACTGATAGGTGCAGGATGTAAGGAGGAGGCATGGCAGCACAGGGACACTGATAGGTACAGGATGTAAATAGGGGGCATGGCAGCACAGGGACACTGATAGGTACAGGATGTAAATAGGGGGCATGGCAGCACAGGGACACTGATAGGTACAGGCTGTATTCAGGAGGCATGGCAGCACAGGGACACTGATCGGTACAGGCTGTAATCAGGAGGCATGGCAGCACAGGGACACTGATAGGTGCAGGATGTAAGGAGGGGGCATGGCAGCACAGGGACACTGTTAGGTGTAGGCTGGAAGGAGGAGGCATAGCAGCACAGGGACACTGATAGGTGCAGGCTGGAAGGAGGCATGGCAGCACAGGGACACTGATAGGTGCAGGCAGGGGCGTAACTAGAAATCACTGGGCCCCCCTGCAAAACTTTGAATGGGATCCCCTCCCCCTGCACACTGAATAAGGACTGTCTACAAATCCTTGTCTACAAAACTTTTTATGATTTGTTATCAGTGGCTGAGCAGATGCAGTCATTAGAACAATTGTGCAGAGAGCAGAAAGCTTTTTTTCTCCTTGCCCTTAGTTGTCAGTCTCTCAGGATGGGGCCCCCTGTGGCTTCTGGGCCCCCCTGCAGCTGCATCCCTTGCAGGGTCTATTGTTACGCCCATGGGTGCAGGCTGTATGGAGGGGGCAGCACAGGACACTGATAGTTACAGGCTGGAAGGAGGAGGAGGCATGGCAGCATAGGGGCACTGATAGGTGCAGGCTGGAAGGAGGGGGCGTGGCAGCATAGGGATACTGATAGGTGCAGGCTGGAAGGAGGAGGCATGGCAGCACAGGGACACTGATAGGTGCAGGATAGAAGGAGGAGGCATGGCATCACAGGGACACTGATAGGTGCAGGATGTAAGGAGGGGGCATGGCATCACAGGGACACTGATAGGTGCAGGATGTAAGGAGGGGGCATGGCAACACAGGGACACTGATAGGTGTAGACTGGAAGGAGGAGGCATGGCAGCACAGGATACTGATAGGTGCAGAATGTGAGAAGGCATGGCAGTTCAGGACATTGATAGGTACAGAATGGGAAGAGAAATGGCAGCACAGGACATGGATAGGTACAGAATAGGAGGAGGCATGGCAGCACAGGACACGTATGCAGAATGGAAAGATGAGGCAAGTAAATATTTAAAGACACCAGCACATAAACATTTTCTCAACCTGCAGGTAGAACTGATAAAATTGCCTTTTTTTTTAGCACGTACATCCTATATAAGGCCTCACAAAAGTAAGTTGCATTTAAAAAAAAAATCTGAAATCATACAGTGATTACTTTCTATGCTACAATCTGTGACCTCCCCCACCGAGACCTGGTCAGTAAGCTGTTGGGTTAACCCTCGCCTCTCCCTGCCTTAATGGTGGACTAATCCAGGCATTAAGATGATTAAACTCGCTGCTGGGAGCTTGCAACACTACATAACCTATTTTACACATCAGCAGACTCTGGCACCGGCCACAGACCTCTTACCAAACAGAAGCGGCTTTAGGCTCAGCGTTTCCATGTGGTGGATTTTGTTAGGAACCAGCTCGATCTTCTGCTTGTGACCGACCTGAAAATAATGAAGGAATTATCAGGTTACTGAGGCCACATTTTACACATTACTTTTCTATGCTGGTGTGGCGGCAATGAAAGTCTTTCATGGACCAATAACCGTAAAAACAGTCAGTACAGCCAGATCTGTAAGGGTAACGCACGTAGGCTTATTTATCAAGGGGCAAACAGGCGGCCTGGCATTTTTTTTAAATCAGTAAATTTTGATAAATATCGGTGGCATGTTAGTGCAGGCACGCACACCAGTCGTGCACGCGCACCCGCCCGGATCCCTGCGCCCGTCCTCCTGGCCCAGCGGTTGCCTGTGCTGCGCACATGTGCAATACGAAAAACCCAGGGACACACAACCATGAGGATGACGCAGGGACACTTGCATTTTATTGTATAGGATGATTTCGTGTTTGCACATTGTAAAATCTTTCCTTTCCCGGATTTACATTCTGACATTTATCACATGGCAACATTTTTACTGCTGGCAGGTGATGTCAGTGGAAGTAGCTGCTGCTTGCTTTTTTGGCAGTTGGAAACAGCTGTTATTTCCCACAATGCAACAAGGCTCCCACAGTGTGATGTCAGCACCATGGTCCTGACATCACACTGTGGGAGCGGTTTCACTACATTATCAGCCATACAGAGCCCTCTGATGATCCGTTTGAGAAAAGGTAAAGATTTCTGGTGGGAAAAGGGGTATCAACTACTGATTGGGATAAAGTTCAATCCTTGGTTATGGTTTCTCTTTAAAGGAAACCTGAGACTAATTAAAATAAAAAATGTATACATACCTGGGGCTTCCTAGAGGCGCCCCTTCAGGCTGATCTGTCCCTCGCCAACTTCCCAGGCCACCTGGATCCTCCGCTAGGCAGCCCGGTAATTCTGTCAGTAGGGCTGTTCTGTGCATGCACGGCATCCCTATCGCGTTCCTAGCGCCGGAACAATCCTGCGCCTGTGCAGTAGTACTGTGGGGCCTAGAATGCTCCTTGTTATGGGAGCACGACTGGGGAGTGTGCTTGGCTGAACTGCTCCAACTGGCAGAATTACCAGGCCGCCTAGCGGAGGATCCAGGTGGCCTGGGAAGACGGCGAGGGACGGATCAGCCTGAAAGGGGCTGGCCCCTGACCCAGGTAGGTATAATTTTTTTATTTTTTTATTTTAGTTAGTCTCAGGTACACTGTAAATGGAGCAGACGTAGTGTTGTATTAGTTTACAAAATGTATCACATTTCTTTTATCACAAATTTCTCCTTCGGTTTCATACAACATAAAGAGTAGCTCCATATGCAGAGTTCACAGATTGCCTGACGAGTTTCATGGCTAGAAGCAGCTTCTTCAGGGGCCTGTCTTTTCCAGTGAGTGCTTTTGGAAAGAATAAAGTTAATACTGAGAATCTCCTATGGGGAAATGGACTAGTCTAAAACCTGTCAGCTTTTTACTTAATTATGTAAGTGACAGCAACACAGAAAAAAAGTTAACTATAGCGCATTTTACTCTGGGAGAAAAGTACATTTTATATGTACGCATTTTAAATTTATATATATTTATCACGCAAAACAGAAGTTTGCCTTCTTAAAGAGACTCCGTAACAAAAATTGCATCCTGTTTTTTATCATCCTACAAGTTCCAAAAGCTATTCTAATGTGTTCTGGCTTACTGCAGCACTTTCTGCTATCACAGTCTCTGTAATAAATCAATGTATCTTTCCCTTGTCAGACTTGTCAGCCTGTGTCTGGAAGGCTGCCAAGTTCTTCAGTGTTGTGGTTCTGCTATGAATTCCCCCTTCCAGGCCCCTCTATGCACACTGCCTGTGTATTATTTAGATTACAGCAGCTTCTCTCTTCTCTCGTATCTTTTACAAGCTGGATAAATCGTCCTCTGAGCTGGCTGGGCTTTCACATACTGAAGAATTACAGACAAGGGCAAAGCTGTTTGCAGGAGAAAAAAGAGCAGCCTGAAACTTCAGTGCATGAGAACTGCAGGGAGAAAGAAACACACAAATGATCTCTTGAGATTCAAAAGGAAGGCTGTATACAGCCTGCTTGTGTATGGATGTATTTTCTATGTGTGGACATACAGTACATCAACCTACTTCCTGTTTTGGTGGCCATTTTGTTTGTTTATAAACAAACTTTTTAAAACTGTTTTTAACCACTTTTAATGCGGCGAGGAGCGGCGAAATTGTGACAGAGGGTAATAGGAGATGCCCCCTAACGCACTGGTATGTTTACTTTTGTGCGATTTTAACAATACAGATTCTCTTTAAAACAGAACGTATTTGCGATCATTCAGGTTGGAGTGAGCATAGGATGTCTCCCACAATGCACCACTGCTGAATATGCAAATCATCCTTAGTTGTCCCTGTAAGCTAACCACGTCTCCAGATTAGCTGGAATGCAATGATGTGTCATCTTGTTAATTGTACGGAGCCACAATAATCCAACATACATACAGAATGTTTCAGACTGGTTGATCCTCATCAGTGCATAGCATCAATTAATATGCCTCTATGGGGTAAGACTTAAAACATCCAGAGTTACAAATTGCCCACCAAGCTCATGGTGAACCAGATATCCTAACAGTATGTAAGGGGCTAAAAGGGACCAAAAAGCCCTCTTACTAAAATACTATGCAAAACTGAAATTTGCCTTCTTAAAGTGAACTGGAGGTGAGAGTGATATGGAGGCTGCCATGTTTATTTCCTTTTAAACAATACTGGTTGCCTGGCAGCCCTGCTGATCTATTTGGCTGCAGTAGAGTCTTACCACCAGAAACAAGCATGCTGCTAATATCGTCAATCTGACAATATTGTCACAAACATCTGATCTGCTGCATTCTTGTTCAGGGTCTATGACTGAAAGTAAAGGCAGGACAGCAAGGCAACTGGTATTGCTTAAAAGGAAATAAATATGTCAGTCTTCATATCACTCTCACATCAAGTTCACTTTAAAACAGAAACTATTTGCGATTATTCAGGTTGGAGTGAGCATATGAGGTCTCCCACAAAGCATCACTGCTGAATATGCAAGTCATACCTTTGTTGTCCCTGTAATATAAACACACCTCCAGAACTGCTGGAATGCAATGATGTGTAAGATTGTAATCCATGCCATGCACTGATCAGGACCAAACAGTCTTAAAAAAAGTCTGTATGCATGTTGGATAACAAAGAGATGATTTGCATATTCAGCAGTGATGCACGGTGGGAGCTTTCATAGACTCACTCCAACCTCAATAATTGCAAACAAGTTCTGTTTTAGGAAGGGAATTTTTTGTTTTGGATTGTATTTTAGCAAGAAGGCTTTTTGGTCCTTTTTTGATCCTTATGCTGGGAATACACGGTTCGTTTTTGAGGTGATTAGATGGTTCGATAATTTCCGACATGTCCGATCTCACTTTTGATACTTTGGCCGCTCGTTTTCTGATAGAAGTGAATGGAAAAATATAAGAAAAAACGAGCGGAGGATTCGAGAGCTGAATCGAGCTGCAAAAACGATCGAGAGCAGAAACGCACGGCAGAAACGCACCGCGTATTCCCAGCATTACACACTCCTAGGAGTTTTGGTTCACCACGAGCTTGCTGGGTAATCTGTAACTCTCTCGCTCTCTCTATATATATATATATTGTGATAGTGGCCAGATTTTAACGTTTCAGTGTGTTATCTGAAATATTTCAGTTTCACGGTTAGCATTTCCACTGCGCTGAAAACAACCCAGTAAGGATAACCACTGAGTGGGGTATGCAGAGATTGATTTTATGGAAGATAATAAAATGCCAGCTAAGAGGAATGACGCCAGCGTAGCACTGTGCAGACATAGAGGTTTGTGCAGGTTCAGCTACATTATCCCAGTGAATGAGAAAAGTGCAGACACTGAAAACAGGGGACAAGGTCACTCCATGAATTCAGTTACAGTATGGGAGTCTGGGCGACACCAAGATAATGCAGCTAAGACGATTACCAAACAGATGCTGTCAAACCATAATAAACGTTTGAATGTAAAATGAAAATAAGGAAATATTTAAAGAAAATCTCTATCAAAAAAAGTTCTTATAAACAAACATTCATGACCCTCCGCTGATTAGATTAACATTTTTAATAAAGTTGGTGGATACCTTAAATGCAGACATCAAACCAACTTACATCGATTCCGGTAATACATACATGTCACCAGGGAAATCATATGGGGGAGGGAGAGGGTACACACTAGACACCAGGGAACTGCATAGTGGAGGGATGGGGGTCACTAGACACGAGGGAATTGTTTATGGGTGCAAAGGAGGACTACTAGATGCCATGGAACTGTTTAAGTGTGGGAGGTGGACTACTAGACACCAGGGAACTGTATAGGGGTGTGAGGACCACTAAACAACAGAACTGTATAGGGAAAGGAGGACCATTAAACATCTAGGAACTTTATAGGGGAGGGAGAGGGGCACTAAACACCAGGGAACTGTATAGGGGAAGGGATGGGGGCCACACAAGGGAACAATGTAAGGGAGATGGCCACTAGACATTGAGGTTGGCCCATGATTTGGACCCCAAGTTCAATTTCAGCCCACTTTGTATTTGAATTTAACACTCCTGTGGTAATACAGTACTTTTAGTGACTAACTGTACATGGTTCATTGCAAGCTTTTGAAACGTAAAGTTTCTTCTTCAGGCATTATACAGAACTGGATCCCTAGTGATGATTTTCACCTATTAGTACTCCATTATCTGTTATGTCACAGAGCAATCAACAAATGGATGAGGGTTGAAGCTCACTGTGACTCTTGGCAGGATCTGGCAATGCCAGGCAATGATGTGCATGACTGCATAAGATATCTGAAAACAAGCCTGGTCCTGATTCTGTGCACCAGCTTACCAGTAACCTAAATCTGAACCTGCTGATTCCTACTGCCTGATCTCTGCTCCATTTGGCCAAGTATTGACCTACTTTCGAGCACCTCGCTTGAACACTTAGATACTTCCTGACCCCTGCTACCTCTATGTCCTGACTACGCTTCTGCGGGCTCCCTGGCACCTTGGTTGGATCATTTGATTATCTCTTGCTGACTCCTGCTACTTCGCACTTTGATTTGCTCCATTCCTGTCTTTTGCTGCTCTGTTAGCAGAACAACATCCTCACCATCAGAAGCTCCGGTGGATGGTATTGGAGCACAGGCTTCCCTGGCAGACTTCCAAGTGCCAGTGACATCACTAAATTCTTGCATTAATAGATTCTTGCAGACGTGCGTACATGCTCATAAGGAAGCGTTGTAAGTGGAAGTATGCGTGGCCTGCAAGTTTTGGCAGAAAGTACCGTATATTCTGGCCTATAAGACGACCCCCAACTTTTCCAGTTAAAATATGCATTTTGGGATATATATTTGCCCTATAAGACTACCCCTCTTGACTCTTGGACATTTGTATACTGTACTGTATGTACTGGTGCTATACTGTATAAACAGGTACAGATACCCAGTACACAACAACAAGCCAATCACAGCAAGCAATGTACCTTACCGGAGACTGGCTGGTTGTTGTATACAAAGCCTGCTTGGATTGGTCAGCTATCCCTGAACATGCCTCTTTCACCCGTCTGGCCTGCTCTTGTTTACTATTACCTCCTTCTCTGCCTCTCAGATCTCACACTTGGGCGCCTGCGCCGCTTCCCTGCAGTCCTCAGGAGTGAGATCTGAGAGGCAGAGAAGAAGGTACGGTAATAGGATACAAGGGCAGGCCAGACGGGTGAAAGAGGCATGTTTTTCTGGGCACAATGCCACTCTCTCTTTTTTCCATACCACGGGCGTCCCGGACGCCTTCAGCTTGCCCCACCATTCACTTATAGCTTCACAGTGAGGTGCCCCCTCACCTCGTCATTGGGACCGCATTAAGTCACTTCTTTCCTGGAATCCTGATGAGTGGATCCTCCTCTACCATACTTGTACAGCACCGCCCCATATGCTGCAACCACAGATTCTCCAGTCCGACTGGAGACTTTCAGCACCCACCCTATAGAAAGACACCCGACGTATAAGATGACACCCCCCCCCCCGACTTTTGAAAAGATTTTCCTGTATTAAAAAGTAGTCTTACACTCTAGAATATACATGTCACATGTCCCCATGGGGTCGCAGATCCTGGAGATTCAAGGCTCATTCATGGAATCTATTTTCTCTGAGGCAGCCTATAGGAGTGCACCGTGAGATGCAGTCCACGTCCCCATGGAGAAGTGAGACATACTTCCACCCAAACTTGCAGGCCAAGAGTACTTCCACTTACACCGCTTACTAAGAGCGTGTACGGTGGGGCGCAACTGGATTTGCCATAGTAACGTGACGCCACAAGAATCTATACTTGCGTGTACATGCCAGTGACTCACCTGATGAAGGTGTAGATACACCGAAATGCATAGTGATGTCACTGGCACATGGAAGTCTGCCGGGGGAGCCTCCCGTCCAGTACCATCTGGACCACCACCACTGCTGGCCACAGGAGGCTACCTCCTAAGGCCACATACACACATCAGACCATAGTCTTTGGAAAATGAAAGATCACAGACCAATTTTACCCCCTTCCATGTAGTATGAGAGCCATACCTACACAGTCTATTCTATGGAGCTGAACTCCCCATCAGACAGGAATCTTTGCAAGATGCTGCACACAAAGATGCTGTACACATGCAACAGATCAGTATCTGCAAAAGATCCCTTTCTCCAAAATGCATTCATAGTCTATGATATCTGCAGATCATCATACACACCTTGTTTAACAGACATTCATCTGTAGATCAGACAATCATCTGCAGATCTGAAGATCCAACCTGGTGGATCTGATCTGCAGATGAATGTCTGTTAAACAAGGTGTGTATGATGATCTGTAGATATCATAGACTATGAATGCATTTTGCAGGGACGGATCTTTTGCAGGAACTGATCTTTTGCAGATACTGATCTTTTGCATGTGTACAGCATCTTTGTGTGCAGCATCTTGCAAAGATTCCTGTCTGATGGGGAGTTCAGCTTAATAGAATAGACTGTGTAGGTATGGCTCTCATACTACATGGAAGGGGGTAAAAATCGGTCTGTGATCTTTCATTTTCCAAAGACTATGGTCTGATGTGTGTATGCACCCTAAGGATGTCTGCTGGGCATGTTGCCCATTAAATGCTTGTTTACTACTGGCTTTCAGTATGTTTTCATATACTGTATATTCCTGCGTATAAGACGCCGGGTGTCATTGATGCGCCCTATTCTGTTACCGCCTCTCAGACCTCGCAGCTGAGGGCTGTAGTGGAGCGGCACAGGCGCACATATGTGAGATCTGAGAGGCAGAGGAGGAGGTAAATAGGATACAAAGGTGGGCCAGGAGGGTGAAAGAGGTGTGTTTCATGGGCACAGTGCGATCTATTCTTCCATACCGCTCTGATAAACAGGGAGGCAAGGAGAGCTGACCAATCCAACCAGTCAATTGAGTATATACTGTTCTATACTGGGTACCACATACAGTACAGCACCAGTATCTGTTCATACATAGCACCAGTATATGATTTTTTTTTTAATTTGCTGTGCGTTGGAAGAGGGGTAGTCTTATACGGCGAGTATATCCTAAACTGTATATTTTAACTGGAAAAGTTGGGGGTCGTCTTATACGCCCAGTCGTCTTATATGCCGGAATATACGGTACGTTGCGTGTTAAACTATGAAAATTCTGTTACACTACGGAGCACTCCTCTGTTTTGTTTGCCGCATGCAAAAAACATGCACCATCGCAATAAAGGTTAATGGCTTGCTTGTGAATCAGATTTTTTTTTTTGTATTTGTTCGGGTGACATTTCCGCATTGTAAAATTAGACATCTGTCGCACGTGACGCAATCCCAATTACAATGTGTTTTGCAGGAAAACAGGAAAATTGCAAATGAACAGGGAAAAGCACGAATGGAAAAATGCAAAACGCGAGGCAACCCGAAAACATGGGAGGAAGTGTGTCCCCTGCCTAAAACTCTGCGAGCACATGCAACAGAATGGGAAATGCATGCAAAATTGCACTCTATGGGCGGCATTGTAAATCACAGCTCTCTGCGATTTTTACTGTGCCTTTCAAAATAAATAAATAAATAAAAAATAAAAAATAAAAAAAAAAAATCACACAGCATGTATGTATACTGTATGCACATCGCATGTGATTGGCATACAATGCATTTCTATGAGCCCATAAAAACACGTGATCCGCATGCGGTTTTGTAAAAAATAGGATCTTACAAATAAGATATGATATGGTATTTTACCTCGTTGATAAAAAAGAATGGAAAACACATGAAAAACGCAAAAGCAAAATGCACCCGCAAATGTATAGAAAAAATAAAAATCAGAAAATGCAGAAATACTCTTTTTTTCTGCACAGACAGTCCTTTAGGGCCCGTTTCCACTTGTGCGGTGCGAATTTGTAGCGGAAAACGCTAAACTAATTTGCATGCGGATGCGAATTGCGAATTTTACAGCAAATTCACGTACGTTTTTGCAAATGTTAGTAAGTATGTGAATTTAACCAGGTCAGTGCCTGTGTGCTTTTACATTGATTTTTTGCGAAAGATTTTTGCTGGATAGTGTACTGGTTAAAGGCTCTGCCTCTGACACAGGAGACCAGGGTTCAAATCTCAGCTCTGCCTGTTCAGTAAGCCAGCACCTATTCAGTAGGAGACCTTGGGCAAGTCTCCCTAACACTGCTACTGTCTATAGAGCGCGTCCTAGTGGCTGCAGCTCTGGCGCTTTGAGTCCGCCAGGAGAAAAGCGCAATATAAATGTTTTTGTTTTTTTAAATGTACGCGAATTCATGGTAAAATTTGCGTTAAAATATTTCCTATTAAACGCATTGTATGCGAATTGCACACCGCCTTGCGAGTTGCGAATTCTGATGGCTCTGCCATGCAGATTTTCCCTGCACACAAAACGCACAGGATGTCTGAAGTGGAAACAGGCCCATCCACTTGTATTGGTTATGCGAATCTGCATGCAGAAAACGCATGCAGATTTGCGATAGTGAAAACGGGCCCTGAGGCTGGGTTCATGTGGTGCATGGTGGTTCGGAATAACGGCCGCATTCTAACGCGGCTTGCTGCACTGCCGTGAACCACCTATGTGAACCGATATTCACCGTGCGGCAGGTGCGGTATAATGGCGTGCGGCATCCCACAAAACGCACATGTTAGCAGTGACCGTATGCGACGCAACACGTGGATAACGTGCGGCGCCATTGCAATGTGTTCCCGCTGTTATAGGCAGGGCTGTGGAGTCGGAGTTGGAGTCAGAGTCGAGGAGTCGGGGCAATTTTGGGTACTCGGAGTCGGAGTTGGAGTCGTTGATTTCATAAACTGAGGAGTCCGAGTCGTCAGATTTTTTTTACAAAATCCACAGCCTTGTTAAGTATTAGACTAAGGAGTTGGAGTCGAGAAGTCAGAGCCATTTTGGGTACCCGGAGTTGGAGTCGTGGTTTCATAAACTGAGGAGTCGGAAGATTTTTGTGCCGACTCCAGAGCCCCGGTTACAGGCAACACAATACCCTCTCTGAACCTAGCTGTAGTGCGCTCTGTGTGTCCCTATCAACCTATTTTCAAGGGTCAGATACAGACTGAGGCAGAGAACACACTTATTTAAATTGCATGAGCTTTTCCACATTGCAGAAAACGCATGCAAAATCCCATGCAATGCAAGTCTATGTGGTATGTGTTTTTCAATGTAATTTTATGGGCGCTTTAAAATCGCACAGCAAGTTCTTTCTTACCCCATACTCTATGCAAATCACATGCAATTCCTATACATTGCTTTCCTATGGAAAAGCAAAAAACGCATGCAATCCACGTGCATTTTTATAAAAAAAAAATAAAAAAAAAATCACTTGTTAAATATTTATTAAAAATGCAAAATGGACACACGTGTTTTTGTGGGCTCATAGGAATGCATTGTATGCATATGCCAGAAAACACATAGTTTATGCACAGACAAGTGTGCTCCCAGCCTAGCAGCCTCCCAGGCAGATGACTATGGCCACCCACTGCCCTGATGTGCCTGGTTGCCAGGTAGCAGAGGAGGGGGAGGAGGCTGCAGCTGGTTTGCAGTTCCAGCACAACCATCATCATTTTTGTATTGCCAAAACTCTCTGTAAAATTGAATTATAAAAATTGAACTGTGTTTTCATTTCTATTAAATGTGATCTTTTCATTTTTCAGTTTTGCTTTGCAGTTAGCTACAAAACTCCAAGGCAGAAAATAAGCTTTATTTGCACCTCTTTACAACCATGGCAACAGTACTCTGTTGGGAGTACAGATAGCTCCCCAACTCCCACCTTGCTACATGAGTAAATTACCTGCACAAAGCAGAAGACATTGTAATTTTCTTTCCAGACCTGCATGAATCCACTGACTTACAGAAAACTGACACTCCTGTCTACCTGCATCAGTTAGAAAGGCTGTGGAATGGATGGATGGATGGATGGGTGAGGAAAGCAAGGTGAAAAGTTCCCCATCGTTCCTTGCAATACATAGAGCTGAAATTAATGGATTGCATTTTTCCCCTCAGTCAAAGTGCAATTTGCCTCTAATTCCTGCAATTCTTTTAACAAACTGGGTCAGGCCAGACCACACCACCAGCTGCCCTCAATGGGTTCTGAAGTATAAGGCCTGTCTTCCAAGAGCATCTGACAGGCAGTGAATTCACCTTCTTTTAGTTCCTCCTATTCACAGGCGGGGTGTTTGCTAGCAGTTGGCACGGGTAGTGGAGAGGCGCTTCCCCATACAGTTGCATCTGCATGATGACATGAGATTTTTCGAGTTTTTCGCTGCGTGTCAGCATTTGGCGTTACAACCGCCGTCATTTGGCTGCATTTAAATTGCACCTGAATGGCAGTTGTGGGTGGCAGTCAGGACACTGAGCTGCTTGACAAGCGAGCACTTAAAGCAGACCCAAACCAAAGATTTTTTTAATTAAAAATATTTAGTTGCACCACTCTGACACATACAAAGATAAATAAACACTTCTTCAAACTTATTACCATCTCAGTGCATGCTTTTCACCCTTCTCTTTTCATAGCTAGGGTTATACTGGGGGCAGCCATTAGCAATTCCTCCATTGCCAGACACCATCTACTCCACCAGTTTGCCGGAAAAATCCCGGCAATTTGAAAGGAAGGGAGGGGTTCCTCCAATAAATGTAAAATATTTTATATTTGTCATCATGCAGCTGAAAAAAGGCTGCTATTTATTATTATAATTTAGAAAATAGATTTTATTTCTGAAATCTTGTATTTTTAATTTGGGTCCACTTTAAGACGTCCATGGAAAAGGGTTATTTAGGAGGAACTCCAGTGAAAATAATGTAATTTAAAAAGTGCTTAATTTTTACAACATTTATAAATGATTTAGTCAGGGTTTGCCCGTTGTAAAATCTTTCCTCTCCCTGATTTATCACACGGCGACATTTTTACTGCAGGCAGGTGATGTCAGTGGAAGGAGATGCTGCTTATTTTTTGGCAGTTGGAAACAATTGTAAACAGCTGTTATTTCCTTTCTGTGGAAGAAGGTGATGCATTTTTGGCAGTTGGAAACAGCTGTTATTTCCCACAATGCAACAAGGCTCCCACAGTGTGATGTCAGCACCCTGGTGCTGACATCACACTGTGGCAGGGGTTTCACAACAATATCAGCCATACAGAGCCGCCTTATGGTCTATTTGAGAAAAGTTGAAGATTTCTCATGGGAAAGGGAGTATCAGCTACTGATTGGGATAAAGTTCAATCCTTGGTTATGGTTTCTCTTTAAGTAATCCTATGCCCGCACCGTCCTTCTGTGACGCTCCAGTCAGCAGGGGCAACCCCCTCCAGACTGGCAGGTCATGGCCAGTAGCAGGCTTGTGTGCATGTGTGACCCCGAGCCATGCTCACCCAGATCGCGCTCCCATTGCTGGGAGCGTTCTGCGCAGTAGCGATTTTCAAGGCTGTCGCTCACCTTGATGCCCTCCATTCGGGGCAGGTAGGTATAGAATATACCTCAGGAGGGGTGTCACTCACCTTGATGCCCTCCAGTCGGGGCAGGTAGGTATAGATTATACCCCAGGAGGGCTGTCACTCACCTTGATGCCCTCCACTCGGTGCAGGTAGGTATACAATGTACCCCAGGTATAGAATATACCTCAGGAGGGGTGTCACTCACCTTGATGCCCTCCTGTCGGGGCAGGTAGGTATAGAATGTACCCCAGGTATAGGTATAGAATATACCTCAGGAGGGGGATCACTCACCTTGATGCCCTCCAGTCAGGGCAGGTAAGTATAGATTATACCCCAGGAGGAGGTGTCACTCACCTTGATGCCCTCCAGTCGGGGCAGGTAGGTATAGAATATACCTCAGGAGGGGTGTCACTCACCTTGATGCCCTCCAGTCGGGGCAGGTAAGTATAGAATATACCTCAGGAGGGGTGTCACTCACCTTGATGCCCTCCAGTCGGGGCAGGTAGGTGTAGGGGGGCTCTGCAGCCTCCTGGACCCTGGTGGGAGGAGCAGCAGCAGTGCTGGTGGGCTCAGGGCTCGGGGTCCCGCTGTTGTAGTAGACGTAGAGCAGCAGTGCGATGACATTCAGGATGTAGACGTGCACAAACACCATCACCACCACGAAATAGGAGCGGGAGCACACGCTGTTCCCCTTCTGCAGCCCGGCCAGCCGGTCCCGGGGCAGCGGAGGCTCGTCCTGCAGTCCCCCGGTCACCGCCGCGCCGTGCCCCGGGCTCTCCATCCCGGCAGACCGGGGTTTCCCTGGCGACTGCGCGCGCCTACCTGCTGGCGACACCTGGGGGCGTGACTCCAGTGACGCCGCGCGAGGACCAGGAAGGAGGGTTACTAGGAGACCAGGCTGACATTCTCCTCCGGCTTGCCTGGCCGTCACGTGACCCGCGCTGCTGTCAGTGCTGGATGCATGCGGTGTGACGGCCGAGCGCTGGCTTCTGTCACCCAACACCATCCGTCCTAGGTGGAAGGATGAGCGCTGTGTGTCAGCCAGAGTGGACCTGATGTGTCCATCTACAATGCACGATGCCCCCGCAGAGTATCTATATTTATCCTGCTCACTGCAGCCTGACAACAAAAGAAGAAACCTGCTTATATAAAAAAAAAAAAAATCAAATACCGAATTAAAAGTGAACCAGGGACAGTTAAAAAACGAAATAAAAAAAACACACCAGGTAGTTGGTAGAGATAGTCCAGAGGTTTCCTGTGTCCTGCTTGCCCACTGTTGCCGCACACGGGCCCACTGAACATATCTGACCACAGCTTGTTGAATATGTTCTGTTGCCTTGCGCAGTTTAGGGCCCATTTGCACTAGACACGTAGCAATGTGGAAACCGCTCCGCATCGCAACGCAAGGAAACGGCAACCAATTCACGTCAATGGAGTAGTTTCCATTGATGCAAATTTACCTACGCAATCTGGCGCGCTGCGACGCAGGGGAAATTATGCATAGCATGCTGCAGTTTTCCGCAGCACGCATTCGATCCCCATAGCTGCCTACGGGAAGCTGCTTGACGCCACATCTGGTTGTCCGGAAGACAACCATAAGCACCTGCGGAGGGATGCGAGGCGATGCAGCGATCGCCTTGCATCCAAATACCTAGTGGAAATGGGCCCTTACACGTGCAGAAGTCAATAGTAATGAATGGTGACAGGAAAATAAAATAACATAATAAACCGTAACCAAGAATTGGACTTCATCCCAATCAGTAGCTGATACCCCCTTTCCCATGAGAAATCTTTTCCTTTTCTCAAATTAATAGATCATCAGGGGGCTCTGTATGGTTTATATGGTGCTGAAACTCTTACCACAGTGTGATGTCAGGACCGTGGTGCTGACATCACACTGTGGGAGCCTTGCTGTATTGTGGGAAATAACAGCTGTTTCCAACTGCCAAAAAAGCAGCATCTCCTTCCACAGACATCACCTGCCAGCAGTAAAAATGTCACCATGTGATAAATGTCAGAATGTAAATCAGGGAGAGGAAAGATTTTACAACGGGAAAACACTGACTAAATCATTTATACATAGTTACTGTAAATTTAAGCACTTTTGTTCATTACGTTCTTTTCACTGGAGTTCCTCTTTAAGTGAACCTGTGTCCAAGTGTCTATGGAATGAGACTTATTCCTGGTTGTAAATTGTGCTACTTCCTCCTACATTTACATGTTCCCATTGGCCATCTGTCACAAGACTGGTGCCCACTAATCCTATCACCAATATCATATGACCATAGTGACAGCTGGCCAGTGGGACCAATTTGGTTAGGCAGGAAAGGGCAGGCACAATTCACATACTAAATACCATCCCATAAACATCTAGCCTAAGGTTTACTTTTAAAGGGAACCTAAACTGAGAGAGATATGGATGATTCCTTTTAAACAATACCAATAGCTGGTCAGTCCTGCGGA
The DNA here is from genome assembly GCF_040937935.1 of Hyperolius riggenbachi. NCBI lineage: Eukaryota > Metazoa > Chordata > Amphibia > Anura > Hyperoliidae > Hyperolius > Hyperolius riggenbachi. The sequence continues at coordinate 47,043,671 of NC_090654.1, forward strand.
TCTCTTTGGCTGCAGTAGTGGCTGAATCACACACCTGAAACAAGCATGCAGCTAATCTACATAGTTACATAGTTATTTTGGTTAAAAAAAGACATACGCCCATCGAGTTCAACCAGAGAACAAAGTACAACTCCAGCCTGCTCCCTCACATATCCCTGTTGATCCAGAGGAAGGCGAAACAACCCTTACAAGGCATGGTCCAATTAGCCCCAAAAGGGAAAAATTCCTTCCCAACTCCAGATGGCAATCAGATAAAATCCCTGGATCAACATCATTAGGCATTACCTAGTAATTGTAGCCATGGATGTCTTTCAACGCAAGGAAAGCATCTAAGCCCCCTTTAAATGCAGGTATAGAGTTTGCCATAACGACTTCCTGTGGCAATGCATTCGAAATCTTAATCACTCTTACTGTAAAGAACCCTTTCCTAAATAAATGGCTAAAATGTTTTTGCTCCATGCGCAGATCATGTCCTCTAGTCCTTTGAGAAGGCCTAGGGACAAAAAGCTCATCCGCCAAGCTATTATATTGCCCTCTGATGTATTTATACATGTTAATTAGATCTCCTCTAAGGCGTCTTTTCTCTAGACTAAATAAACCCAGTTTATCTAACCTTTCTTGGTAAGTGAGACCTTCCATCCCACGTATCAATTTTGTTGCTCGTCTCTGCACCTGCTCTAAAACTGCAATATCTTTTTTGTAATGTGGTGCCCAGAACTGAATTCCATATTCCAGATGTGGCCTTACTAGAGAGTTAAACAGGGGCAATATTATGCTAGCATCTCGAGTTTTTATTTCCCTTTTAATGCATCCCAAAATTTTGTTAGCTTTAGCTGCAGCGGCTTGGCATTGAGTACGATTATTTAACTTGTTGTCGATGAGTACTCCAAAGTCCTTCTCCAAGTTTGATGTCCCCAACTGCATCCCATTTATTTTGTATGGTGCTAGACCATTGGTACGACCAAAATGCATGACTTTACATTTTTCAACATTGAATTTCATCTGCCATGTATGTGCCCATATAGCCATCCTATCCAGATCCTGTTGCAATATGACACTACCTTCCTGAGAGTTAATGATTCTGCACAATTTTGTATCATCTGCAAAAATAGCAACATTGCTCACTACTGCATCTACTAGGTCATTAAAGAGGAACTGTAACGACAAAACGGCCCCTGGGGGGTACTCACCTTGGGTGGGGGAAGCCTCAGGATCCTAATGAGGCTTCCCACACCGTCCTGCGTCCCTCGGGGGTCTCGCTGTAGCCCTCCGTACAGCGGTGACGCAATATTTACCTTCCTGGCTCCTGCGCAGGCGCTCTGATGGCTGTCGGCGCAGAAGTAGGCGGAAATACCCGATCGCCGTCGGGTCTGCTCTACTGCGCAGGCGCAAGTTTCCGGCGCCTGCGCAGTAGAGCGGACCCGACGGAGATCGGGTATTTCCGTCTATTTCCGTGCCGAAAGTCGCCACAGCGCCCCCGCTGGAGCCAGCAAAGGTAAATATTGAACTGACAGTCGGCACAGTCGCCGGCTGTTCAGAGGGCTGCGGCGAGACCCCTGTGGGACAGAGGACGGCGTGGGAAGCCTCATTAGGATCCCGAGGCTTCCCCCACCCGAGGTGAGTACCCCCCAGGGGATGTTTTTCATGTTACAGAGTCTCTTTAATAAATACATTTAAGAGCACTGGACCCAGTACAGCCCCCTGTGGGACCCCACTGCTAACAGTCTCCCATTTTGAGTACGGTCCATTGACCACAACTCTTTGTTTTCTGTCCATTAGCCAGTTCCCTATCCATGCACACAGACCTTGCATCCTCAGCTTTTGCACCAGACTTTTGTGGGGAACAGTGTTGAAGGCCTTTGCAAAGTCCAAGTATATCACATCTACAGCATTCCCAATATCCATATTAGTGTTCACTACCTCATAAAAGCTGAGCATGTTAGTCAAACAGGACCTGTCTTTAGTAAACCCATGTTGATGCTGAGAAATAAGATTATTTTTTACTATGAAGTCATGTATAGTATCTCTTAGTAACCCCTCAAATAGTTTGCATACAACTGATGTTAAGCTTACAGGTCTATAATTTCCTGGATCTGATTTTTTGCCCTTCTTAAATAATGGGAAAACGTGGGCTATACGCCAATCCACTGGGACTCTGCCAGTTGAAAGAGAGTCACAAAAGATAAGATAAAGGGGTTTATCTATAACTGAACTTAATTCCCTTAGGACCCGAGGATGCATGCCATCCGGGCCAGGTGCCTGGTCTATTTTTAATTTATTTAGTCTTGCCTTCACTTCTTCCTGCGTTAAGTATTTAATATTACAGATAGAAGATTGAGACTCTTCTGCCTCTGTAATTTGCAACAGTGCTGTTTCCTTTGTTAAGACAGAAGCAAAAAGAGCATTTAATAACTCTGCCTTACCTTGGTCATCCACCATTGAGTTCCCACCCTCATCCTTTAGGAGTCCTATACAGTCAACCTTTCATTTTTTTTAGAGGTGATGTACTTGTAAAACTTTTTTTGAGTTAGATTTGATATCCCTAGCTATTTGATTTTCAGCTTCGATCTTTGCCAGCCTAATTTCTTTTTTACAATTTTTATTGCACTCCTTATAATTGCTTAGTGCAGCCTCGGTCCCCTCCTGTTTTAGGACCTTATAGGCATTCTTTTTCATCTTCATTTTATCCCTAACCTTTCTATTCATCCATAGAGGCCTTTTTTTATTCCTAGACATTTTGTTTCCATATGGGATATACATACTACAATATTGATTGAGAATAAGTTTAAAAGCTTGCCATTTCCCTTCAGTGTCCTCACCTTGTAGTACATTATCCCAGTTCACCAAACTTAGTGCCTGCCTAATTTGATTGAACTGTGGTTTTCTAAAATTCATAGTTTTAGTGGTCCCGCTGCCCCGTGGCCTATCAGTCACCAGATCAAACGTTATCATGTTGTGATCACTATTTCCCAAATGTTCTTGAACCTGCACATTTGATACATTATCTGGTCTATTAGAAATGATCAAATCCAATAACGCATTCCCCCTAGTTGGATCAGTTACCATTTGAGTCAAGTAATTGTCCTGTAGTGCTGCCAGAAATCTGCTGCTTTTACCAGAATGGGTAGCCTCAATACCCCAGTCAATGTCTGGAAAGACATTACCCCAGTCAATGTCTGTCACCCATAACTATGACCTCATTTTTACTTGCAGCTTTTTCAATTTGCTGTAGTAATCGCAGTTCTGCAGCTTCATTAATATGAGATGGCCTGTAGCATACCCCAATAAGAACCTGATCTGCATGCTTGTTCAGGGGCTGTGGCTAAAAGTGTTAGAGACACAGAATCAGCAGGAGAGTCAGGCAACTGGTATTACATTAAAAGGAAAAATCCATATCCTTCTCAGTTTAGGTTCCCTTTAAGTAAACCTAAAGTCACATAAAACAAAGTAAAAAAAAAAATCCATACTTACCTCAGTATGGGGAAGGGTGGAGTGGAGGTGCCCAAAATATATGGGTGCTAAAACTTTAAAACATAACATGTAAAGAAGAAGTAATCACTTACCTCTCCAGAAGATACAGACACCAGTTCCACTGGAAAAATATTTATTCAAAAAAAAAAATGATAACGCGTTTCGTGGGTCACGGCCCGCTTCTTCAGGTCAATACGAAAACCACCTTAGCAGCATAAGGAATAAAGTGTAGGCATCCCTACAAGAACCACCAACCCCCATCTACAGTAGGGGGAGGCTTCCCTGGTCTTCCTTTGCTCTTCTGTTCCTTCGATGGTACTGTCTAAAGAAAGAATATTCAACATTAAAGGATACAAGAGGCGATATAAAATATTGCAGCTTTACTTACCTGGGGCTTCTTCCAGCCCCTAGAAGTCTCTGTGTCCCGTGGCGCAGTCACCCAATCGTCAGCTGTCCCCTCGGTAGCGTCCAGCAACCCAGACGAGTATGCGGCTTTTGCACATGTGCTCGCATGCAGAACGCTCCCGGGTCATGCTCTCCTCTGTGTACAAGTACAGTCGCACTGCGCAGGTGCACTGACAGCCTGTGCATGTGCTGTAACACATGGCTTTTTTCTCTGCGCACGATGTGTAATAAGAAAAGCATCCAACACTGATTTCTGTAGCTCAAATCATTATGTTACCTTCCCAGAGCTATTCGATCTCATATCTTTTATCACATTACCACTTATATTGGTCATTTTGTAAAATAACTGCCTATTATACAGACTTAACTAACAGAGTCATCCAATTAAGGCAAATTTCACACAACAGAATCCCTGTGCGCTATATGTTTTTGCCATTGACAGTGCATATTGTGCGAATTTTCACATCCAAATTTTCTGCAGGAAAAAAAAATATTGCCTACATGTATGCTTTTCTCCACACCAGACGAGAATCACATACAATACAAGTCTATGGGAATGCACATTTTCTATGTGAAGTTAATTGCATACAAATTCATGTAAATTAACATGTATACATACATCAGAGGACAATATAAAAGCTTGGCAGGTGAGCTTTTTGTCCCTAAGCTTTTACAAAGAACTAGGGGACATGATCTGTGCATAGCGGAATTTTTTTTTAGACATTTATTTATAAAAGGGTTCTTTACAGTAAGAGTGATTAAAATGTGGAATGCAGAGCCAGGACAAGGTCCTCCAGCACCCAAGGCTGAGACACCAAAGTGCGCCCCTCCATCCCTTCCACCCCAGCCGTCACACACTGATTGCTATTAGACTAAGAGGCGCCCCAGGGCCCCCAACACATTCATCTCCAGTTATCTGGCTTGCAGTCACTGCCATGTATCCCCTTTTCTTATTTCTCTCTGCTTCAAACACAATAGGGGAATAATAACAGAGTAAATTGTGCGGCCCTCCTACACTGCGCCCTGGGGCTGGAGCCTCTCTCTCCTCTACCTCGGCCCTGGTGGAATGTATTGCCACAGGAAGTAGTTATGGCCATTTCTATACCTGCATTTAAGGGGGGCTTAGATGCTTTCCTGGCATTAAAAGACATCCATGGCAATCATTACTAGGTAATGCCCGGTGGTATTTATCCAGGGATATTATCTGATTGCCATATGGAGTCGGGAAGGATTTTTTTTCCCTTTTAGGGCAAATTGAACCACATGCCTTGTAAGGGTTTTTCCCCTGCCTCTGGATCAACAGGGATATGTGAGGGAGCAGGCTGGTGTTGTACCTTATTTTCTGGTTGAATTTGATGGACATATATCTTTCTTCAACCCAAATAACTATGTAACTATGGTATGCATGGAAAAATTGGCATGTGAAAAGTTGGATAAAAACGCAAAAAAAAAAAAAAGAAAAGAATCAGATGTGAAATGTCACAAGACTGAAAATATGAAAAAACTCAGTAACGCAGCTGGAAATTGCAGGCATAAGTGTGAAGGCATCCAAACCTACACACAGTTAACCACCCTGGCGTTCTGATTAAATCGCCAGGGTGGCTGCGGGAGGGTTTTTTTTAAATAAAAAAAAAACTATTTCATGCAGCCAACTGAAAGTTGGCTGCATGAAAGCCCACTAGAGGGCACTCCGGAGGCGATCTTCCGATCGCCTCCGGCGCCCAGAATAAACAAGGAAGGCCGCAATGAGCGGCCTTCCTTGTTTTGCTTATATCGTCGCCATAGCGACGAGCGGAGTGACGTCATCGACGTCAGCCGACGTCCTGACGTCAGCCGCCTCCGATCCAGCCCTTAGCGCTGGCCGGAACTTTTTGTTCCGGCTACGCTGGGCTCAGGCGGCTGGGGGGACCCTCTTTCGCCGCTGCTCGCGGCGAATCGCCGCAGAGCGGCGGCGATCAGGCAGCACACGCGGCTGGCAAAGTGCCGGCTGCGTGTGCTGCTTTTTATTTCATTAAAATCGGCCCAGCAGGGCCTGAGCGGCAGCCGCTGGCGGTGTTGGACGAGCTGAGCTCGTCCAGACCGCTCAGCTGGTTAATATTCATGAAACTGGCGTTAGCCTACTTTTTAATTTACATTGCTACCAAGCCCCTGTTGTACTTCTCACACCAGACTGTTGCAAACTAAACACATTAACGGACATATTTTTACCTAATATCCCCTTACCCTCAGCCAGTTTTTCTGTCCATCACTCTCATTAATTATATATATCACTTCCTCTTGAATTGTTCCATAAATGCACATCATTTCCGCATCTGTGTCACTTTACAGTTGATTCACAAAACATTCCTCATAAATGATCTCCCCTTATCTCCTTTCACCTTATCTCCATAAAACCTGTTAAGCACCCAAAAAGCAAGACAGCACTCCTTATATGGTGAGAACAGTAATGTTGACGTTAATGTGATTTTTTTTTTTTACTTAGAAAGTGCTGAAAAGCTATTTATAGATAAGGTGCGAAATAGTTAAGGATAGATAAATCGTGAGAAAAGTTTGTGAATCAATCCCTTTATCTTCAGTTTACCCAGTCCTCCCCTCTCTACCTCCTTACAGCTGCTTGTTTCATTACTATATCTTATTTGGAAAAGATATAGTAATGATACATAGTAAAGATATAGTCCTTTCATGTTAAAGGACCACTATTGCAAAAAATTGTAAAATGTAAAGTAATCCTTAAGTGTACCTGAAGGGGAAAAAAGTGCCCCTAGTGGGTTCTTACCTTGGGAGGGGGGAGCATCTGGATCCTAAAGAAGCTTCCCCTATCCTCTTCACGCTCTGGGATCCATCGCTGGCTCCCTTAAAACTCTTGTTGCTGCTTGGCTGCTATGCGTGCATGCACCCTAGCGGTTACCCCGTCAGAGCCCTTTCACACTAGGGCGTTGGGGTGCAGAAGTCATGTAAGTCTATATAACGCACGTGCATTTAAAGAACCCACCGCAGTTTTTAGCGTTGAACATGCACGGAAAAGTATTTTAGCAATACGCTTACGAGCATGTCGTTTGCCCAACAGGAAGAGAGCATCACTTCCTGTTGGATGGATGCCAGACAGGGATTTCTGTGTACTAACGTTTTAATCCCTGAACACCTGTTTTAGGTGGTGCGGCCCTCTGGCCGCAACACACCGCTGCCGCCAATCTGTAGTGTTAAGCCGGCCTCAGGCACTGGTGGCAATAGCTGAGCCTGATCAGCAGTACTCTCCTGTGCAGGCACGAGCTGCCTAAGGCCCCATACACACATCAGACCATAGTCTTTTGAAAATGAAAGATCACAGACCAATCTTACCACCCTTCATGTAGTATGAGAGCCATACTCTACACAGTCTTTTCTATGGAGCTGAACTCCACATCAGAAAAAAAATCTTTGCAAGATGCTGCACACACAGATGCTGTACAGACACAAAAGATCAGTATCTGCAAAAGATCTGTTCCTGCCGATTGCATTCATAGTCTATGAGATCTGCAGATCATCATACACACTCGATTTAACTGACATTCATCTGCAGATCAGATCCACCAGGATGGATTTTCAGATCTGCAGATGATTGCTTGATCTGCAGATGAATGTCAGTTAAATCATGTGTGTATGATGATCTGCAGATCTCATAGACTATCATTGCAATTTGCAGGAATGGATTTTTAGCAGGAACAGATCTTTTGCAGATACTGATCTTTTGTGTCTGTACAGCATCTGTGTGTGCAGCATCTTGCAAAGATTTTTTTTCTGATGTGGAGTTCAGCTCCATAGAATAGACTGTGTAGGTATGGCTCTCATACATGAAGGGTGGTAAGATTGGTCTGTGATCTTTCATTTTCCAAAGACTATAGTCTGATGTGTGTATGAGCCTTAAGTCTGTGCAGTAGAGCAGAGTCAGACCTGATAGGGCTCGGCTATTTGTGCCGGAGCCCGATCAGGTAGCTGCTAGTGCGCCTGCGTGCAGCGGCTAAGGGCTTTATTATTGTTTATATTTTTCCGTGGCTAAGAGGGATTGGGAAGGCTCATTAGGATCCAGAGACTTCCCCCTCCCGAGGGAAGTATGCCATTTCTTTCATTTTAAAAGTCACGTGTTCTTTAAAGTGTGACTGTCGGGCAAAAAATAAAAAATCAATTCTTTATTTTTATCTGGTAAACAATTAATAAGGATGCTAACCAGGCAATCCAATAGTTAAATTCACAATTACTTTTCTTGTTGATAAATGATCATTCTCCAGTTTACCTGACTCTTATCTGGTACAGACAAAATTTGGTACACAAAAAGGAAGTTGCAGGGCATGCTGGGGTCATACGTTTTTTTTGCTTCTCTACTTCCCCTCAGACTTAACTAATGCAGCCTGATTGGCTGAAGCATCTTTCCCTCCTGTTTTCTCCTCCCACACCTCTGTTCCTCTCTGATTGGCTAATATTTCTCCTGCTGAGACAATGCACTTTCTATAGTGAAGGGTGGGCAAATCAGGCAGAAGAGAGTAAGGGAGGAAAGGACATCAGGATTGGCTTCAAAATAGCCACAGTTAAAATGGGAAATAATAAGAAGGATTTTCTCCTTTTTTTCTGTAGAAAAATCACTAAAATCAAAACGTGGACAGTGCAATACATATGTTATGTAAGTAGAGCAAGTATTTATATACATATATATGTGTTTTTTTTTTCTGAGATAGTATGGCTGACAGCTCCTCTTTAAGTAAAAAAAAAAAAAAAAAAAAAAAAAAACTTGTTAGTTGGACGCTATAACATCCCAGCACCGAGTCCCCCTAAACATATTTGACCCATCGAGTCAAACCAAATATGTGGTTTGCACAGACCCAGTAAAACAAAGGTGCTCATGCGCGCCTTCATGCTTAGTGGGCTTGTGTGGCATGGTGTACGGTATAGCTTCTCTTTTTTAAAGTAAACCCGAGGCGAAGGCAAAGAAAAAAAGTTTGATACTTACCTATGAAGAGGGAAGCCTCTGCTTACTGTGTCCTCCTTGAAACCACCATAGTCATGCAGGGAATGGATCCCCGGGACATATCCGGCAAGAGCTTACTGGATATGTTATCATGGCTGTGTTCCCTGCCGTGTATAACAGCGGCAGTACTGCACCTGAAAAGGCTCCACCGTACTCGCATGGGCACAGAACGGCCGCACTCGTGCATGACGAGGAGCGTGGCTGCAAGCTTTCAGAGGATAAGTATCTGTTTGAAGCTCTGCACCATATCTGACCATATTCATTTAGTGGTTGTGCAGTTATAGTCACCTGTGCACCGTCACAGTGAGACCTGAGGCCTGGTCTGCAGCATCCCCTGAGCTCTCTGATATTTTTTAGTAAATAAAGCTTTTTTGCGATCCTGTATGAAGGGACTCCCTCTGACTCCTCAGGGATGCCACCAGATGAAAGGAAACCCTGAATATGCTGAGTATCACACAGCTGTGACCATAAATCAATTAAGGTGACCGTGAGACAGAACTGGTGATTAGAAAATCTGGTCAATTAGACACCTAACAAACGTTAGTTCAGTCTTTTCTTTCTTTCATTGCCATGAAGAAGGCATATGAACTACAGGCAACAGTCATTCGTGATCAGATTAGCAGCGACAGTCAGTTAAAAACGAGCGATCACCATGAGTGGCTGCGTCGTGCAAAAATCATTTGTTAAATGATTTACACAGTGTACACTTTTGTTAAAGTACGCCTGAACCAAGACAAAATTGTTTGAATGAAGGCCATGGTGGGCTAGATAACTTCTCCTGGGCATGCTGATGCTGCTCGTTGCACTCAGAGTCCCTCCCATTCCCCACCCCCTTCATATTCAACAGGATCCTCTAGTCCAGTGGTCCTCAAACTAAGGCCCGCGGGCCGAATGTGGCACCCTGAGGCTTTTTTACCGTCCCCCCCATACACGAAATGTATTATAGATGCAGTCAGTTAAATCTTTAAATATTGGTGGTCCGCATATAGAATGAAGCCAGAAAGCAGTAATTTGCTGGTTTCCAATCCAATTCCACATCAAGTGACACTGTTGTCCAATTGGACTGCAGGTTGTCACCTTGGTATGCTTCACTGTCTGGCTCGCCAAGACGTTTACTATAATTTTATGTATATTCCGGCCCCCCAGCAGTCTGAAGTATGTTGACCCGGCCCTCGACCCAAAACGTTTGGGGACCTCTGCTCTAGTCAAATACCCCTTCCCCCAGGTGGCACTGTGTGGTTGAGAACTGAGCGGGCACAGTTCGGAATAGTGGGAGCGCAGCTAAAGCAATTCGCAACTAACACCTGCGCAGTTCAGAATCACTCTGCAACGCTTGGAGGAACTTCCAGGTATCTGCAGGAATAAAAGGATCAGGTATGGGGGGCGCACTCAGAGGACAGCGAGCAGCGCTCGCACCCTCAGGAGGAGGTTATCTCAGTTCAAAGGATCCAATAACTTGGCCACCCGTAGAGTCCAACTAAAAACCTTTGGAGCTAGAGCTTTCTGTCATGCTGCCCCTACCTTCTGGAATGACTTGCAAAACAAATCAAAACTGCTCCTACCCCGGAGACGTTTAAATCAAAACTGAAAAGCCACCCGTTTAGTCTGGCATTTATGATCACATAACTTCCCCTGTAACACACTACTATGTACTGATCTGAGACAAGTCTATGTGCTGTAGGTCATACGGGAGAAAAGTGCTTTACAAATTTTTGTTGTTGTGATGTAGCCCAGCATGGACTTCCATCGATACGTTTTTCCCAATTCAGGGGTACTTTAATCATGTGCAAATTTGCACAGATCAAAATTGGTCTTAACAAAAGACAGCCAACGCGAAACAAATAATAATTCCTAATTCCTATATTTGTATAGCGCCTTTCTCCTGTCGGACTCAAAGCACTTGCGAGGCAGTAGCAGTGTTAGGGAGACTTGCCCAAGGCTAAATAGGTGCTGGCTTACTGAAGAGGCAAGGCTGAAATTTGAACCCAGGTCTCCTGTGTCAGAAGCAACTTGGAACAGAGTCAAAGATATACTGTATATGCTTATCAGTGCTACGTGAGCATAGGCAAACGCAGGGGGGGGGGGGGGGGGGGGGGATTACAGCTGCCCAGAATCCCCCCTCAGACCAGAGCTGGTGCAGTGTCTGGGGACAGGCACAAGTTGAGACACCAGAATATCTGCAGGCATCCTGCTGCTCACAGCCTCGCCCCCTTTCTTTCCCTTCTACAGTTGACTTTGGATGTAGAAGCAGCATGTGTACAGAGCATGGAGCAGCAGTGTGTGTACAAAACATGGAGCAGCAGTGTGTGTACAGAGCATGGAGCAGCAGCGAGTGTACAGAGCATGGAGCAGCAGCGTGTGTACAGAGCATGGAGCAGCAGCGTGTGTACAGAGCATGGAGCAGCAGCGTGTGTACAGAGCATGGAGCAGCAGCGTGTGTACAGAGCATGGAGCAGCAGCGTGTGTACAGAGCATGGAGCAGCAGCGTGTGTACAGAGCATGGAGCAGCAGCGTGTGTACAGAGCATGGAGCAGCAGCGTGTGTACAGAGCATGGAGCAGCAGTGTGTGTACAGAGCATAGAGCAGTAGCGTGTGTACAGAGCATGGAGCAGCAGCGTGTGTACAGAGCATGGAGCAGCAGCGTGTGTACAGAGCATGGAGCAGCAGCGTGTGTACAGAGCATGGAGCAGCAGCGTGTGTACAGAGCATGGAGCAGCAGCGTGTGTGCAGAGCATGGAGCAGCAGCGTGTGTACAGAGCATGGAGCAGCAGCGTGTGTACAGAGAATGGAGCAGCAGCGTGTGTACAGAGCATGGAGCAGCAGCATGTGTACAGAGCATGGAGCAGCAGCGTGTGTACAGAGCATAAAGCAGCAGCGTGTGTACAGAGCATGGAGCAGCTCTGGGGAACTTAAAAGAATCAGGTATGAGCACAGCCCTGTGCCCTGCTGTGTGAATGCTTCACTTTCCCCTTTATTAGCAATGTCAGCTGTCCTCATTATTATCTGTAGCCAAACTGCTCCTGATCGATCCCGTTGTCGATTGGGAGCAGATCAGACATTTAGGAAATAATTATCAGATCCTGTCAGTCGGACGGGAAATTGCATTATGTGTATCCAGCATGATGTCCTACCATATTATTGTACTGTACTGTGCATGGCTGAGGGAGACCTTTCAGGAATCCCCCCTTTGAAAATCCTGGCTTTGCCCCTGATGAGTCTTTCTAGAAGTTACCAGTACTGTGGCTGGATAGTGTACTGGTTCCCTCAACACAGGAGACCTGGGTTTGAATCTCGGCTCTTCCAGTTCAGTAAGCCAGCACCTATTCAGTAAGGAGTCCTTGGGCAAGACTCCCTAACACTGCTACTGTCTATAGAACACATCCTAAATTATAATTCATATATTAGCGCTCACAGATCATTAACAGTAACACAATTCATAAAAGAAGTGAAAAATAATGAAAAACGAAGAGCTGAGCAAACATCAGTTCAGGTGGAGCACTCCCTGCTTGCTGTGAAAAGCTAAACGTATAATATAGACATGTGGGGACAGCGCTCAAAAAGATCAGTCTATCCTGTTGTCAATGTATCAACTTGCACTTTAATCCCAGAGCTGCCCCAAACTAGAATACCCACATGTGGTTACTCGAATGTCTTTAATATGAACCTTTTTTTTATATGAACTTTTTCAATAAAAGTGGGAAGTTTTCTTTGGAGGTGTTTCCCTTCAGATTACAAGTGCCCAGCAGAGGTTGCCGTGGTGGCTGAGGGGTGGCCTATACCCCTATCGCGCTGACGGGCCCGTTTTGGCCAGCTGATCCGGTGAGTCCTTTCATTTCGGGGGGAGTTCTGTGTGGCACACACTCCCTCCTGTGATTAAAGAGCAAGTTGATACATTGACAACAGGAAAGACTGAACTTTTTGAGCGCTGTACCCATATGTCTATATTATAGAACACACCCTACTGGCTCTGGCGCTTAGAGTCCGCCAGGACAAAAGCGCAATATAAATGTTCTATGTCTTGTCTAATAAAAAGTACCTTCTACCGTCCATTTGCAGCCAGTTATAAAATTCCAAACCTGCCTGAGCTCAGTTTATCTGCAAGCGTGGAACTGCTGTCGTCTCTGCAGCATGGACTCCCTAGAACTGGAGCGCTGCAAAAACAGCGCAGGAGATTTGAGCCCAGCTGGGGTGCGGCTATAGCTGTAATAGGAATTACGACTGTAGTGGTGCTCAGTGAGTAGTTTGGGCACCGTCAAAAGACTGAACACAAATTACTATAAAGACACTAATTTGGCCACCAGCAATAGCTGGAAGCCAAATTACATCTTTCCCCCATTATCTGTGGCGACCTGGAGGGGGAATAGTAATTACCACCGCCGGAACTTGTGTAGGAGTAGGGTTAGCCGTTTTACAGCTTTACTCTGCGCCCAAATCACCAGGCAGCTTCATTGTATCTACGCCTAGAACTTCCTATCTTACAACATGACAAAAGCCCACCCAATGCTACAGTTTCCTTGAAAATAAAACCTTCCCCAAAATAAGCCCTAGTGTGATATTTCAGAATGCGAGGGTGCTCAAAATATAAGATTTACTTCAAACATAAATCCTGGTTACAGTTCATAAAAAGTCAAATTCATATAGTATCGAGATAGCTACGGCATAATGTAAAAAAGTGAAAGCGATAGACAATAGAATGGATAGAATGGATAGGTAGAGCCTTCAAAACAACCTGTAACAAAACAATACAGGTGTGTAAAAAAAAAAATCCTCCAAAGACAGCCAACGCGAATGGCCACGCGAGCGGAACGCAATGTGAACGAGGCCTCAGTCAGCAGTTGCCAGGCAGCAGCGAGCAGTTGTGAAAGTTAGCCTCTTTTCCACAGACTGTTGAACTGTGTGCTCAGCAAGCAGTTGTCAGGCTGCAGTGAGCAGTTATCAGGCAGCAGTGAGCAGCTACCAGGCAGCAACAAGCAGTTGTGAGAGTTTAAAAGGCATTTCACTGCCTATCAACAGTCCATGGAAAACAGGCCTTATAGAGTATTTTCACTGCTTAGCAACTGCTCGTGGAACTATCAAAGAAACTGTCCTTCTGTAAACCCCACATACCTATAGAGCTTTTAGCCAGCAACAATAGAAAGCTTTCCAGAAGTCTCTGATCACAGCCTGTCAAAAAAAAAACTTGTGTATCAGCTTGTGTTGGCGCTGTGGCTAGAGCTGTACCATGTAAATAGCTTCCATTTCCCTGTGACTATTCAGAGTGATTTTGTAAGATCTTCTCACCACTCATGGCGATGGAACGCCGAGACCCACACTGAGGCACAAGCCTCTGGGTCTTGGCAGGGCTCTGATGTTAGTGATGTCAGTGGAGCGCACAGCGCTCAGTTCCCATTGGCTAAGCGGCGGGCGCTCATTATGCGCTCCGCCGCTGTAAACAGTGACAGCGTTTGCATGGCGTGTCAGCTGACTTGCTGACATGCCACAAGGTGATTGGGCACTTTGGATTCCTTTTTGTTTGATTGGTTAGTCCTTGTGCAAAAGTAAAGTGAGCGCCTTCTGTCATCGCCCGTGATAGCCTCTGCTGGGCTTGTTGCTGAGACTGCGCTCACAGCTGCTGATCTTGTGCCGACTTTGTCTGTATCTTGACCAAGCTCATTTCCAGATTAATCTCGTTGCCGACGTCTGCCTATTCCTGACCACGTTCTCTAATTGGATTACCCGTTGCCGCCTTTGCTTGTCCCTGGATATCCCTGATTGCTGCCTGGATCGACCCCTGCTTGTTTAACCTCCCTGGTGGTATGATAAGTGCGGCTGCGCAGCTGCGGGAGTTTTTTTTTTTTAGCATGTAGCTAGCCTAGCGCTAGCTACATGCTTCCCCCCCTCCCTACGGCGTCCTCACGTGCTCGCCGATCGCCGCCGCTTGCCTATAAGGAAATCCCGTTCTGAACGGGATTCCCTTCAGGGCTTCACCCGTCGCCATGGCGACGAACAGAGTGATGTCATCGACGTCACATGGAATCTTGATCCACCCCATGTCGCAGCCTGGCAGCGATTGGCCAGGCTGCACAAGGAGTATGTGGGGGGGCGCCTGTATCACAGCGGGTAGCGGCGTGCGGCGGCGATTAGACCAAACACGCAGCTAGCAAAGTGCTAGCTGCGTGTTTGAAAAAAAAAATTATGTAAATCGGCCCAGCACGGCCTGAGCGGCACCCTCCGGCGGCTTACCCCGTGTCACACACGGGGTTACCGCCAAGGAGGTTAAAGATTTCTCCCAGGAACTCTGCCTGGACTGACTTCGGATTGAATTGACCACATTATCTGCTAAGTGTTTGAACTGCCTACAACCTATCTTTCCCTGCCTGTCACCACCTGGCTATCATCTGGACTGCCTCCACCCCCAGGTGACTATATATCTGAGTATACTGTACCTGTATTACTCATACTGCTATGTTTGGTGAATACTATCTGTTAATCTGCATGCTACATCTGCCGGGTATTATAGAATTGTATTAGGTAGGAGGTTTGTGCTGGGCTATAGGTCAGTCATAAGGGCATACAGCCTGACCTATAGTCATTGACCAGGCAAGCCTGACAGATTTACTGTTTGTTTCTGCGCTGCGCACACACACACACACACACACACACCATATTAGAACAGCTGAGGGATGTTTTAGCCACAGAAAAGGACCTGTTCTTTTCCCTGTACTTGCATTCTTCCCCCCCCCCCCCCCCCCATTCAGAATTAGTGATGGGCCTAACCTCCGCGGAACTTCCGCAATAGACTTCAATGGGGAGGCGAAAAATTATGCTGGCCACAAAAGTGATGGAAAAGATGTTTCAAGGGGTCTAACACCTGGAGGGGGGCATGGCGGAGTGGGATACACGGCAAAAGTCCCGGGGAAAAATCTGGCTGTGACGCAAAACAGCGTTTTAATGGCAGAAATTACATTGAATGCTAAATTGCAGGCCTAATGTGCTTTAAAACATCTTGCATGTGTATACATCAATCAGGTAGTGTAATTAGAGTACTGCTTCACACTGACGCACCAAACTAACTGTGTAATGCACCGCAAGTTACCAGCTGTTTGTGTAGTGACGGCCATGCTGGACTACTGCGCAACATGGCGAGATTGCTCTTCCTCACTCAGTGATGTCAGGTAATGTGTGACTGCCTTCTCAACTTTCCATGGCATTGTTAAAAAGCTTACGTTTTGTTTTTAAATTACATTTTCTACTTGCTGTGTACTTGTTCAGTACCGCTACAATGAGAATCCTATGGAGGCGAGTCTGGCATTGTGACCCCGGGTAATGGCCGGGGAATGAGGGTTTGAATCCGGTGTGGAGCCTGAGCAATGGCTACCACTACACACCCAAGGAGGGCAGCAGGCAGGCATGCACGCCCGCCCCGAGGTAGTGACCAAAAATAACAATACAGGAGGAAGACTTTCGAGGCCCTGCTGTGTATTTGAATGAATGTACTTTAAATCCTTTAACGAGAACCAGTTATGGCGGGCAAAGATGACACCACATTCCTTTCACGAGAATCATATGGAGGCGGGCAAGTCTGCCATTTGTGACCCCGGGTAATGGCCAGGGAATGAGGGATGGAATCCGGTGTGGAGCCTGAGCAACAGCTACCACTACACACCCAAGGAGGGCAGCAGGCCGGCATGCACGCCTGCCCCGAGGTAGTGACCAAAATTAACAATACAGGACTCAGGAGGACCTTTTGAGGCCCTAATTGTAATGAATCAACTTTAAATCCTTTAACGGGAATCCGTTATGGAGGGCAAGTCTGCCATTGTTGTCACCACGTCCACGGGTAATGGGCGGGGAATGAAGGTTGGATTCCGGCCCGAAGTGGGAGCCTGCTGAGACCGTGCTTTGCAGACCAGGAATCTGTGGTCAGATGGACCCTTGACCCAGCGGAAGACAAACCAAGTCGAAAGCATTTGCCAAGAATGTTTTACGGAGGGCACGTTTTTTGCCATTTTTTTAAAATTGTTTGAAACTGTAGATGGTTGTATTTTTAAATTGTTTGAAACTGTAGATGGTTGTATTGCGTTCCGGAGTTGGAGCCTGAGCAACGGCTACTCTACCACCACACATCCAGGCAAGGAGGGCAGCAGGCAGGCATGCACACCCGCCCCGAGGTAGTGACCAAAAATAACAATACAGGACTCAGGAGGACCTTTTGAGGCCCTAATTGTAATGAATCAACTTTAAATCCTTTAATGGGAATCTGTTATGGAGGGCAATTCTGATGGTGCCTTCACTGCGATTCACCAGGTTGGTATCCGGCGAGAATCTGTTATGGAGGTCAAGTCTGCCATCGTGACCACTGACCATGGCTAATGGCGGGGGAACCCTTCCTGGTGTGATTCCGGTCCGGAGTTGGAGCCTAACAAACGGCTCCCACCACACATCCAGGCAAGGAGGTCAGCAGGCAGGCATGCCCGCCCCGAGGTAGTGACCAAAAATAACAATACAGGACTCAGGAGGACCTTTTGAGACCCTAATTGTAATGAATCAACTTTAAATCCTTTAACGGGAATCCGTTATGGAGGGCAAGTCTGCCATCCATTCAAGTGCAAGTTATGCACTGACTGCCAGGTATAATGTGCAGTCACAAATGCAGTGAAAGGTATGCAGTGACTGCAAACAGCCGTTTGTGTAGTGACGGCCGTGCTGGACTGGTGCGCACCATGACGAGAGTGCAGGTGATGGTGGCTTTTCAGCCCATATGGTCGCCTGACTGATGTAGCTGAATGACAGAACAGTGACTGTCCAGCTGATCAAATTTGGTCTGACCACAATGAAACAACGACCTTATTATCTTTGGTGTGCCACCCCCACCCGAGACACTCATATAGCCGGCGGTCATTGCTTCATTGTGATACGCAAGCCCCTTCACCGCGGCAAGGTAATGATCACGAAGGGGGATGGGCACATGTACATGCCTTTTGTTTTTTTGTTGTAGCCGCCTGCAGTTCAGCCAGAAAAATTAGCCAGGCATGTGCACGCCCCAGAAAAATTAGTATAGCGGCCGATGCTAGCAGCGGCCTTAAAAATTCAGGAATCCGCCTAGAGTCCTGGACCCTGGTGGTGGTGGCGGAGAAGGCAGTCAAGCGGCCTGCAGGCAGAGTTGCTGTGTGTGGGGACTGACTTAGTCTTCGGTCGTGCAAAAGCCCTCAGGGATCCATGCCTCATTCATTTTGATAAAGGTCAGGTACTGAACACTGTCATGACTTCTCTTCTCAGTGACAATGCCTCCAGCTGCACTGAAGGTCCTTTCTGACAGGACGCTTGCGGCAGGGCAAGAGAGAAGTTGGATGGCAAATTGGGACAGCTGTGGCCACAGGTCAAGCATGCGCAACCAGTAGAGCAAGGGTTCATCCTCGCTGCTCGCAGTCGCAGTGTGTACATCCACACTTAAGGCCAGGTAGTCGGCTACCTGCCGGTCCAGGCGTTGGTGGAGGGTGGATCCCAAAGGGCTACTGCCAGGCGTTGGACTAAAGAATGTCCGCATGTCCGACATCACCCCGAGATCGCTGGAGCGTCCTGTCCTTGCCTGCGTGGACTGGGGAGGAGGAGGAGGATTACTGCCAGTGGTACTTTTATTGCGTTGTACTGTCACATCACCCTTAAATGCATTGTAAAGCATCATTGACAGCTTGTTCTGCAAGTGCTGCATCTTTTCCGCCTTGTGTTGAGTTGGTAACAGGTCTGCCACTTTGTGCCTGTACCGAGGAGTAGCTTTTCTAGTAGCGTGGCCACCCAGTACAGGTCATTCCCCTTGAGTTTTTTGACACGGGGGTCCCTCAACAGGCTGGACAATATGAAAGAGGCCATCTGCACAAAGTCGGATCCAGACGTACTCTCCATTTCCTCTTGCTCTTCCACAGTGACGTCACGCAACTCCTCTTCCTCCCCCCAGCCACGAACAATACCACGGGAACGTGGAGCAGCAGAAGCCCCCTGTGATGGCTGCTGCGGTTGTTCTTCTGCCGCCGCCGCCGCCTCTTCCTCCTCCACAGAAACACCTTCCTCATAATCGTCATCCGAGTCTGACTCCTCTTCTTCCTCCTCCTCCCACCTCTGTGGTGCCGCAGGTGTCGAGGAAACATGTGGTTCGGATGTTAATCGCTCCCACGAGTCCTCCTGCCGTAGTAGTTCCTGTTCCCGCTCCTCCACAGCTTCATCCACCACTCTACGCACGGCACGCTCTAGGAAGTAAACGTAGGGGATCAAGTCGCTGATGGTGCCTTCAG
The DNA here is from genome assembly GCF_040937935.1 of Hyperolius riggenbachi. Lineage (NCBI taxonomy): Eukaryota > Metazoa > Chordata > Amphibia > Anura > Hyperoliidae > Hyperolius > Hyperolius riggenbachi. The sequence goes on from NC_090654.1 coordinate 47,062,814, forward strand.
CGCGACTCACCAGGTTGATCACCTCCTCAAACGGCCGCATGGTCCTGCATGCATTTCGCATCAGTGTCCAGCTGTTGGGCCACAACATCCCCATCTTCCCAGATTGTGTCCTTCTACTGTAGTTGTACAGATACTGGGTGACGGCTTTCTCCTGGTCTAGCAGGCGAGAGAACATGAGCAGGGTGGAATTCCAGCGAGTCGGGCTATCGCATATCAAGCGTCTCACCGGCAAGTTGTTTTTCCGCTGAATGTCCGCAAAGCCTGCCATGGCCGTATAAGACCGCCTGAAATGCCCACACAACTTCCTGGTCTGCTTCAGGACATCCTCTAATCCTGGGTACTTTGAGACAAATCTTTGCATGACCAGATTCAGCACATGTGCCATGCAGGGTACATGTGTCAGCTTTCCTAAAATTAAAGCGGAAAGGAGATTGCTGCCGTTGTCACACACCACGTTGCCGATCTCCAGCTGGTGCGGGGTCGGCCATTGCTCCACCTGTTTGTTAAGAGCAGCCAGGAGAGCTGCTCCAGTGTGACTCTCCGCTTTGAGGCAAGACATGTCTAAAATGGCGTGACACCGTCGTACCTGGCATGCAGCGTAGGCTCTGGGGAGATGGGGCTGTGTAGCTGGAGAGGAAGAGGAAATGGCAGCACCGCTACAGTTCAACTGACACTCAGCCAAGGAGGAGGAGGAGGTTGACAGCGAAGAGGATGTAGCTGGAGGAGAAGGAGAGGAGGTGGCAGGAGGCCTGCCTGCAAGCCGTGGAGGTGTAACAAGTCGGTCCGCTGCGCAGCCACGTACTCCCTGCTTGCTGCCATCGGTCACCAGGTTGACCCAATGGGCTGTGTACGTAATGTAGCGGCCCTGCCCGTGCTTGGCAGACCAGGCATCCGTGGTCAGGTGGACCCTTGACCCAACGCTCTTCGCAATAGATGACACCACTTGCCTCTGAACTGCACGGTACAGTTTGGGTATGGCCTTTCGTGAAAAATAAGTGCGGCCTGGTATCTTCCACTGCGGTGTCCCAATGGCCACAAATTTACGAAAAGCCTCTGACTCCACCAGCTTGTATGGTAATAGCTGGCGAGCTAATAGTTCCACCACACCAGCTGTCAGATGCCGGGCAAGAGGGTGACTGGCCGAAATTGGCTTCTTCCGCTCAAAGACTTCCTTCCCGGACACCTGGCTACTGCTGTGGGCAGAGGAGCAGGAATCGCTCAAGGGCAGAGGCGGTGTGAAATAGGGTGGTTGTGAAGGTTCAAGGGAGAAAGCGGATGAAGACGATGCACCTGAAGGAGGAAGAGGAGAAGGAGGGTGGCTTGTCTTTTGAGGGGTGCTGCTTTTCCTCAGGTGTTCTTCCCATAGCTGTTTGTGCCTTTTCTCCAGGTGCCTTCGTAAGGCACTTGTCCCTACATGAGTGTTGGCCTTTCCATGGCTCAATATTTGGAGGCAGAGAGAACAGATGGCTTTGCTCCTATCTGAGGCACACACCGTAAAATATTTCCAAACCGCTGAGCCCCCCTGGGGTGATGGCACTACGGTGGCATCAACAGCTGACCTTGAAGGGCATGTTGGCTGGCTGGCCATAGCTGGCGATACATGGCGCCGGACACTGCCCCCAGCTGTTTCTAAAGACGAGCTCCCTCTGCTTCTATCATGGAGTCGTCTCCTCCTACTCCTCTCTGGCTCCCCCTCTGAACTGTCCCCCTGGTCATCTCCTCTATTGGGAACATACGTGACATCTGTATAATCGTCATCATAATCCTCCTGCCCAGCTTCGCTTTTCTCAGACAACTCCAACTTCAGGTGGTTCATCATGCCCCTTCTCACACATTACGTCCATACTATCGCCACCTAACTCAGACGTATGAGGTGGTGTACCTGCGCCTTCTTCTTGTTGTTGCAGTAGTGGCTGTGAATCATTAATTTCACCACCACCACCACCACCAAATAACTCCTGCGAAGTGTCAAATGCAGCAGATGTGGTGCTTGTTGTAGCGCTGGTAGCTGCGGGAGATGAGGTGTTCTGTGTTAAATACTCAAACACATCCTCACAATTTTGGGAAGTGATGGCACGTGCCTTCTTCTGAGCACTGTACTTTGGGCCAGGTCTGCACGAAATCACAGCAACACCACCTCTCACAGATCTGCCAGTGCCAGGTGGCCTTCCTCTGGGTCTGCCTCTACCTCTTCCTCTACCTGGTTTGTCCATTTTGTCCATCTCGGGGGGAAGCTAGGTATATGCAGTGAGGTGAGTTCACTCAACAGAAAAGGTAGATTTGCAGTGAGGTGAGTTCACTGAACACAACAGGTAGTTAGATGCAGTCAGCTGAGATCACTCAACACAAAGGTAGTTATATGCAGTGAGGTGAGTTCACTCAACCCAAAGTTAGTTATATATGCAGTGAGGTGAGTTCACTGAACACAAAAGGTAGCTATGTGCAGTGAGGTGAGTTCACTCAACCCAAAGGTAGTTATATATGCAGTGAGGTGAGTTCACTCAACACAACAGGTAGTTAGATGCAGGCAGCTGAGTTCACTCAACACAAAGGTAGTTATATGCAGTGAGGTGAGTTCACTTAACAGAAAAGGTAGATATGCAGTGAGGTGAGTTCACTCAACTTAAAAGGTCGTTATATGCAGTGAGGCAAGTTCACTCAACACAAAAGGTAGTTATGTGCAGCGAGGTGAGTTCACTCAACACAAACGTAGGTGTATGCAGTGATGAGGTGGGTTAACTAAACACAACAGGTACTAGTAGTAGGTAAATGCAGTACTGGGTGGGTAGTACAATGTGCAGCTCCCTGTCACATACACAGGTAGTCACTGAATGTGCTGCTGAATGCTGGTGGGCTGCTGGCAGTGGGACACACACATTATGAATTAGCAATGCTGTCTAAGCAACACAAGTGTCTCACACACACACAGGTAGTCACTGAATGTGCTGCTGCTGGCAGTGGGACACACAGTATGAATTAGCAATGCTGTCTAAAAAACACACAAGTGTCAGTTTCAAACACAGAAAAAAAAAATTGATCACACGAGCAGGATGAGCTCTGAAAAGAGCTGTTCTGGGGCGCTATTATAGCACTAAGATTCAGCTAGGAGCAAGCTAAGAAGGCAAGAACCTGACTAATCTGTCCCTAAGAGAACAAGTCTGCAGCAGCTGTCCCTAGTCTGTCTCTAGCAGGCACACGAGTGAGGCTAATGGCCGCCGGAGCCTGCCTTATATAAGGGGGGGGGGGGCTCCAGGGCTTAGTATAGCCGGATTAGCTACAATGCGCCTGCTGACTGTGATGCAGAGGGTCAAAGTTGACCCTCAGAGCATTATGGGGCGAATCGAACTTCCGGGAAGTTCCCCTTCGCCGGCGAAGGCGAACCACCCAAAGTTCGCCTGGAACCATTCGCCGGCGAACCGTTCAGCCCATCTCTATTCAGAATGATCTCCTCCTGGCTGTAAACTCTGGTTACTTTAGACTGCATGAGGCAGACAGAGACTCAAGTCAGGAACAGCTGATGAGTTATTTACACACAGTTTGAAGCTATATTTATGCTTTCTATCATTCTGAAAACATTTTACTAACAGAATTACAGCCAGTTAAGATTGTTTCTGTATCCTGGATGTGCTGGACAGTCCTCCATAGTAATGCCCACAGTGAAAACCTGGATTACAGTTCCTCTTTAAAGTACGTTGGCCCTCACGCAATCAAAATTGGATGTGTGTGTCTTAATTCTGGTTTGCTTGCAACTTGGCCAATCAAACTCAGCAGGAAATGCATGTGATTGAGCCAACATCAAACTTCATTGAATTTGCATGCAAGCCAACAGTATTAACATCTCATCGACTAGCTCCTCATACAGGATGCTGGGAATGTCTGACCAGTCTATTGTCCAAATAATACTCTCGCCATGGTTACAAAAAAAAAAATTTTTTGGGTATTACTAGATGACTGCAAATTGAAATGGAAAATAATTTAACAAAACATTAAAAAAATGACTTGTGGCGTTGATATGTCACAGCCAATAACAAGGATTTTTTTTCCCTTCAAACCTCCCCAGGATTGTTATTCAAATGGAAAGGAAACCCACAAATATGGATTGCTTACTTTTGGAGTGCTGCTAAATCCCATTAGTCAAACATTTTAAGGAAAGGGTCTCAGGAGAGACACTGCGCTAAATATAACCACAATCACCGACTTATCAAAACAAAAGCCGAGAGCTGGTCATGTTTAAGAAGCCGTCACACATTCCCTGGGAGAAGCGTCAGGGCTGCTCTGTGTCAAAGCCCAGGAGATTACAGCTCTGAGACACTCCTCACATTCTCAGTGTCCGTGGCAAGTGCTAAAGATTCTGCTGGAACATTTATCTGATGACATCGTAAAACAAAACCATCTCCCCGCAGCAACACAGGCAATTTAGGCCTCTTTTCCATGGACAGTTGATAGACAGTGAAATGCCTCTCATACTCACAACTGCTTGCTGGTGCCTGGTAACTGCTTGCTGAGGACACAGTTCAACTGTCCGTGGAAAAGAGGCCTTATACATGCAGTGACACACTGCAATTGTAAATCTGAGACATTCAGTGTGTATCTCATGCAATACACACCGAATTGCAAGGGATGCAATTAAACAGATTCCAGTATCCCAAGTGTGTCACCACATAACACACTCATAGTGGCAGTGATGAATACTTTTCATTGACTGTATGCACAGTGCACGCATAACATGTGATGCTATTTTTCCCTGCCTTGCATTCAGGGGCGTAACTAGACTTAATAGGGCCCACCTGCAAAAATGATAGCATGGGGACCTTTTGGTCTCCAAACCCCATGCAGATCACATGATCGGGAGCCGGCGAATCAGAGCAGAGTGTTCTGCTGTGAAGCACACGACACACCACACAGTTTTTGTGAGTGAACAGGAGGAGAGGGAGACCTCTGGGTCCCCCTGCGATGGCAGGGGTGATTGCTACACCCATGGTTGCATTCCTGTTTTTACATGGAATGAAACACAACTCCCCTCTGAACGAAGGCCTCTATTCCACTGACAGTTGAAATGTGTGCTCAGCAAACAGTTGCCAGGCAGCAGTGAGCAGTTGAGAGGCATCACTGCCAATCAACTGCCCGTGGAAAAGAGGCCTAAGGTGGCCTTAGGGTGCTTACACACATGCAATTTTGATTAGCCAATTTTATCACTTCAATATGAGAGCTTACCTACACAATCTGTTGAGCGTTTTCAAAATCTGTTGGCAGTCATACCACATGGAGGTGGTAAAATTGGTCAGCGATTGGCCAATCAACATTGGCTTAAGCCTAATACACACTTTCAATTATAATTGGCCAATCACTAACCACATTTACCACCTCCATGTAGCATGAGGATTTGCCTACACAATCTACTCACATAACTGTTGACCCTCCTGCTATATTGAAGGTAGTAAAATTGGTCAGCGATTGGTCAGTCATAATCCAAAGTGTGTACCAGGCTTAAAGCCTCAAGCTAAGTACTCACCTGAGATAAAACTCTTTGGAAAATGAAAGATCAGACCAATTTTACCACCTTCCATGTAGTATGAGAGCCATACCTATACAGTCTGTTCTATTTAGCAGAGTACTCCCATTAGATACAAATCTTTGCGAGAAGCTGTACGCAAAGATGCTGTACACGTGCAAAAGATGGGTTCTTGCAAAATGCATTCATAGTTTATGATATCTGCAAATCTCATACAAACCTTGTTTAATGGACATTCATGTGCAGATCAGACATTCATCTGCAGATCCATCCTGATGGATCGGATCTGCAGATAAATGTTTGTTAAACAAGGTGTGTATGATGATCTGCAGATAGCATGGACTATGAATGCACTTTGCAGGAACAGATCTTTTGCAGATGCTGATCTGTTGCATGTGTACAGCATCTTTGTGTGCAGCATCTTGCAAAGATTTTATCTGATGTGGAGTTCAGCTCCATAGAATAGACAGTGTAGAGTATGGCTCTCATACTACATGGAATGGGGTAAAATTGGTCTGTGATCTTTCATTTTCCAAAGACTTATCTCAAGCGTGTACTTGGCTTAACGGTCATTTGTTATTTAACAGAGTTGGTAGGGTGGCTGGTCAATGAGATGCAAATAGTTAATATATCTGAAATGTATATTTATACAAACTGAAACGTAAAGAGAACCCGAGGTGGTTCTTGGGGGCAGGGGGAGCAGATGATACACAGAGGCATGTTCTCTGCCTCATGACATACCTCTGTGTCCCCCAACCGCCACTCTCTCGTACCCCCACCTCCACACTATAGCATCACCCCCAAGATTAATGACAATATTTGTTGCTATCGGAGGTAAACACGGATAGGGATTCCCAGTTCAAAAAGCCCACCAGTGGAGTTCCTGCAGGGTTTCCAGAGCTGCCATTGCAGCACTCTCCCTGGCCACACCCCCTGCAGCTCCCCCACCTCCCTGCATGCTGGATGAGAGACTAAATCTCTCATTTCAGTGTCATGACCTATAAGTCACGAAAGTGAAAGTGAGCCAGTGCAGCAGCGCCCCCCCCCCCCCCCAATCAGGTAGCCTACATTTTCTCATTTTTTTAGCCCATCCTGGGCTCTCTTTAAGATCTTTCTTAGTATTAACTTCTGGGCAGAACCACACACAATGCAGGAAGTCTGCATTACTTTTGGCACATTTAAAGGACAACTGAAGTGAGAGGGAGATGAAGGCTGCCATAACCATTTCCTCTTAAGCAATACCAGTTGCCTGGCAGTGTTGCTGATCCTCTGCCTCTAATACTTTTAGCCACAAACCCTGAACAAGCATGCAGCAGAGCAGGTGTTTATGACAAATTGTCAGATCTGACAAATATTAGCTGCATGCTTGTTTCTGGTGTAGTTCAGACACTACTGCAGCCAAATAGATCAGCAGGACTGACAGGCAACTGGTATTGGTTAATGTGACTAAAGCGTGGGGGAGGGGGGGGGGGGGGGAAGATAAAAAAGAAAAAAGAAAAAAAAGGTTATTGCATACAGTAGGTTTTACAGCTTCTTCAGGTCAAATAAAAGCCAAAAACCGGGGGCCAAAGCCAGAGAGCAGTCTGACACGAGCGCCTGCACCGCATAGTATTGTCTCTATACCTCTGTTCAGAGGTTGTAAGGTTAGAATTTCTTGTTTTATCTGGATCTACTTGAAAACACTGGGAGAGAATCCTTGCGAGTATCTATGCAACCCGACACGTGTGACACTCTTTGACCTATACATTATTTTGGTGTTTTAGCATACCGTACTTTTCAGACCGTAAGACCCACTTTTTCTTCCCTAAAACTTTTGTGGAAAAGTGGGTGCGCGTCTTATGTCTGAAGGTTAATTAAAAAAAAGCAGAGGGGCGCAGGGAGCCATTATCCATCCAGCACTGCGCTCCTCTCTCCGTCCGGCTTATCCAGGAACCCCTCTTCTCCTTGGGCATCTTCTTAGGCGTCCCTCTTCTCCTCCAGCATGGTTGGCATCTCCTGCATAGCTGCACAGAAGAGGGATGCCTGGACAAGCCGGAGTGAGGTGGAAAGAGCACAGTGGCAGGATCAGGTGAGATCTGAACTGGTAGGTGTTAGTGTAGTAGCAAGGCGGTTTGAATCAGGATGATACCATTTATTGGCTAACTTAGAGACGGCTAAACGGTGAGCTTTCGGCTTATAAAAAGCCTTCGTCGGACTGGTTACTCATTTTTAGGTTTGTCAGAATTTATCGAGAACAGCGATATCAAACTTGATTGGTTTGGAGTGAATTGTGGCCCAAAATGCATCTCTCTGCTTTGGCGGGGCTTACCGTGAATTCGGAAACATTCAATCATGTGGTTTGTTACAAATTTCATAATAAGCCGGTTCTAAAGGCCGATGTCCATTTGGAAAGTCATATTTATGACAAAAGATGGATTTCATTTTTGTGAGTTCACAGGGTAGTGTAGCTTAGCTGAGAGGGCAGGAAGGGTTAGTGTAGTGCAGTGATCTGCAAACGTGGCTCTCTAGCTATTAAGAAACTACAAGTCCCACAATGCATTTGCCTTTATGAATCATGACTGTGGCTGTCAGACTCCTGCAATGCATTGTGGGACTTATAGTCCGCTGGAGAGCCAAGTTTGCAGATCAATGGTGTAATGTACTGGTAGGGTGCAGCAAGGATTAGTGTAGCTTAGAGACAGTTTTGGGGGAAGATGGTCCATAAAATGCCCCTGCACCAGATACACACCTAGGTTTAGTTTGTTTTTTTTTCCTGATTTTTGTCCTCAAAACCTAGGTGCATCTATCTTATGGTCTGAAACATACAGTACTACACTATCGGTTCTTGGTTACTTGTTTCCTGTGTGTCGTTTCAGACCACGCATATTATTTGGTCCATCCTTTTCAAATACTCCTTCCCATCTTTGCCTACATCAGACAAGATGTGCAGACAGCAGATCACATACATATAAATAGTAATTTATAGTGGTGGTGTGTTTGAAGGGCAAATGGCAACCGCAACACTGCCAAAAAAGGAAGCAAGGATGTTCCCAATACCTAAGTCTAATCTGTGCACCAAGTGCTCTCCTCTACGCACTTTTCACCCATGACTGCCAGCCTATCCATAACTCAAACATAATTGTTAATATGCAGATGTTACAACTGTCATTGGGCTTATATCAGTCAACGAGGAAGCTGCATACAGAGAAGCAAAGCCAGACTGAATGCTCAGTCGGGGATTTTATCAGGGCTGATAACAAGCAGGCTGAGCAATGAAGGATGAAACAGAGAGCAGGGTAGGCGTTTTCTCTAAGGTTTCCACTGATATATATGGTAAAATATAGGAGGGTGCTTCGTCTCTGGTTCACATTAAGAACCAAAAAAAAGACTACTCACATACAGTTAATGATCAATGCAGAGGCTGTGTAGATACTTTCCAGCTTTAAGTTTTTGGGAGTAACCATCGCAGAGGACCTGTCCTGGGGCTGACAATGCTTTAGCTGTAACTGGCAAAGCACAACATTTCATCTACTCAAGGAGCGCTAACCATCCACAGAAGCACTACAGAAAGCGACTTGACCAACTGCATGACGGCCTGGTACAACAGCTGCACCAAGGTTGGTAGAGAAGCCGTGCAGCAAGTTGTTAAAACAGCAGAAGTCATTATCGGCAATGAACTACCATCACTGTAACTCTTGTATAAAGACTCACTGTATGAGAAGGGCCAAAAACATTATTAAGGACCACACTCACCCTGGAAACGTCTTGTTTGAGCTCCTTCCATCAACTAGAGGTATCAGATCAGTGGTCCTCAAACTAAGGCCCACGGGGCAAATGCGGCCGTCCGAGGCTTTTACACCCCCCCCCCCCCATATAGAATAGCAGTCCTGGCATCACCCATCCAAATACTGTAGAAGCCAGTGAGCAGTCATTTGCTGGCTTTCAATTCTGCATCATGTGACACTGCTGTCCAATTGGATGGCAGGATGTCACCTGGGTATGTTTCACTGTCTGGTGCACAAGTGTTCTTCAGGCGCTGCATGGCTAAATGGCTGCTGCTGGGAGTTCTCCTCCGGGCATAATTGGGGGAATCAATACCTAGACTCAATGTAATGTTTTTCAACATAATTTTATGTATGGTTCGGCCCCTCAGCAGTCTGAAGTATGTTGACCCGGCCCTTGACCGAAAAAGTTTGGGGGCCCCTGTTTTAGATCAATCTGCATACACACAAACAGACTGTAAACCAGCTATTTCCCAGCTGCCATAAACTTTATGAAACTCTGAATCTTCTCTGAAATAAAGAACACTGTGTACATACATGTATAATTCCTCTATTTTTATCTTTGTTACCATCACTGCGTTCCCTATATGCCCTGCGGTGCTTTCATGAGAAGTAACTTTGTTGCGTAACACAAGGACAGTAAAGTGCTTGAATTGAATTCAGGAAGGAAAAAAAAAAAAAAAAAAATCAGTGATGTAAATTACATATCTGGTCAGGGAGTAATGTGGGTCCAAGGTAGCCTCTTTTAGAAGCGTACGTAACAGTTATCCTCAGCCAGATGCCAAAACCCACAAGAATCAGAAACACACATAGGGATAGGATTTTCCGTCGCAGGAAAAGCAATAAGAACGCTCCAGCAAAAAATAGGTTTTTAAAAAGTGTTTTTGTTTTTTTTGTAACGCTAGGGTTTTTTTCTGTATAATTGTACAACAGTTCAAAATGACAGTTTGCATAATAATCTAATTCTATTAACAGCCATTCAAAAAATTGAACTACTTTTTCCAACACTTGCCATCCGGAACAAAATAGGAAGGGGATGGAATAAGGAAATTCATCAACCCTTTCGCTGCCCAGTTGCCCACCCAGGGGAGGCGGATGGCAGTCTGGCAGGGGGCACAGGAAGGGTTAAGGTGAGAAAGAAAAAGGAGGGGGGGGGGGGGAAGAGGAAGGAAAATAAGGAGGGGAAAAAAACAAAAACATTTGGGTGATGGGATGCAGTTTCTGTTGGCTAATCTGGCAGTAGTCTGAGGTTGGGCGTTAGAAAAGAATAGATGGGCAAAATAAAACGAGACCAGGTTTGGTACAAGCGAGCGGGGTAACAAGGTGGATTTTCTTCACATTCCTCAGAGCTACTTGTGTTTCTTTGCAGCATCAAGTCTCCTTCACTCCATGACATGCTCAAGCTTTCCAAGGACAAGCAGGCTTCCATCGCTTATGTGTCATGAAAGTCCTTTAGCAATGTTCTCCTGCGTTGCTCTGCTATATGCATCTGGTTCTCCAGGTCCTGTGTGAGAGGGAGGAGGACAGAGATTAATGACTGGCAGCAGCACCAGTGTGTGTACTTTTCACAGTTGTCTGTCATAAGTACATAAACATGTAAGGTGCACTGTAAATGCCTGGAGTTACAGATTGCCCAGCAAGTTCATGGTGAACCAGAACTCTTAGAAGTGTGTAGGGGGCTAAAAAAGAGACCAAAAAGCCCTCATACTAAGTTCTATGTAAAACAGAAGTTTGCCTTTTTAAAACAGAAGGTATTTGCAATTATTCAGGCTGGAGTGAGTATATGAGGTGTCCCCACAATGCATCACTGCTGAATATGTAAATCATGCTTTGTTGTCCCTGTAAGCTAACCACACCTCCAGAACTGCAATGATGTGTCAGCTTGTTAAATGTACAGAGCCACAATAATCAAACATGGATAATATGGCTCTATGAAGTAGGACCGACATGAAACACCCAGAGTTACAGATTGTCCAGCAGGCTCATGGTGGACCAGGACTCCTAGGAGGGTGTAAGGGGCTGAAATAGACTAAATAGACCTCTTACTAAAATGCTTTAAGTGTAGGTCTTATTTAAAAGAAAAGAAAAAAAGTATGTAGGTGTGGTTTTACCATCTGGCCACAATATGTCCTTGTGCATTACTTTCAGGAAGTAATGCGTAGACGTGTTACTTAGTTACAACGACCACAGGCATCTCATTGAAGCCAGCGATCATTGACACCGGCACTTAATGGACGACAACTGTGTTCCCATTCACTGATCTCCCGGTTAACGGGACGCAAGACGGAACGCAGAGTCCAGATTTGACACATTTTCCCAGACTGGATGGGAAAAAAAAAAAAGTGTCCAATAAAGGCCTATAAGAACAGACGCAGTCTGTTGTCACTAGGCTAGTTAGCGCATCTGCGCTACCTGTTTCTGCATCAGACCAATGGGAATCCTTAACAGGGAGAATAATTCTCCCTGTTGCTAGGGAGCATTGGCTTGTTGCATCCTATGCTTCTGCTGGCCTCCGGGCTGCTGAAGGGACCAAGTGGCAGGTCGAGCAGTGGCGGCAAGACAAGTGAGCGGCGACGCGTACTAGCCAAGCTTAGCGACGCTGTGGAACGCTCGGGTATTTCGCGCAATGCGGATGCAGAACAGACAGAATGCATCAACCTTGCGGAAGCGGATTCCATTTCCATACTGCATCCCTACCAATGCGAACGGAGCCAAAACGTGTCGAATTCGGACTCTACGTTCTGTCTCGCGTTCCGTAGCACACGCATCATCGTACACTGTGTTGTCAACAAGTGGAAGCGGATTCTATTTTTAACATGGGATCCGCTTCACACATTTTCACGAAGCTTTAAAACCGTATCTCACAGATAGGTTTTTAAAGCAAGTGTGAACCGGCCCTAAGCAAGAAAGGGAAGCAGAGGTATACTAAACCCAAAGTGTTGTTTGAAAATCCCAAGCACAATCTAAGACCAACAACAAGTATATTTCCAAATGCATAATAATCATGGACACATCTGCCTCATCACAGGGCTAGAACATACTCTTCCGGTGAAAAAGCTTTATCTGAGAAATTGTCATTAATGGCTTATGAACAGTTGGGACTTTGAGCGGACATGCCGGAAGGAGGAACTGTCAGGAGTATAGCACTTACCCCTCTGTCATAGCTGTCTGCTCGCTCCACTTTCCAAGAAAGGTTCTCAATCTCTGCCTCCAGCTGGGCCTGCTGATACTCAAACTGCAAGAGAGATCACAACACTGAACACACTCCAGAAATTAATGGTCTCTGCAATAAATAATGGAGGCTGGAGAGGCGTGCCAGGACACGGCAAGGGTGGTGACAAATGCAGTCTGTCTGCACTGATGAGATATACAGATAGAAATGTGCAAAAATGATGCGTAAATCATTATCTGCAGCTTCTTAAAATGGAATGCTGGGCACAGGCATAGAAATAATCCTGTGGGGAGAAAACCGGAGACTTAAAGGGGAACCTTCAGCCTAAACAAACAGTCATTAAGTTAGTAATGATTGAAGAATTAAACAGCGAGTGCACACCACTGCGTATTACAAGCAATAAAGTTACGCTGGTACGCATGTGCGGGCGCGGCGTGATACGTCAGCAACGAGGCTTAGTGAAATGGATGCGGCCGTTTGTACGCATGCGAGGGCGTGCGGCCGGTGGAGCGCGCCAGGAAGTAATAGGTGGAGCGCATAATGTATGGGTGTACTGCCGGAACAGGAAGAGACGTCGCGGCTGCTCCAGGAAGTTGGTGTTAATGGAATGAGCGCCCGATTACCTACAGGTGTGCCATTAAAGGTTACCATTTGGCAATTGGGTGATGGATTGAGCGGGAGGAGGGGCTTGGTGATACATAAGGAGTGCAACACGGAGGGGTCGGTTAGTCTTGATAAAGCCTCGACAGAGGCGAAACGATCGTCGACTCAGCACCTCCGCACCTCTCCGTGTCCGGCACCCCTGCTGCATATGTGACCAGTGTTGCGATATTTTTACTGTCCTATTGCCCGATGTTATCCCTTTTATAGAAGATGTTGGAATAAAGTTGAAATGTTCTTATATATGACAGCGAAGTTGCTCCTGGATCCTTTTTTCCTTATATTACACTGTCAACCTCCCTGGCGGTAAGCCCGAGCTGAGCTCGGGCTATGCCGCGCAGGAGGAGATCTCAGCCCCTGGTGGGGCGATTTTCACCCTGTAAAGTGCTGTACGCGCAGCTAGCACTTTGCTAGCCGCGCGTACAGCTTGATCGCCGCCGCTCTGCAGTGATCGCCCGCACGCAGCGGCGCAAGAGGGCCCCCCCCCCCCCCGCCAGAGCCCTGCGTTGCCCGGACCAATGAGTTCCAGGCAGCGCTATGGGCTGGATCGGAGACGTCTGACGTCAGGACGTCGGCTGACGTCCATGACGTCATTCCGATCGTCGCCATGGCGACAGGAGAAGCCAAACAGGGGAGCGTGTTATATACGCGTTCCCCTGTTTGCTATTGTTGCCGGCGACGATCGAACTAGAGGGACACATGCGCCCTCTAGTGGAGTTTCATGTAGCTACCACTCTGGTAGCTTTACATGAAACATAAAAAAAAAAAAAAATAAATTAAAAAAAAAAAATTGGATTTCTGCAATTTTTGCAGAAAAAATAAACCGCCAAGGAGGTTAAGTTACATTAGTTATGTTAATATAGATACAGTAGGTAATATAGGCTTCAATTCATCAAAGGCTGTTCGATAAAACCCCAGTCGTTAAAATACCACATTCGGTATTTTACACTTCACTGTGCTAATTCATCAATATTTTCCCATGTGCGGTAGAGGTTCGTTAAGTTACCGAACTACTATCATCAAAGGCTGTTGGATAACAGCAGAGCAGCTTGGAATGTCTGTGTTGTCACAAGCTGCCTTACAATAGAAGGCATCCCGACATCCCTTTAGATGTAAACGTGTTATTTTTACGGTTTTTTATTCTGCCTCTGCTGCTCTGAATCTGTCCATCAGTCTTTCCTAACATTTTACTTAATTGCCACAAGGTAGATGACCTTCCTGGAGACAATACAAATGCCATGCTTGGTGATTTCACCACCAGCATCTTTGCATTTTCAAACAGGGACTCAAAGCGTTACACCACCGAAAGGCATCTGGAGCTGCCTGCTCCTGTCAAACACAGAGACATCCACACTGAAGGCATTCCAAGCTTGTTATCGACAGGGGAGAGCTGGAGATAATCACCGCACATGTTATCGAATGCTGTAAGCTTGATGAATTGACATTTGCTGATATTTTACTGACTTGTGTTGAGGTAATCACTGAACAAGTCGGTAATTTATCTCACTGCTCAGGAATGTCAGCTTTTCATGCGGTAACAGCTTTGATGTATCAACATTTTACTAAGTGCTCCGTAAAGTCAGCTGTTTTCAGCATTACCGAATGCGGTAATGCTTGATGAATTGAAGCCATAATCTCTCACCCACCCGGTTTTAAAAGAACAGGCAAATGTTTGTGATTTCATGGGGCAGCCATCTTTTTGGTTGAAAGGAGGTGACAGGGAGCACGAGACAGCTCCAACTGTCCTGTGTCCTGATTACCTAACCCCCCCCAGCTGCACACGCTAAGCTTCAAATCTCAAATTCACAATTAAAATTTTTTTAAAATTACGCCAAAACAGCAGAAATAGAACAACATTAGAAATCCCATAATGCTTTGCATAGCATCAGGGGAAAAATGCCCAGGCAGTTTTCTTCTGTATAGCTAAAAATGAGGCTTGGGTAAGAAAAACAAAGTTTTGATGCTATGAAACTGTTAAAGAAACACCAAGACTTTTCATTGCTGCTGAGTAGATTTTTTTTTGTCTGGAGATTCACTTTAAAAGAACTTTAAGTGAGAGGGACATGGAGGCTGAGATTTATTTCCTTTTGAACAAGTTGCCAGGCGTCTTGCCAAACTCTATAGCTGCATGCTTGTTTCAGGTGTGTCATACTGAATTCTGACCCCATTGGCTGCAGTAGCGTAAGACACCTGAGCTGCATGCTTGTTTGGGGTCTATGGCTAAAAGAAAGGATAAACAGGATGGACAGGCAATTTGGCATTGTTTAAAGGACAACTGGAGTATGAATAATATGGAGGCTGCCATTTATTTCCTTTTAAACAATACCAGTTGCCTGGCAGCCCCCCTGATCTATTTAGCTACAGTAGTGTCTGAATCACACAAGAAACAAGCATGCAGCTATTCTCGTCAGAGCTGACAAACACCTGATCTGCTGCATAGTTGTTCAGGGTCTATAGCTAAAAGTATTAGAGGCAGAGGATCAACAAAATAGCCAGGCAACTGGCTTAGGAAATAAATAGGGCAGCCTTCATATGCCTGTTCCCTTTAATGCGGATCCGAGATGAAAAACTAACTATAACAAGTAACTAGTCTATATATCTTATCTAAAGTTTACATAGTTTACACAGCAAATCTAGCTGCAAACAGCTTCAACAGTTTAAGATTATTTATTCCTGTGATACATTGAGAGCAGCTATGTTTTGTTTGTCACATTACACAGGTAATCTGATCTGTATCTCCAGCGCTCAGACTGTGAAAAACATCACCCCTCTCCTCCTCCCTCCTCCCCTCTGCCTCTGAAATATCTGGCTAGTAACCTTCTCCTCTTCCTGCCCAGACTGAGCTCCCATAAGCCCTTGCTACTAAGGCTTACAGTGGAGAAGCTGTGGGCGAGGCTTGTTTAGTTTATAGGGAATTAAGAGTATTAAAAAAAAAAAAAGTATTAAAATAAATTCTATTTATCAGTTTACAGTGACATCGCTGCTAATGTAGCCTATCTGTGATTACGCAACTGATCTATTCACAGCAAAGCATCGACAATAATGCTGGGTACACACGATGCAATTTCCTGCCCAATAGACGGGCATCGTGTGTACATGTCCAAATTGCTCCCGATCGAAAACGAGATCAATTTTTCAGTGAGAACTTTGGGATGGGGACGATCCCGTTATGAATGGGAGCAGATCGGACATGACGGAAATAATCATCCGATTCCAGATCAGACGGGAAACCTTATTGTGTGTATTCAGCATGAGAGTGTAACCTATTATTTCACCAGAGGCTACCAACATCACTGACAAGGCAGCCAATCCAATGTGTAAAGTCCAATGACATCATAAATTCATCTAATATTACTGCTGCACAGTCCTTGTACTTACCAGCTTCTTCCTGGGGCCGGACTCCATGTAGTAAGCATAAGGATATGTGTATTGCAGAGTGTATCGGCACTGGGTCATGGGAACAAGAGAGCAGAGGTAAAATAAAGAACAAACTGAAATACATGTAAATTCACAGCAAACCTATAAGCAAAAAGATACTTACTTGGGTAGTGGGAAGCCTCTGGATGCCCAAAGGCTACCCAGATTCTCCACGAGCCCAGCACTACTGGCCGGGACCCTCTATGTGTCTCTGTGGATGCCCTTGGGTCTGTACTGCACGAGTGAGTACAGTCCGTGTGGCGCCCATAGAACAAAGCTGCTCGTGCACAGAGGAGAAAGCTGTGCACAGCTGGTTTCGTGCTAATGGGCATGTGCAGGTTTGTACTTGGGTCTGTACTGCACGAGTGAGTACAGTCCGTGTGGCGCCCATAGAACAAAGCTGTTCGTGCACAGAGGAGAAAGCTGTGCACAGCTGGTTTCGTGCTAATGGGCATGTGCAGACTGTACTTGGGTCTGTACTGCACATGAGAGTACAGTACATGTAGGGCCCATAGAACAAAGCTGCTCATACGCAGAGGAAAAAGCTGTGTACAAGCGGTTTTGTGTTACTAGCCCTGTGCAGGCCATACTTGTGCAAACACAGTATGGATGCGCTCATCTAGAAAAACATATTTGACATGCTCTTGTCGAGCAAGTTTAGAGGGATCCTGCACTTAAACAGAGGGGCTCCGGGAGGATTGGGGAAGCCACAGGATTGTCCTATTATTTAGCCAAGTATGTCTTCTAAACTGCTTCAGGTATGCATTAATATTTTTCTCTGGAGCGCAACCATTTCTGTTTAGCCACTCAAACATCTCTGTCCCAATACACCTGGCTGGGCGACAGCAACACAAAGGAGTTCAATTCTGCATCCTCCTGCATGCTTACTGGGCTGTGTAAATTACAGAGGGGCTGTCCTCTATGTGCTCTTGCCCTGTAAGCTGTGTAAACTTCCCCCCGTCCCATGTAGCTAAAAAAACAAGTTTAGATGATTATGCGTAGTTCAAATACATAATGTCATATTGACGGTTCTCCAATATGCCCCTCAGGGTCACCGGAAGCCTTAGAAATTCAGCTGATTCCACAGTTCCTATTTTGTAAGTGTTGCATTCAAATGCACAAAGAGTTATGACTTGATATCATTTGAAAGTTACTTTTGCTGTCCACTGTGCAAAAATGAGGAAAAGCAAACAAAAAAAAACAAAAAACAAACTTATTTCAGTTATTTCTGTGACTGCTTTAAAATGGCTCGAGTCTAAACAAAACCCTTTTTGAATCATCCTTCCACATTAAACAATATTCTGATGTAATACACATTACAGTCAACAGGTGTCCCTGTCTTACAACGTAAGAGATAAAACAAGATACATACAGACATGCAGAACAGCATGGAGACCTGCACAGTAATAAAAGGCTCAGTGGCCTTGCAGAAGTACTAATCAGACCAATATCAAACACTAAAATTAAAACCACAGGAAAAGCAGCTGTTTATCTTGCCCAGGTTACCTTTGCCAGCAGCTTTGCAGCATTCTGTAAGTACTGCCAATCAATCCAGGTGCCGAGGTTATTCATGACCCGCTCCTGGATCTTCTCCTGAATTTGCTGGTAGGTTTGGGCTTCCAGCTGTAGACTTTTATTGTGATTCTCCCACTGCCAGACAGAAAGTGGCAGAGGGTTAGTGTAAACAAAACAAAAAAAAACAAAAAACAAAAAAACAACAACAAATGACAGCATTGATACACAAAGGAAGTGTGATGTCAAAGGAACACAGAATGTGCCATTGAGGTGGCCATACATCTCAGGATCTGACACCGGACTACATAGGAGGCCAGAATCCACACTGGTGTGAAAATTCAAGGGTGGTAAGTGGATAGAAACAGGACATAGAATAGTGTTGGACAGAACTGGAACATACGCTAACTGTGCTTTCCCCTGCTGCAGCACACCATGTTTCCTGTCCTCTCTGAACTCAGCTGGAGGGTGGGTCAGTCAGGTGTGGCAAAGCAACAGCCCAAGTAGGCAGGCTAGCATGTGGCTGGACAGTGTGCCAGTTAAGGGCTCCGCCTCTGACCATAGGAGACCAGGGTTCGAATCTCAGCTCTTCCTGTTAAGTAAGCCAGCACCTATTCAGTAAGGAGACCTTTGACAGGACTCCAACACTGCCACTGTGCCTAGTGACTGCAGCTCTCGCGCTTTGAGTTGGACAGGAGTGTTGTGTCTACACGAGGAGGTGGGACCTGCAGTTTACAGGAGGTTCACTATCGTCAGACTTCACTCTGGCAGGAGGAAACCAGCCAGCAAGTGAACCCGAGGAAAACCTCAGGTCGAAAAAAAAAGCCTTACAAATAATGAGGGAAGCCTCTGGATCTAGAGGCTTCCTGTGTCCTCTTCATCCGGACCCTCTGGAAGATCCAGGCCACACTCCCCTTCATGCACAAGCTCTGCCGTGCCACACCTGCACGTGTACTAGTATGGAACCGCTCATGCAATGCATGAAGGAGCGTGACCTGGATCTTCAATACAAGCTCTGGTTGGATTTCTTTGAGGAGTCTGCAAGCAGCAATGGAGGACAGCATGGGAAGCCTCTTCAGGATCCAGAGACTTCAATCTTAGGTAAGTTTTTTTTTTTTTTTTTTGACCCAAGGTTCGCCTTCAGTACACTTTAAAGGAAACCAGAGCTGATAAAAGTTTTATACATACCTGGTGCTTCCATGTGCCCGGTATCGGAACTGGAGAAGGCTGAGGACGGTGGCGTGGGAGTGATCCATGCGGATGGGGCTGGAGGAAGCCCCAGGTATGTATAAAACGTATCTTTTATCAGCTCTGGTACACTTTAAGTATAAATGCATACCTGCAGGTAAGCACGGCTAAAGGCTTTGGAATTTGAAAATACCTATAAATGTACACTAATCAACATGATTGATTTTAGAGTATGCTGTGCTCAGCTTTGGGTTTAGCTGGGCTGTAACCTGACAGTCAACTAAGCGCATCTCCAGCTTGGTCCTACCCTCTCGAAGTAGAAGAGGTATTTCTTGAGGGCCTCTCTGGCCTGGGCCTGCTGACTCTGGTTTACAATGTCGGGGTTCTCTTTGTACCGGCTGCACTCGTAATACTCGCTGCCGTGCGTCTTCCAGTCGCCAAGGCACATCCAGCAAAAGTCTGAAAAAACAAAGGGGATTTCCTTAGTGTCAATTAGTACTTGGCTGAAATTCCACTATCAGGAATCATTGTGCAGGAATAACAGAGCCACAGGTAACAAATATATAAAATGGCCTTTTTTTTTTTTTGTTTGTAAGATAGTAAAAGTAACTGAAGTTGTATAGTTATAAGGGAGCCTTAAAAGAAATCTGAAGTGAATTTAAAGGGAACCTGAAGTGAGAGGGATATGGAGGCTGCCATGTTCACACCAGAAACAAGCGTGCAGCTAATCTGGTCAGATTTGACAAAAATGTCTGTGGCTAAACAGTATTAGAGGCAGATGATCAGCAGGATAGCCATGCAACTGGTATTGCTTAGAAGGAAATAAATATGGCAGCTTCCACATCCATCTCACTTCATTTGTCCTTTATAAAAAAATAAAAAAAAAACCAGATACTCCCCTAAGGAGAGGGAAGGCTCTGGGGTCCTATAGAACCTTCCTGCTCCTCTCACGGTCCTCTCTTTCCAGCATTGTCAACACCGTTAGAGGTATTCGACCAGTCGACTGAATACTGCTCTGTGAAGCTTCGGGAGCCAGAGTGCTTCGAAGACCGGCTGCTCAATATTGTGCATGTGCAGTATAGAGCTGCCCATCTTCGGGAGCGGTCAGGCTCCCAAAGCCTCATGTAGCAGCAGATCTGACCGGGGGTTGTCTGGGTGAAAGTGTTGGAACAACGGGACCGTGAGAGGAACGGGAAGGCTTTATAGCAATGTTTCTCAACATTTTATTGGCATGTACCCCTTTTAAAACCCAGTACTCACCAAGTACCCCCAGCATAGTAACTATTATCACAAGTACCCCTTGACAAATATGTATTTAATCGTAGTTCAATGGTAATTGAGTAAACAATTTCCAAGCATCGATTATTGCTTTTAATTAGCTAAATACTAATTTGGTGTTTAAAGGGCCACTACAGCGAAAAACTGTAAACATTTAAAATATGTGCAAACATACAAATAAGAAGTACATTTTTTTCCAGAGTAAAATGAGCCATAAATTACTTATCTCCTATAATGCTGTCACTTACAGTGGGTAGTAGTAATCTGACAGAAGTGACAGGGTTTGGACTAGTCCAAACCCTGTCACTTCTGTCAGATTTCTACTACCTACAGTAAGTGACAGCAACATAGGAGAAAAGTAATGTATGGCTCATTTTACTCTGGAAAAAATGTACTTCTTATTTGTATGTTTGCACATATTTTAAATTTTACAGTTTTTCGCTGTAGTGCCCCTTTAAAGAGAACCTGAACTGAAAAAAAGTCAAAATAACCATACACAGGTCATACTTACCTCCCGTGTAGTCTACTCAATCTATTTCTCCTCTCCTGCGTCTCATTTGTCCACTGCGATCAATGGATTTCTCAGTCCTCCATTTTAAAAATAGCCATTATCTCCTACCAGCTTCCTGGTCAGCACACAGTTAAACTGTAATATCACCCACTTGAGCCATAGGGAAACATTGACATTACCTTGCACATTCAGTTGTAACTGACAGCTGCTTATATATAACTGACAGCAACTGGTATATTTCAGTTCTGACAAAATATTGTCAGAAGTGGAAGGTATCACTGTAAGGAGAAAATGGTGAGCTTCTGAGAGGAAGTGACGGTGAGGTTAGTATGTAATATTCATTTGCAGCTACGTCATGTGTTTATTTTAAATAATTTTCAGTTTTTTGTTTTCAGTAATTACTTTATTCTCTATGCATTTTAAAGGGAAATACAAGGAAAAAATGAAAAAACACACTTTCTCCAATTTCATCCCCTATGGTATTAATATAAACACTGCTACTGTACATAAAACCCACACATTTTATCTGCCCATTTGTCCTGGTCATCACAAGATTTTAATTATGTCTCTATGACAAAGTATGGTGACAATATATCGTTTGGAAGTAAAGGTGTATATATATTTTTTTGGGGGTAAGTTTTCTTTTTCCCTCACAATTTTCACGTGCACGGGGATGCACGTGCACCCGCAGGAGCACTCACGCGCACAGCGGCGGCAGCACTGTCTGACATCCTGGAGCCATTAAGAGGCTCTAGCAGGACATTTTTATAAGTCAGCATGTCATTAAGTGGTTAAATAAGATGCATCATTTTCCAAAACTCTAAATTAGTTATTGTTGGTTAAAGGGACTCCGAGCAGTGCAGAAACTATGGAAAGATGCATATCATTGTAAAGCTCTCTGTCTCCTCTTACCAAATATATAGAAAGCGCCGCCCTACGCCTTTTAGTTGTCGCTATTTTTGCGATTGAAATTGCTGCGGCCGCGATTTCAATCGTGAAAATAGAGAAAACTAAAAGGTGTAGGGCGATGATTTAGGTGTCGCCAGAAAGAGGAGAAAGAAAGCTTTAAAATGATATCCATCTTTTCATAGTTATATTGTACTACACAGGGCGACTTTTTCCTAAAGTCAGCAGCTCCATTCTGCTGAATGGAGCTGCTGACACTGGGTAAAGTGTCGTCCTGTGTAATACAAGTAACTATAGAAAGATGGATATCATTTTAAAGCTCTCTTTCTCCTCTTTCTGGCGACACCTAAATCGTCGCCCTACACCTTTTAGTTTTCAGTATTTTCGCGACTGAAATCGCGGCAATTTCAATTGCGAAAATAGCGAAAACTAAAAGGCGTTGGGCGACTGTTTATATATCATAGGAAAGAGGAGAAAGAGCTTTAAACTGATATGCATCTTTCCATAGTTTCTGCACTGCTCGGAGTCCCTTTAAGTATATCAACCCCGGGTACCCCCTGGAACAATCAGAAGTGCACCTTGGGGTACGCATACCACACGTTGAGAACCTAGGCTCTATAGGACCCAGAGCCTTCCCTCTTCATAGGCGAGTATCTGTAATTTTAAATCTACTTCAGATTTGCTTTAAGTGAAGGAGAAAATTTAACATTTACTTACCTGGGCTTCATTCAGCCTCCTGCAATCTATCAGGTCCCTGCTGTCATCCCGGTCCACTGTGAACCAATACTGGACATGTGCTGCCCCACTTGCACGCCTCCTCGATTGAAGCTCTCATTTCCGGGAGCGTTCTGCACAGTTGCACGTTTCACAAACTGCACGTGTGCAGAATGTGGCCAGCCATGGGAGCGCAATAGAGGCATATGCAGCCAGGACAGTGCATGGGAAGACAGCAGTGCGGACCAGAAGGAAATGATAGACTGCTGGGGGCAGGAAGAAGACTCAGATGAGTAAACATCAGCGATTTTCCTCCACTTAGAGTTCCCTTTAAATTTAGCGGTCCTTAGAGTAAAGCAAAGATCAGGTCAGAGATACTTACCATGCTTGCATTTCGAACATTGCTGTAAGAAGAAGAGAAAAAAAACAAAACAGTATTACTAATGCTCAAGTCTATTATACTGAACACTGGGCACCATCAGTAGAGACAGTCAATTATATGCTATTACTTCAAGCTTGCATGTAGATTTAAAGGGAACCTGAGATGTGGGATTAGCAATAAAATAAATTCCTAGGTGTGTATGATCACTCCCACAACGTCCTCTTCTCCCTCTCCGTTCGCCCACAATTGGCCCCCGGAAAATGCTCCGGCTCCATGGGCTGACTGGCCCCAACTGACAGATTTTCCAGGGCCAGTGGTGGGCGAACGGAGAGGGAGAAAAGGACACCGTGGGAGCGATCAGGCCGGAGGGGGCTGGAGGAAGCCCCAGATATGTATATATTTGATATATGTATAGATATGTATATTTTAATGAGGGGGCCCCATCTTAGGTACTCTTTAATGCCAAATGTATACACCTAGGAATTGGGCCAATCAAAAGCTTAAGTGCATAAGATTGGTCAAATTCCAAGCTGCATACAATTTACATTACACTTTCATGCAATAACATTTTTCAAGCAAAGTTATTTCATCAGGTGCATTACTCTCCCGATAAAAAAAAAAAAAAAAGGTCAGTTCACATCAGAAGGCTTCGGCAAAATACATCTAACTGCCGAATTGCTACATTTTGGATGGCAAACCATTCAGAAGAATTGATACAGCACGTCCCTACAGTACCCTAAAAACTAACCTTTATTGGGTATGTATTAAAATAAATATGTCTAGAAAATACTTGTTCAGAACTCTGACTAAAACTACATCTATATCTGATGGGTTTTATGGTTTTCAGTGGTGGCGTGTTTATTTGATATAGCATGATGCACTATATTCACCTGATGAAGCTCTATTTTTAAGCAAAACAGGTTTACCCGTGTGTATAGCACCTGCACATTGACTTTTTTTGCCCCCATTCCCTATTGGACTGCAACCCAGCAGGCCATGCGGTAGGTCTGGGAATTCATTTGTAACAAAAAAAATTTATTTTGAGTCGATGTGAGACCCTAAACCACTGCCAACCCCTGGATAGGAGGTGCATTGCATTTCTCACATGCGCCCCTCTGGTGTCTGGTACTGTTATGAGTTGGATAACTCTATACAAGTATTTTTCTATACATATTTATTTTAATACATACCCAATAAATGCTAATTTTTTAATAACTGTTGAGTTATTTCCCTTGCGGGAAACATGCTGCTGAGTATATTGTGGATTGTTATGCCCCTCTCCATTTATATCCACCAACTTTAATAAGTCGAGGGATCAGTGATCGGTGTCTAACCACATTTAGGCACCCTGCAAATCAGTTTTGTGATTACGATTTGAAATGCGGATTTTCCCTGAATGCAATCAACAGAAAAACGGAGGGAAAAAACGCAGCATGCAGTAACGATTAAAATCGGAATCTGATGTAAAAAACGGAATCTGAATCGCATGCAGTGTGCAGGAAGCCTTACTCACATATTTTATTACTGCTCAACTACAAAAAGTAGTAAAACCAACGACGATGCCAGGTAGAATAATATACACCATGCCTGCCGAGAGCCCGTATAAGTTACTCCTGTTATTTTTTTTTGCTTAGCTGCTCCCAAGGTTTTAAATTTAGGTTAGGTCACTTGCCCGGAGGTTTGCCTCACCGTGGCGCAAGTGTCTAGTATAATATAGCATGCAAACCATATTGGAAGCTAAAGTTCCTCCTAGTTTAATAAATGTTAGCATTTATTTGGATGCAGGGCATGCATTTTCCAGTCTGGCAGAGGCGGTGTATGCCTGTGCGATTAACCATTCAATTGCAACATGTGTTTAGGGAAGCACAGCCTTTCCCCCCTACCTTTCCTTAACTTTGTAACTGTCAGGTTAGCTGCTCCCAGCCCCTCCTCCTGAGTTTCCTGTTTGCATGATAAGTAGTAGCAGATTTGCATATGATTTGCATCTGAATTGAATGCGAAGTGTGCAGAAAATCTATTTAGTTGCTGCACACTGAGCTGGTGGTCATTTCAGATGCAGCCTTAGTGGTATGCGCTGGCGTTCTCCTCGCTACTCCTGTTATTTGCCCAAGGAAGCAGGTGAAATACCTGCAAAACTCGCACCGTTTGTGGAGTGTACAATAAAGTTTTTTTCCCTGATAAAGATGATTCAGGTCTTCAATAAGGAGGCAAGTCCACCACTACCTCCAATTTGTAAACCGTTTTAGAGTATTTTATTCTTCCAGGCGCTCCGGTTTCGTTCTATTAACTATAAGTGGTCCACCCCTGGTGGAGGGGTGTTGCTCCCTATATTCTGACTCGTGCCTGTGCAGTAGAGCGGATACGATCGGCGATTTCCGCCTAACCTGAACGAAGAGCCGCTAGTGCACCTGCGCAGGATTGGGGTTGGTAAATATTTATCTCACCGCGCTTCGGGGGAGACTGCAGAGCTGGATTGCTGGGACACCAAAGGACGGGGGAAGCCTCGTTAGGATCCAGAGGCTTCCCCCTCCCGAATTAAGTATCCCCCAGAGGGTTTTAATTTCATCACAGATCCTCTTTAACCCGAGTGGGGTGAGATCTAATCTCTCCACCTGCCTGTACAGTGGTTGCCTTAGAGGTAACCCATCTTGGTGAGTATTTATTCACACCTAGTTTGTCTCACCCTCTTTAACCTCCCTGGCGGTAAGCCCGTGCTGAGCACGGGCTATGCCGCCGGGAGGCACCGCTCAGGCCCCGCTGGGCCGATTTGCATAATTTTTTTTTTGCTGCACGCAGCTAGCACTTTGCTAGCTGCGTGCAGTGCCCGATCGCCGCCGGTACCCGCCGATCCGCCGCTATACGAGTCGCCGCAGCCGCCCCCCCCCTAGACCCCGTGCGCTGCCTGGCCAATCAGTGGCAGGCAGCGCCGTGGGGTGGATCGGAGTCCCCTTTGACGTCACGACGTCGGTGACGTCATCCCGCCCCGTCGCCATGGCGACGGGGGAAGCCCTCCAGGAGATCCCGTTCTTTGAATGGGATCTCCTGATCTCCGATCGCCGGCGGCGATCGGAGGGGCTGGGGGGATGCCGCTCAGCAGCGGCTATCATGTAGCGAGACCTCGTCTCGCTACATGAAAAAAAAAAATGTTTTTTAAAAAACGTATTTGCTGCCCCCTGGCGGATTTTGACAAACCGCCAGGAGGGTTAATATACTACACTAATGTGGGTTCTCGATATCCGTTGTTTATTTTAAAAAACAAAAAGCAATGACGAAAGCCCCAATAAAAAAAAAAAATAAATAAATAAAAAGGAAGAACTTACCATGTGATTGCACCCTCCGTTTTTTTCAATACAAATATTGCACTTGGGACACTGTTGGAGAAACAATAACCCATCAGAATACCCAGAACAATTTAAGGCACTCCATACACAAACATACACATATTACTAGTTAGACTGACCTATTTTCATAAACACGCCACTGAATAGATTTGTTTGCCCAAATGTGTAAGTTACATTAGGCATGAATGCTGGCATTCCTGGTCACTTAACATGCAGTTTTCACCAAAGACAATCCGCTGACTGTCATTTATAACTTGTTCATTTTTCAAAGGTTTAGATATTCAGGCTTAACGTTTTTGTAGTTAGGACAGATTGTTGATGGGTCCTCTTGTAAGATTTTAAAGGGAACCTAAATGTGAGGTATATGGAGGCTGCCATATCTATGGCTAAAAGTTTTAAGGTGATCATACATCAAGCAAATTGGTGGCTAATTGACCATCCCATTCAATTTATAATTGAATGAAATTAGGTGCTGCCAAGAGCATTCTCGATCGAAGATGCAAGCAATTTCAGGGCAAAATTGGTCACATGTATCGATCAGGAATGCTGCAAGATGTCAGGCCGACAGGCTCGATTGGGTGCGCTGTGGTAACTGCGTGCGCTATCAGGACGAGCGACGGACGTGACAGAACAGCCTGCGCTGTCCCTCTTGGGGCAAAAAGTGCCCCGTGCATAAATACTTAACCTGTCGGTGCCCGCTGACTACTCCGCCTTCTTCACATTGGTATTGCATGCCGAGGTATTGCACGTGTCACACGCGCCCACTTATACGTCGAAAACCACATGTGGCGCATGTATGTGAGGAAGAGGATGAAGACAGTGGTGGTGACAGGTAAAGTATTTATGCAAGGAGCACATTTTACACTAGAGAGGGCAGCAAGGCGGGGTTACTAGGCTGATTCCTGAAAGACAATGCTGAAACTGATCAGGAATCGGTGCCCATGAGATCTCTCTCTGATCAGATCAACCCACTCCTACATCGTCTGACGTATGGGCACCTTTACAGGCAGTGGACCAGCAGGGAAGTTAGGCAGCGTGCATTGCTTAACCTCCTTAGTGGTAATCCCGAGTCAGGCTCGGGCCGGAAATCCCCAGCTCAGAGCGGTAACCCCGAGCTGGATCCGTGGGAGTTGTGTAATGTGCAGGGCTGCCGCAAATCTATCTAGCAGTATGATTATTTTTAGGGTACTAAAACAGGCCTGGGCAAACTATGCGGCCCGGCCCACATAATGCGGACCGCACGCCTATCATTTTTGGCCTCCCCCCTTTCCTGCAGTCGCGAGCGGGCGATTAGCAGGGGTTAATACTTAAGCACTCACTGCTTCCTGCGTCACGTCTCCATGCTAACAGTCACGTGCACATCATCACATGACACTCCAGCTTATCACAAGCTGCGTAAGTATTAACTCCGTTAAAGCGGAAAATAACCCTGCATTTCAACTTTGCTCTAAAACATTTACAGCATATTATATGCAACCATTTTTTTTACTAGACCAGCATAGGAAGGGTTACACACAGAGCTTTAAAGTTCCGTGGATAGAAATGCAGACGCATCCGAAATTTAGATAGATACATTTAAGTAAACACAATGTAACAAGTGTGAAATGTGACACACGCTGACTGTGCAGGAGCTGGAGGACAGCCAGAGTGTGTAACATTCACCACTTGTTACATAGTGTTTACTTAAATGTATCTAAATGGCTGCTGCAGCATTTCTATCCATGGAACTTTAAAGCTCTGTGTGTAACCCTTCCAATGCTGGTCTAGTAAAAAAAAAAAATATGCTGGTTGCATATAATATGCTGTAAATAATGTTTTAGAGCAAAGTTGAAATGCAGGGTTATATTACGCTTTAATCCCCCGCTCGTGATCCTGCAAGAAGGTCGGAGGGGAAGAGAAGGGAGGAATCTGACCGCCTATCAGCGAGCTGGATGAACCGCTCATGTGGGCTGCATTCAGCCCAGGCGCCATAGTTTGCCCAACGCTAGTGTAAAAGCTTGTGAAAAAATTGCACCGCATTTATACACTAAAATCCAGAAATAATCATACTGCTAGGGAGGTTAAAAGGAAGTAAATGTGTCGGCCTCCATATCCCTCTCATTGTACGGTTCCCTTTGATGCAGGCTGTTGCCACCATGGGGATATCCATTCCCTTCCCCTTCATGTTATACAGCTGGAAGTGAAATGGACAGAAAATACTAAGGATTTAGTCCCCCATAACTCCATCTCCAATAAAGCTTGGCTACATTTCCATTTTTAGAGGAGAGATGAAAGGACAAATCAAGGCAGCTACACAGGTGTGTCAGCAGGGAAGGGATCCGAGGAGTGAGAAACTGAATGACAACACAGTTCTTTAGGCTGCAGAATTCTTAACACATGGCTGCTAGAAATGCCGATCTCTCGTCTAAGTACTATGTAATAGATCTGACTGCCTGTGCCAAACACGTCTCCCGTCTCCCACTGCCCTCTCATCTATAGCCTGCTGTACACTGGCAGACTTTCTCCCGACCAGAACACAGATCCATCTGATCAACATGCAATCAGAGAGTGATTAACCCCGCTGGCGGTAAGATTATTCCTGGATTTTAGGGTCTTTTTTCAAAGGTTTCAGACCCTAAAATCAGGAAATAGTCATGCTGCCTAAATGCTAGCAGCAGCCCCTGTTCATACTCACCTCCCCGGGCTCCAGGGCTGCAATTTTACCTCCGTCCTCCAGGTGGCGCTGTAACTTTGCAGAGATCAATGATGGTGAGCGTTTCAGAGCCTCTGAGGACATAAAGGAGAATGGCTACAGACGTTTGGATCACACGGGAGGTTAATAAAAGCTCCCGCTGTGCGCTATACTCTGTATAGAGCTCCCAGCGGCTAGCCCGAGCTTAGCTCAGGATTTCCGCCAGGGAGGTTAATCATTGCCATACACTGCACATTAACAGCTTTCAGCATAAAATCTTAATAAATTTCCATCTCTCTAGCCGGCCCGCTACTTCCTCTGTGCGGCCCGTAGTAACCAGACGGCAAGTACGCTCTCACCTATGGTTCACAGGGTAACTAGTAGATGACGGCGGTTCAGAGGAAGGAGCGCACCAGCTGGCGAGATGAGTGTTATATAGCGCTTCAATGTGCTACTACTCTGCATAGAGCACAGGTATCAAACTCCAGTCCTCGAGCGCCATATCCATACCAGTATTTAGGATGGACTGAGAAATGTGCTCTATGTTATGAACCACTCTTTTCCCGATTTAGTCCCATCAATTAAATTTAAGCTGTGCAAAAATTGAGTGAGGACCTTGGTCCTGGAGTTGGACATGCCGGCCATAGAGCCTCCGGGACAGCACTATTAGAAGAGGACGTGTCTCTGGCTGAAGTGGCTTCCCACGTCCTTGAACAACAGCCGTTCCAGTGCTGGGACCCCGAAGGGTGACCTCCCTGCACACAAGCACTAGCTAGCTCAGGCTTCGGGTAAAAATAGCCAAGCCCGATCGAGACTGTGCTACTATGCAGAAACACGGACTTCAATCCTGTATGGCCTTTTCCAGAGAAAGCCGAGCGGGACGGTGCTATCTCGGAGGTCTCAGCACTAAAAACGGGGCTGTGGAGGACGACAGGGGTAGCTTCTTTAGGATCCAGAGGCTTCCTCCTCTCAAAGTAGGGACTCCCTAGGGGCACTTTTTCCCCACCAGGTATACTTTAAACCTACTCTCTGGCTTGCATAATATTCTCAGTCAGTGGGGCAGAGTGCATCATCCCATGACAGATCAGCTGATACACAGCCAGGGGTGTGGCCAAGAGTACATATCTGACTCCTGCAGAATACTTTCAGAGAGCTCGTGCGCAGCAAAGGTGGGGGGCGAAGAGGACAAGGGAAGCCTCTGACTACCCTAAGGCTTCCTTCTATCTAGGGGAATATCCAACTTTTCTTTTTTACTTAACCGCCTCAGGTTCACTTTAAAGGAGTCATCAGGGGGAAAAAAAATTAGTTTCATTTACCTGGGGCTTCTACTAGCCCCATGCAGCCATCCTGTGCCCTCGTAGTCACTTACTGCTGCTCTGGTCTCCCTCCGTCAGCTCGTTTAGTTTTTGCCGACCTCGGGGTCGGCGGGCCGCATTGCATACATTTTTACGCATTCCCGCTGGTGCAGGAACATTAACACATACATTTTTACGCGTTAGTGGTTCCATGCGTAAATTTTTACGCGTTGAACCGCTAACGCGTAAAAATGTATGTGTTAATGTTCCTGCACCAGCGGGAATGCATAAAAATGTACGCAATGCGGCCCGCCGACCCCGAGGTCGGCAAAAACTAAACTAGCTGACGGAGGGAGACCAGAGCAGCAGTGAGTGACTACGAGGGCACAGGATGGCTGCATGGGGCTGGTAGAAGCCCCAGGTAAGTGAAACACTTTTTTTGCCTGATGACTCCTTTAAGAGGTGGGATTTGACCACTCTAAAACCTTCCCAACAAACTCAGTAACAGAGCTGACATCCTTCCGAGCCCCAGTGCGTAGTGTCAGAGAAGGTTACATAACGTGCAGGAAGAGCCAGAATCTGCCTTACATCTTTAGTGTGAGCACTGATGTAGTTTGCTGTTTCGGAGTCATCCGCACACTTCGTTAGCCACTTCCGGATGGTGGCGCAGTCTGTGGGAGCGTGGTACATTTGGCGGCAACGGAAGCTATGAAGAAGAAACATAAAAATCATGTTACTGGGTGGGAACATTCTTTAAACCTCCTAAGCATTCATTTAAATACAACATCTAATAGAATATTAAGCAGTGTGCCCAGGTGTTACATATTGGGTCAAATGAGGACACTGCAGCTAAAAATCCTCTTGAAAATATTTTATCATGTGATGTGAAGCAGCTGAATGAACTAACAGCAGGCT
Source organism: Hyperolius riggenbachi (assembly GCF_040937935.1). Classification (NCBI taxonomy): domain Eukaryota; kingdom Metazoa; phylum Chordata; class Amphibia; order Anura; family Hyperoliidae; genus Hyperolius; species Hyperolius riggenbachi. The sequence goes on from NC_090654.1 coordinate 47,094,049, forward strand.
TTATGGGCGAAGGAGCCTCTGATTGGCTCAGTATCATCATGTGTTCGAAGGGAGAGCAGGTAATAAGCCAAGATTTTTGCAATGTAACCCGACAGAACTGTATAGTAAAAGCCAGGGCCAGCTTGCTTAGAAATGTAAGGCATGCCTTGTGAGCCAGATTCCTCCTGTGAAAGGAATTAAATGAAGCTTATTAGAAAAAAAAATGTAATTACAAAAGCTATACATAGCTGTAGATGGGCTTCAAAGATCATCACCAGGCACAGGCTTAAAGGGAAGGTTCAAGCAAAATAAAAAAATGAGTTTCACTTACCTGGGGCTTCTAACAGCCCCAGGCAGCCATCCTGTGCCCCTGTAGTCAATCACTGCTGCTCCAGTCCCCCGCTAGCAGCTTGCCGACCTCGGAGGTCGGCGGGCCACATTGCGTACATTTTTACGTATTGAACCAGTAATGCGTAAAAATGTATGTGTTAATGTTCCTGCACTAGCGGGAATGCGTAAAAATGTACGCAATGCGTCCCGCCGACCTCCTAGGTCGGCAAGCTGCCAGCGGGGGACTGGAGCAGCAGTGAGTGACTACGAGGGCACAGGATGGCTGCAGGGGGCTGGTAGAAGCCCCAGGTAAGTGAAACTTTTTTTATTTTGCTTGGACATTTCCTTTAAGAATACCCTCTGACAGCCTAATAATCAGGGGGCCTTGTGTTAGACAAGGCTTGGTCATCTAGAAATCCTGTTTATAAAAGTGCCAAGTGACTACAGCTGCTACCGGGATTCCTCATGTTATCTGGAATTAACAGCTCTGCATGCTGAAAAAGTCCATGTAACAGAATGACTGGTGAAGGTGCCCCTAACGAGATACTTAGAGGAACTGTACTGAAAATAACAAAATGAGTACAATTCCTTTTTACAATATTCATTTATAGATTAATCCGTGTTTGCTCATTGCAAAAAGCTTCCTCTCCCCGATTCGCTTGTTTGGCAGTTGGAAAAAGCGGTCATTTCCCACAATGCAACGGGGTTCACAGACCGCAAACTGTCAGGACCATGGTCCCGACATCACACTGTGGGAGGGGTTTCACCATAATATCAGCCAAACAGACCCCCCCCCCCCCCCCCCGATGATTTATTTGAGATATGGTAACGGCTGGTTCAGACGAACGTTTGGAGGCGTCGCGTTCATTGGCGTCGCGGTGGCAATGCGTTTGAGCTTTCAGCAGCGTTCGCGGTGCGTTCGGATGCGGTCGCGTTTTTTCTTCCCCTAGGGGGACATTACCTGTCGCGGTTAACTGCCCCTAGAAGCAACATGTAGCTTCCAGGGGCTCCTTGAACGCCAGTGAAAATCGGGACCCGAACGCCGCGTTCGTGTAAACGCGCGTAAAAGCTTGGTACAAACGCTCCCATTCACTTGAATGGGAGCGTTTAACGCCAAGCCCTGAACGCTGGCGGTAAACGCTGCACAAGCGTCCGTCTGAACCAGCCCTAAAGATTTCTCGTGGTAAAGGGGTTATCGGCTTCTGATTGGGATGAGATTCAATCCTTGGTTAAAGTTCCTCCATAAAAAATGAAATTTAAAAACGAACACAAAAACAATACAATAAAAAAGCATCATCATAGTCCTGTCCTAGAACTCCTAGAACTGGGAATGCATCGCTGTTAATGCATCGCTGGAATAACTAGGTTGTAATAAGCCAGCAGTGGCAGCTCTCACACATCTCCCATTAGGGAGTGTTCCTGCATCATGTCCTCTATGGTGGAATTATGAGCGCTGAGATCTGCTGAACAAGGTGAGGATAAAGAGTTAGACGTACAGAATGTTTGTGTGCAGCTCTGGGACTTCCCAAGCCAGTGGTGTGAACTTGGCTCTCACACTGCACAACACCTGGCACATCACAAAGTCTGGGAATGACACCAGTATGTGAGGCCTGACCTACATGAATCCTCGCCCTGCGGGCAGAGCTCTGAGCGGCCTGAAACAATCTGCTGCATGCCATTTATGCAGAGTGTATGTCATGGGGAACATCAGAAACACATTCTAAAACAAGGATATCTTTGCTTAAAGCAGACCTGAACTCATAACTTCCTCTCTGATCTAAAAGATAAGCAACAGCATAATAACCTTTAAACAAAAAACATTTGTTACAACTGATACAATTCTTGCAAATAATTCTGCAGTGTCTACCTCCTGCTTTCACGGAAGCAGACATTGTTAGCATTCCGGTGTTTACCAATTAGCAGCTCTGCTAAGGAAGAGGAGATTTCTGAGCCAACACAGATCAAATTACACTTGTGATTAGTCACAGATGAGGGGGAATTAGACAGGCAAGACTCTCTACGGGGCATTTCCCTATGTTTTCCTTCTGTTCTGTGCAAGAGTTCAGGTCCACTTTAAGCTGGCCATACACAGATTTTGCATCGATGTGGCAAAACAAACGATTCCCCTCTGAAAGGAATGGATTCAGGAAGGAATAGATTCCTACCACACACACTTTACCTCATTTTTCAATAGATTCCAGCATGGAAATAAAAAAATGATCGTCCTGCAATGTTGCATTGTTTGATGCAGTGGAAGGCTATGGGCCGCCAATTTACTAACGGTTCCTAAAATCAACATAGATCTTTGTCCCTGTCCGTTCAATACTTTCGATCGATTTTGGTCAAAATACACCGAAAGTAGATCGATACGACATTTTCTTCGCAGATCGATCAACAGATACTGGCAACCTGATCAGGGAAATTTGAGTGCAGGGTAAAGCCGGAAAACAGCTCCCCCTGCTCCTGCGAAACTCCTGGCGTTAATTACTATTTCCCCTCCAGGCTGCTATTGCCACTTGGGAAAGCGGTCACTAGGCTCGCTGCTATTGCTGGTGGCCAATTACACTGTTTTTATCATAATTTAACCACTTAAGGACCAGGGGTGTTTTGCCTGATCTGTGTTGCGTGTGCTCTCCAGCCCGCTGTGCTGTACAGATCATGATTGAGCCAGGGCAACCAGACCCCCCCTCCCCCTTTTCCCCCGGGGGGGGGGGGGTGTCTGATCGCGGCCGGCTGTGTTTAGCGGGCGGGGGGGGGGGGGGGGGATTTCCACCCTCCCTCTCCCTACCTCCCTCTCCCTATGGCTTCAGCCTATCAGATGCCGGCGATCACCTTTACGGTGTAAGCAGCGGAGATTTCTTCCCCGCGTGTTTACAATTAGCTTGCGAGCCGCAATCGGGGGCTCGCAGGCTGTTCACGAAGACACCCTCTGTGAACTGACATGGAACATCGAACGAGCGGCCGTTTCCATGGTAACACCACTTCAACCTGCCTTGAGTCTCTACTGCACTAGAGATGATCAATGAGATGCAAATATTTCAGAGTTAATGCAAATTTATGTACATATAAAAATATATGCAGCTTGAAAATGGACCAATCAATTTAAACCTGAGTGGGACTTGATTGGTCCATTTTAAGCCTCATATATTTGCATAACATTTACATAAATTTGCATAAACTCAAAGTATTTGCATTTCATTGATTATACCTACTCACTACGCACTCTATCCATTGCTGCTAGGCTGCTCTATTCACTTTGGTTTAATACTGCACAGGTGTACTGCTGCCTAATTTGCGGAATTATTTTTGCATTTATTAATTTATAGTGTTTAACTGTCGGACATAAAATCAAAAATCAAGTCTTTATTTTTATCTGGTAAACAAGTAATAAGGATGGTAACCAGGCAATACAAAAGTTAAAATCACTATTACTTTTCTTGTTGATAAATGATCATACCCCGGTTTACCTGACTCTTGCACACAAAATTTGGTACACAAAGGAAGTTGCAGGGCATGCTGGGTTGTCCTTTTTGCTTCTCCATTTCCCCTCAGACTTAACTAATGCAGCCTGATAGGCTGAAGCCTCTTTCCCTCCTGTTTTCCCCTCCCACACCTCTGTTCCTCTCTGATTGGCCAATATTTCTCATGCTGAGACAATAAACTTTCTATAGCGAAGATCGGGCAAATCAGGCAGAGGAGAGTAGGGCAGGAAATGACCTCAGGATTGGCTTCAAAATAGCCACACTTAAAATGGGGAAATACTTTGAAGGGCTTTCTCTTTTTTTACTGTAGAAAAATCACTAAAATCAAAATGTGGACAGTACAATACATGTGTTATGTAAGTAGAGCAAGAGTTCATCTACGTGTTTTTTTTCTGAGATAGTATGGCTGACGGCTCCTCTTTAAAACACTTTTTGCACTATAGGTTTTGCATTGAGCACTTTTAATGATGTATCTGATATTGCACATGCACTTTATATACAGAACATGGATTCTAGTGGAGATAATCATTGACTCATATTGACTAGTATTCTACTGATTGGTGACAATTATTACAGTGCATTTTATGGGGATTTTTTTTTGTTTTTTTGTAAATTGTATTGCTGAATTACCTTGAATTGTGATATAACTATGATGATATTGAATAAAGATTGTTATACTTTTCTCTACCCCATGAGTGGTGCTATTTATAGGCTTCTGTCCTCCACATATTGCTAAAGTGCATGCAAGATCTTCATAGTGGCCGATGTGATGAGAACCATGAAGATGAGATTGGGATACTTACCAGAAGACCTCATTGCACCTGTTGCACTGCACTCGCCGAGCCTTTGGCTCCTGAACCTGTATAACCATTGGACAGTCTGCACCAGGGCAAAGCTGTAACTGATAGTGGCTCTGTGGGAGAGAAATAAATTAGTCTGGACACAACCAACAAAGCAGATCAACACAGAAAGTGAGTTGTAACTAATATTAGTGGGACGCTGTAGCGAGAAGTCTGTGGAGGGCGTCATGTTCATTGCCTTTGAAACAATTTAAGTGGGACAAGAGAAGCGGAGTTCATAAAGATGAACTGTAGTGAAAAGAACAATGAATAAAACTACTAATTTTTTACAATATTAATTTATTGATTATTTAGTCAGTGTTTGACCATTGTAAAACTTATCCTCTCCCCGATTTAATTTATCACTGGTGGCGACATCTTTAGTCCTGCCAGGTGATCTGCACAGAATGTTAGTTTACTGAGAGTTCTATGCGCAGAAGGAGATAATGCTTGTAAGCTGGAAAAAGCCATCTTTCTCAAATAGATCAGGGGTTCTGTATGGCCGATATTGTGGTGAAACCTCTCCCACAGTGTGATGTCATGGCCGTGGTCCTGAAAGGTTGCTGTTTGTGCAATGCACCATTGCACAAACAGCAAACTGTCAGGACCTCAGCCATGACATCACACTGTGGGAGACCCCACCACAATATCGGCCATACAGAACCCCTGATGATCTATTTGTGAAAAATAAAAAATTTCTTGTAGAAAAGGGGTTATCGGCTACTGATTGGGGTGAAGATCAATCCTTGGTTAAGGTGGCCATAGACTTCGATGATTTGATCATCAGATAGATTTCTGTCAGATGCCTCTCATGTCGTATCTGCATTATTGGACCTAATATTAGATCCAATGCAACTCTATGGGCCATGGATCTGCTTTCAGCAGCAGATCGACCTAGATCTTCCATCCTGTTAGATAGATCAAATCCATCAAAATCGATCGATTTGAAAGAATAGATTGCTGATCGACTCTATAGATCAATTGATGGCTGAAATTGACCATTGTATGGGCCCCTTTAAAAAGACACTGAAGCGAAAAAAAAAAAATATGATATAGTGAATTGGTTGTGTACTATGAATAATTACTAGAAGATTAGCAGCAAAGAAAATATTCTCATATTTTTATTTTCAGGTATATAGTGTTTTTTCTAACATTGCATCATTCTCTAATATGTGCAGATTACACAACAATCAGCATTCAAAATGATTCTTTCAGAGCAGTCTGTGAACTAATGACCTCTCCTCTGGCAGAGAAAAAGTAAATAGTTCAATAACAGTTGAGATAATAAAAGTCAGATAACAGCCCTCTTCCCCACTTTGAAAGTCGTAGAGCCTAATGGCTTGTTTGCATAGAGATAACTGGAGTTTCTTAACTCTTCCTGTACTGGAAATAATTAGACTGATGTATCTGCCATCATTATTGGAGAGACTGAGAAATTTCATCAGTATTGGTGAACTGAAGGATAGCGTTTTGCTTCTTTAGTCTGCATGCAGGAATTGTGTTACATGCCATAATATGAACTTCTCCAGCTGGATGCTACATAGCATGTTGCTTTGCTGACAACACCAAGAACTTTGTTAGGCAGGCCTGCCTCATAAGAGCTCTGAGGGTAGAAGGCAGGGAGATTTACCTGTGGTGGTTTCTCTCCCATGTCAGGGGTATTGCTTGTGGGTAGTGTTGGGGCTTGAATCCTGGGTCTTTTTATGGGGGGTTTGCACTTTGGGGCACACACTGCGTTGTCTTTTATAGATTTAGCAATAAATGGATTTATACTTTTGCAATTACGGGTTTTTTAACTTTTTTCATTGATGTATCTGATCTTAATGTTTTATTTCTTAGCTGTACTACACATACAAATCATAATATCATAATTATTTTTCCGTCAGATACTCAAGGAAAGGGAAGGCTCGGTCCTAATGAGACTTCCCACTCCTCTACTGGTGCCCGGTCCCGCGCAGGATCCCCCGTAGCAGTATTCGACCAGTTCGGTCAAATACTGCCACTTCCGCTGCCAAAGGGAGGTTTCGGAAGTCTTCAGGGTCACTCAGGCTCCCGAAGACGGGCCGCTGCATACTGCGCATGCGCGAGCGCCCTCTATGACGCACCCGCGCGTGCGCAGTATGGAGCCGCCTGTCTTCGAGAGGTCTCTGCTCCAGAAGACTTCCGAAGTCCCCCACAGCGGGGGGATTTGAACGGAGGATCCTGAGGGCACCGGGAGAGGAGAGGGAAGGCTCATTAGGACTTAGAGCCTTCCCTCTCCTTAGGCGAGTATCTGACTTTTTTTTTGTAGATGGGGTAACATTAGCTTTAATGCCCTGTTATCGTCGCATACAAGCAATGAAAGGTATGCTTCCAGGTCATTACTGAGCATGTGCAAACAGTCCAACGTAGCTAATAACATGTCTAACGCACAGCATGCAGCACTTCCTAATAAGGCTGCACGTTCCACACAAACGCAACGTGTGCACTGTGAATGTTGCAGACTTAGTGTTGCTGTGCGTTAGTCCACGTTAAAACATTTTCTAACTAATGTCACACTGTGAAAGAGCCCTTAAGCTGCAAAAATTTGCATAAACATAGCATAACAATTTACATCAACTCAGTATGTTCCATTTTGACAAAAATCATAAGGCAAGTCAGTGGCGTAGCTAAGGAGGGCCCGATCCAAGTTTGACAATGGGGCCACCCAAGTGCTCTATACATAATTGATACGGCGCACCAAAACCTGCCAATGGCAACTACAGTGTGAGAGGTGCAAGAAGGATAGAAAGCTCATACTGTAGTTGAGGGAGGGCCCTTCGGGGCCCCTCTGGCCCAAGTGCCCCGATGCGGTCGCAACCTCTGCAACTCCTATTGCTACACCCCTAAAGCAAGTCTGTTCTATGCTGCAGTTAGGTTTATCTTACAGAAAATGTGTCATTGGCTATAAGTGAGGTAAATCCCGCCTTTATCAGGCCATTTCCATGTTTGTTTCAGAAGTACCTCTACATAGTCCCTGAAGAGATAGCGTCTGTATTTGTCTTTGAGCTCCTCGTTAGGCAGTAAAGGAAACACAAAATCTTCTGGTGTTCGGAGGAGGCAGTCTTGGGCCATGCAGGAGATCCCTGGGAACAGACGACACAATCAGGAAAGCAGAAACAATGACGATTACGGAGCTGGGATTAACTATCAGTCATACTCACCAACACCAGCTCCATCTTTCACCAGGACTGTGCAGTGCTGCTCCCAACAGCTGCGGCAGAACTGGTGCTGACAGGCCAGGGAGAGCAGGTTCTCCTTCCGGACAAACTGCATGCACACGGCGCAGTGATGGGAGGAGGAATGTGCCATTACCTGCAACACACGGGGGGAGCCTGCCTTTACACACATATCAGTAATGCAATATTCACTACAGCTATTCAAGGAGACTTTGGAGATGCATGTAAAAACAAACAAATAAGATTACATCGAGAAAATACGGATTTCTTAATACTGGATTACAAATTTATTTAAACACTAGCAAACCTAAGCCCGTTTAAAAACGGACTCTAGGTCTGTTTCTCGCCACGCGCCCGCCGCACGTGCTCCCACCGCACACCCGGCCGCCCGCTCATACGCCACCAGCTCGGCTCCCTGGCCCCGTCCCTCTGCCTGTGTGAGGACAGCTACACAAGGACAGCGTGACGCAGGGACACAGCGGTTTTATTATTATAGGATTGACATACAACAAAATAATGCAAAACACCCCTTGTCAACATACAGAAAAAACTCCCCTTACGGATAAGCATACATTTAGTAACAGTGGCTGTTCATTTGGGTGCCTGCTGTTGCTGATAGTTTGAATAATGGTAATGTATTACAAATATTCTACTATTGGCTTCTGCGACCTATACCTCACACTAACTCCATCCCTTACCTATCCCTAACACTAACCCTTCGTTACCCAATGCATTGCACCAAGCCCCTCTTTACCTACACCTAACCCACCCCTTACTTATGCCTAATACTAACCTCCCTCACCTACGCCTAACACTAAAACCACACCCTTCCATGCCTAATACCTCCACCACCTACCTATGCCTAACACTAAACCCTTGCTACCCATGCCTAGCACTAATTCCCCCATTACATACACCTAACCATAACCCACTCCTTACCCATGTCTAACACTAACCCTCCTTACCTACGCCTAACACTAACCCCACCCTCTTCCACGCCTGGCACTGAAGCCAAAAACGCTCCCATGTAGCCGATCACAATAGCTATACCGGTGCAGGAGCAAATCTGGTGTTCAGCTATAAGTTAGCCAAATTCCAGTTCCGGTTGATGGAAGGTTTACCACAATACGGAGTTTGGCTAGATAATGGCCAAGCCCCGGCTATATAATAGCAAAACCAAACTAGGTACCTCAGCGCACAATTTACTCAGTCACCATAGCTTCAAATTACATTATTTAGTATTTATATAGCGCTGACATCTTCTGCAGTACATAAGAGTACATAGTCATGTCACTGACTGTCCTCAGAGGAGCTCACAATCTAATCCCTAACAGTCCTATATCCATCATAATCTAGGGACAATTTAGGGGGAAGCAAATTAAATTATATGTTTTTGGGATGTGGGAGGAAACCGGAGTACCTGGAGGAAACCCACACAAAAACAGGTAGACCGTACAAACTATGTACATATAGTGCCCTGGCTGGGATTTTAAACCAGGACCCAGCAATGCAAGGCAAGAGTGCTAACCACTATGCCACCGTGCTGCCCATTGTGCTAAGGCGGTGCTTAATTTAAGGGCCCAAATTAACTACCTCATCCCAAGGTCACTATCTTGGAATTGGGTCTACCAAATGCAGCAGATCCAGTTAATTTTCTCTGTAACGGGCATATCAATAATACATTTGACATCCCGCATTCTATCCAGAGATTGAGAAAAGTGTGGATTCAACTTGAAAGGTCATCTGTAACGTGGTGTGTAAGCAGCTGTGATGAAATCTGGAATGTACTGCAAACCCACCCCAGAGGTTTATTACAGCGTCTCTTCTGCCTGCAGAATGGCCAGCTAGCAATGTAGTGTGTATTTCATTGATCAGTGTAAAATGATCTGATGCGCGAGTGTAAGGAAGCTGACTCATTAGGTCTCGTCCCCTGCTACGACATGCCAGCAGCCGCCCAGCCCTCCTAAAAGATTAACAACTCCACGCAACTCCTAATTCTGGCTGAGTACGCATCCAGCTGCGAAACCCACTCAAAATTCTTTAAAGGGAAAGACTACAGTGCTAGAGAGATGAAATGCTGAGCTTACTTAACCTCCCTGGTGGTAAGCCCGAGCTGAGCTCGGGCTATGCCGCGCAGGAGGATTTCTCAGGGTCTGTTGGGGCGATTCGCCCCATTCAAAGTGCTGTGCGCGCAGCCAGCACTTTGCTAGCCGCGCGCACAGCTCGATCGCCGCCTCTCTGCAGCGATCGCCCGCACGCAGCGGCGGAAGAGGGCCCCCCCCCCCCACCAGAGCCCTGCCCGGACCAATGAGTTCCGGGCAGCGCTATGGGCTGGATCGAGTGCGCCTGACGTCAGGACGTCGGCTGACGTCCATGACGTCATGCCGATCGTCGCCATGGCGACAGGAGAAGCCAAACAGGGGAACACGTTATATACGCGCTCCCCTGTTTGCTATTGATGCCGGCGACGATCGCACTAGAGGGCCACATGCGCCCTCTAGTGGTGTTTCATGTAGCTACCACTCTGGTAGCTTTACATGAAACAAAAAAAAAATTTTTTTTAAAAAGGATTTTTGCCCATTTGTCAAAATAAATTAACCGCCAGGGAGGTTAAAGGACAACTGTAGTAAGAAGACTATGGAGGCTGCTATATTTCCATTTAACTGGTCCGCGTTCCATGGATTTTACCCCTTAAACGGGTATAAAACCTTGACATAATATTCAATAAAATCATGTTTTCCTAATTTTTATATGCCATACAGTTATCATATTTGCTTTAGTGAATAGGCATTATTCATTTAGAAATTACACGTTCCCAAAGAACACTTTCCGCAGTGCTGATTTTGCATTTTATTTATAACTGCTTTATTCATGTTCTAACGTAAGCAGAAATGCTTTCTGATTGTCCGATTTTGTTCAGCAGAACCTGCAGTGTCAGAGAAGTGTTTACATTCCTCACTTGATACAATTAAATACAAGATAACATTATCTGCACTTCTGATGTGTCCAGCTTTGCTGGCAGGGAACTTTGAAGTCCTGTGTGTAACCCTTTGAATGCTGATCTAGTTAAAAAAAAAATGCTGGTTGTATAGAATATGCTGTAAATGATCTATTAGAGCAAAGAAGAAATGCTGGGTTTCATTCCACTTTAAGGCTTCTGATATTTTTGACACTAGCTGTGTCGTTTTGATAGAGCTGTAACTATTAAATTGCCATCTCAGTGATGCATACCTTTTTTTCCAGTACAATCTAGGCTTTCTTTGGGTAAGAATTTTCTCCCAAAACTTATTTTATAGTCATTTTATGGGGGAAAAATAGGCATAAATGCAGAAAACACCAATTATTTCATTTTCCGCTCTTCCCAATTTTTACACGACATGCCCCAGTTATAAAACAAAAAATGAATTCATTGGCCCTTCCCGATTAAAATGATACCCCATATATCATATTTTATTACTAGCTGAGTCTGTGTGTCTGTGGCGATCGGATGCATTGGGACCTCAAACTTCGTCTTAGCGATCGCATCCGATCACTACAGGTGGCAGTCGTTAAACGTTTATAAACAGGTATAGCTATTGCAAGGGTTAACGGGTTAATAGGCTAGGTTGGGGTTAAAAATTAACTAAGGATTAAAAACAAGAAAACAATTTTATCGGGACCAGGTCACTAATTTTTAGATTTCGTAGATTCTACGTCCTAAAACCTACAGCAGCTCTAATAAGAACGTAAAATCTACATCTGAAACTACAAGCAGTTAAAGTGAATCTGAAGCCTAAAATAAACGAAACAGATACTTACCTAAGGAGAGGGAAGACTCTGGGCCCTAATGAGCCTTCCTGTTCTCCTCCCGATTTCTGGACTCCAGTGCAGACTCCCCCGTTTGTATCTCCCGCTGGGGGAGACTTCGGCAATCTTCAGAAGCACTCCGGCGGCTCTGTACTGCACAGGCGCAAGAGAGGGCGCTCCTGCCTGCGCAGTACAAAGATGCAAGTCTTTGGAAGCCCGAGTGCTTCTGAAGGCTGCCAAAGTCTCCCCAACCCAGACGAGAGCAGTCCATGACTAAATTGACAGTGGACTGCTAAGGGAAGAGCCTGCGGGGGAACGCGGAGATCGGCAGCAGAACGGGAAGCCTCTATAGGACCCAGAGCCTTCCCTCTCCTTAGGAGAGTATCAGTTTTTATTTTAGTTTAGGCTGCAGACTCTCTTTAAGCGATACCAGTTGCCTGGCAGCCCTGTTGGTCTATTTGGCTGCAGTAGTGTCTGAATAACACCACAAACAAGCATGCAGCTAATCTTGTCAGAAACATCTGATCTGCATATGTTTGTACAGGGTCTATGGCTAAAAGTATTAGAGGCATTGGTATGGTTTATAAAAAAAAAAAAAAAAATGTCAGCCTCCAGATCCCTCTCACTTCAGTTGTCCTTTATAGTGTACCTGAGACAAAAGCTGCAAAAAAACAAACAAAAAACATGTACTCCTGGCCCACCGTAGTGGAGCACAGACCCCCGGTACATATCTGACAGGCGCTTATCAGATAGGTTAGGGCCCATGGACATTGGGTATTTTTCCAAGCAATTTCCTTATAGCTGTGAATCGCTGGCGATTGCTAGTGCTTTGAAAGTGCTACCGTAGTGTAATGTATAGTATATGGCCGTAATCTCACTGCAGCAATTGCCAACATTTCGCAGAAATCAGAAATGCTGTGCACACAGTGCTTTTCAATGATTTTGGAGCGATTGTGGTTCAAATGTGTAAAGGAAAAAAAAAAAAAAAAAATTATAAAAAAAACTAATGAATCTTGGCTCCTTTTCAGCCCACCAACAGCGTTTCCTGTTGGTGGGCTCTTATCGCTGCTGCCATTTTTTTTTGTTTTATTTTTAAATGCCGCATTTTTCTTTAACTTCATTTCCCAGCATCCCTCCCTCCCCCCGGAGAGCCAATCACAGAGATCCTCTCTTATAGACATCAGCCTATGAGAGGGATCGGTTTCCCTGCTACTGGAGGGGACAACTCAGTGACAGGGCTGTCCCCAGTACAGCACTGCACTAGATCACAGCGCTGTACAACTAAAAGAAACTGCCCTTTTTTTTTTCTTTTTTACAGTCTGCCAGCAATGATCGCTGCTGGTAGACTGTTGACGGAAGGGGATGTGCGATCCCCGCTGCTCTCTTCCCCAGAACTTGACGCCAGGCGTTAGGCGGTCCTGGGGGAGCCACCTTGCGATCGCCAATTGGCGTTAGGCGGTCCTGGGGGGGCCACCTTGCGATCGCCAATTGGCGTTAGGCGGTCCTGGGGGAGCCACCTTGCGATCGCCAATTGGCGTTAGGCGGTCGTAACGTAGATAAAGGACAAATTGCGAGAAATTGTAGAGCATGAAATGTCTACATATGCACTATAAATTTGCTTTCTCTACGTTGCTGGCACTTACAGTAAGTAGTAAAAAGCTGACAGATCTGAGCGACAGCAACATAGGAGAAAGGTCATTTAGTCTGCATTTTACTGTGGGAGAAATGCACATTTTACAGGCTTGTAATTGTTCTCCATAGTGGAGAATGAAGGATTGTCAACAGTCAGAAGCTATTCAGAGTCAAGAGGCGTGTGACAATGACTCACATGTTTGGACGATGATGGCTGAACCCTGGCGTCAACTTGCAACTGCGCAGAATTCATTTTATGTCTAGAAGGTAAAAAAAACAAAGCATATAAAACAAACTACTCAAGTACAAATATTTTCCAAATATTACAGGAAATGCTTCTATATCGCCAGTGTGAAGATAACTTCCTCAACTCCTGATCCTCATACACACTTCGGGTTGGTTCACACTTGTTTCAACACCCTATCCGTGGCTTAGTTTTTTTTTTGTTCTGGACAAAAAAAACAGAGCCATGGAAACCAAAGTTAAAAATAGCAGCAATCTTCACATACTTCAAAAAACGGATTGCGTTTTTGGATACCGGATACCCGCGGAGGCAATGAAAGGCAACGCAAACGGGATCTCCCTCTACACAGTGAACTTTTGCACACAAAACGGATGACAAAGCAGATTGCCTAATGCCTGCTCCGCTCCACAGTGTCATCTTTGCTGAACTCTTTATCCAATAGAAACGCACAGGAAGGAAGGACACGTTTTTGACATGTTTAAACAGACTGGAAACATTTGTTGCAAAAGCACCACATTTTGAAAAATTGATCAGTTTTTAGAAAAACCTGATCTGTTTAAAACGCATTCCGATCTGCAACCTGACAAGTGTGGACCGACCCTAATGCGTACGTAAAGAAAAAAGATTTTATTTTAAGCACACCTGAATTGGGAAAAGTGTATTTTTACTTACCTGGGGCTTCTTCCAGCCCCCCACATAGTCTTTCAGGTCCCTCGCTGTCCTCCCAGTCGCCTCTGTTGTGCTGCCGCCGCCCCCCTCACAGGGATTTGCAACTGCAGCGCCAGTAGTGGGCAAGTGCGGTTAAGTTTCTGCATCTTGCTAGGAGCGTTCTGCATATGCACCATCCAATATTTTTTTTTTTAGAACAGACGGGGGAGCGATCGAAGGGGCACAGCAGCCCGTGACGTGAGGTTCCAGCAGCACAACTGAGGGGACCCAAAGGAAACAGAGAGGCATAAGAGACTTGAGGGTGGAAGAAGTCCCATGTAAGTAAGAATCCGACTAGGAAGGCTCTATGGGATCCAGAACTTTAACTCGCTGACTAGGCAAGGTTTTTTTAAGGAGAAAAGTGCCCCTATAGGGTACTTACCTCTGGAAGGGAAGTCTCTGCATACTAATGAGGCTTCCCCCTCCCTCCAGCACTAGAACCCCCCTGAAAATACACCAACAAAATTGTCGGCGGATGCGCGCAGACGCTATGGTGCCTGCAGCACGTGACTATATATACACACACCTTTGGGACCCAGTGAAGGCACAGTATCCCAAGCCCAATTGGGTTTGCTCTACTATGCAGGCGTCTTGCACCTGCGCAGTAAAGTGGACTTGATCAGGCTTGGCCATTTCCGCTACAGTCTGAGGGGAATGATTGTACTGCCCCTGCGCTGGATCCCAAAGGTAAATATCGCCCTGTGCTGCTGATCATGGCAGCCAGCGCTAGATCCCTGTACAGAAGGAAGGGGGATGCCTCATTAGGATCCCCCTCCTGAGGTAAGTAACCCCAGGGGGCTCTTTTCTTTATTACAGGTTATCTTTAAGGTAGCCCTACACTATTCAAACATAACTAGATTTTGTTTTAGAACAATATTGCAATTAAAATTACAAATACTTCAATCGATATTATGATCAAATATTTTATGACTAAAAACCACCATTGTCTCTCTCGCTCTCTCGATCAATAGTAGCGGTTAATATCAATCGTAATCTTGATCAAAAACAAAATCGAGAAATAACTGAATGGTGGCCAGATGTAATTGTGCTACTGAAATTTGTAGTTGCCAACAGCAACCAACCTTTCATTAGTCTGTCAATACTAAGCGGTTTGGTGGATTTGAGGGCTCTTTTGCAGTACATGCGAATCAGATTTTTTATGCCATAAAAAAAATAAAAAGTCTTGCATGCTGCGTTTCTCATTCGGTGTTGCTGGCATCCATTAAAAATCACAAATCGGAAATCAGAATTGCGATTTGCATTGTAAACGAAGCCTGAAAGCACTAAAGCAGACTCTATACATACATCCAGAAGTGCAGCAGCAAGAAGCCTGAACGTCAGCAGTAGGCCAATTTACTCTGCTTCGTAACGGAAACACACCCGTGAAAATCAATATACAGGCGCCTGGTAATAGCAATCATTTTACTTGAAAAACAGCCTATTCATGCAATCCTCATTTATAGAATGTGCAAGGAGACATGGTGTGGCAAATGCACCTCCCATAAACAGGAAGTGATGGGGGGGGGGGAGAGACACTTACCGCTCAGCGATTTCTGAGACTTGCCAATGAAAATGAACTAGGATGAGTTTAGCCACCGAATGAGAGACCTGCAGAAAGGAAGAAAGCAAAAATATTAGGAGAAATATGCACAAGAACGTCAACATCTCTCACACGACTATGACATCACTGTCACCGATCAGCACTGGTCCTGTGATCGGGGAGAGCAGCAAACAAGACCGAGTCACTGCAGCCGGAGCAGGTGAGATTACAATGCACCTGGGAAGCACATTAACATTTGGGTGGACTGCAGCCAGGTGGCGGAGGGGGTGTGCTGTCCGAGATTGCTAAAAATTGATCGGGAATCGGCCTTTGGTGTGTGGGTAAAGGTTAGTGCACGGTGGCTTAGTGGTTAGCGCTCTTGCGCTGGGTCCCCAGTTCGAATCCCAGCCAGGTCGCAATCTGCAAGGAGTTTGTATATTCTCTCCATGTCTGTGTTGGTTTCCTACGGGCACTCCAGTTTCCTCCCACATCCCAAAAAACATACATACAAGTTAATTGGCTTCCCCTAAAAATTGGCCCTAGACTATGATAAAAGCACTACACGATACATACACAGACCTATGGCTATGGTAGAGATTGTGAGCCCCTCGGTCCAATAAATAAATGGGCAACCAACAGCTCTCTCTCCATTAAACTCGATTAGAGAAATCTGTCTCTTAGGGCCCATTTACAATTAATCAGTTGGTGTGCGTTAGTACGCGTTTTTGCATAGCAGTGCATTGTGAAAAAGATTTCAGTTAAAGGACTTCCGATGCCAAAATGTAAAAAAAAAAAAGCGAAATACCTGCATCACTTTTGTGGGCACGGAGGACGCCGTCCGCGCCCTCCGTGCCGTTCCGCCGGTTTCCCGCCACTCAATAGCCAACCCCCCCCTTCGCCCCCCCCCCCCCCCCCGGCCGGCTCCCGACCTCACGGCCCGGGTCGGGCTCACCTGCCTGCACTAACATGGCCGCATGAGCTGGCCGCGGCTGCACAGTCCGCATAGCCACGAGTGCGGCTGCGCAGCTCTAGGGCCAACCCACCCGATCCACGCAGCAGGCTGTTTCCCGTTGCATGGATCGGGAGGTAGGCCCTACAACTGCGCAGCCGCATCTCGCGGCTATGCGGATTGCGCAGCCGCGGCCAGCTCATGCGGCCATGTTAGTGTAGGCAGGAGAGCCCAGCCCAGGCTGTGAGGTTGGGAGCCGGCCCGGGGGGGGGGGGGGTGCCTGTGGTTTGCTATTGAGCGTAGGGACCCGGCGGAACGGCGTCCTCCGTGCCTACAAAAGTGATTCAGGTATTTAACTTTTTTTGACAATTGGCCTCGGAAGTCCTTTAAAACGTGTTAAGTGTGAAAGGTGCCATAGGAAAACATGGGCATTAGGTGATCTGATCATACATCGCTAGATGGATGGGCACCATAAAGGTTTGCATGCTTACGGGGGCGTAACTAGACTTAATAGGGCCCCCTGCAAAAATGATATGGGGGGTCACATGATCGAGAGCCGGCGAATGGCAGCAGAGAGCGTTCTGCTGTGAAGCCGCCTCTGAAAGCAGGAAAGAAATTACAGACACTCAATTGCTACTCTGCATGGTGGGAGGAGGTGGCAGGGATGGTTTTTGTGAGCAAGAGGAGAGTTTTTTTGCTAATTGGCTGCAGTCGCGGTTGGGGAAAGGGCCCCCAAAGCCTTTGGGCCCCCTGCCGTGGCATGTGTTGCAGGAGTGATTGTTACGCCCATGCATGCTTATACTACCATCCAATACAGCAAAAAAAATGAACCCTCCGATCTGAATCTGATCAGAGGGGGATGGAATCCTTCAATACACTGCCTATGGATTTAATTGCTGTCAGCATGAAATCTATTGAAAATGTATCAAACCTCAGCATTGCGCTGATCGATATGGTGCATCGCTATTAAAGCAGACTCGAACTCTTGCACAGCACACAGTGAAAAGTCTCTATTCCACATATAGTTGCTGAAGAAATGTATTGCTCTGTGTTCTGTTTTTGTAGCCAGATGTGTAATTAGTTCCTAGAAGCTGCAAATAGACTGCAGGAGCTCTATTGAGGCAGCTCTCCCCATACTGTTAACACTGAGGCTTTCAGCGCTTCCAGCAAAGCAAAACCAAGGTTTTTTTAGCATGTCCATAAATTGTAAGGAAGCATTTTTTTCCATAAAGGTTATCACGCTGTGGCTAATCTTTTAGAGCAGAGATGAAGTTGTGCTAAGTTCCACTTTAACCATCAATGTATTGCAGCTCCCCCCCCCCCCCCCCCCATATTACTATTTTCTGTCCAGTCGATAACTTATTTTTAGGCAAATTGCAATCAATGAGCCATGCTGTGCTATAGATTTCCAACAGATGTGATCAGAGTGATCATCGTTTCCCGCTGTGAGATAAATTGAAGCATTGAACTCAAAGTTTATCGTCAGTTGTCATCGATTGCGCAAATACTGAAGTAAATCAATTTTCTCAAGATGCTGCATGTAGCTTCTGTCGTCAGCGGCACTTTTAGTTCCGCATCCCGCTTGGGGCTCAAAACACAACGCATCACAACTGAGCGATGGCAAAACTTTTCATCTCAGTAGCAGAAAAACGAGCTGAAACGAGATGCCAGCAGTACGAACCGGCCCTTAGAAAATGACAGCTGATAAGCCTTCTTCAGACTATTTCTGTGGACTCTACAAGAATAGAGTCCCAAGAAGGCTTTTTAGCCGAAAGCTTACTTTTTTCTTTTCACTTAGCCAATAAATGGTATAGTCCTAAAAATAACGCGTGAATCAGATTTCTGAGGTGGCAAGATGGCAGCCGCCTCAGAAAGCAAGGCCAAGTAATCAATATGGACACGGGTTTTATGTGACCTCATAACAGCCATGAAGTATTCGGTTCCCCTGACGGGCCATGCATCTAGTTACAGGCTTGGAGTGACTGCCAGATTCCTCCAGGCTACAAATAAGGACAAGGAAACTCTGTGGGAAAACCACAAGAGGATTAACAAGCTGATACAGGCTGCCACTGTTTACATGCAGAGGAGGGTGCAGAGCCCTGTGACAAAACACAGGCAAGCAAGCCCTCAGTATCACTGGAGGATTCTTTCAGCAAGAAGTCTGAAGAAGAAGACAGGAGAGTCAGCAAGCATGACAGGATTACACACTGTCCATCTCACAGTCTGCATACAGCGTGTGATCCTGTCATGCCTGCCAACTGTCCCACTGAATACACCCTTGACTAAATTTTACACGGCCCTGAAAGGAAATCCGTACTGCTTTTCAGTCAGTTTTATTTATAGTTTACAGCACAGCTCTAAACATAACGTAAAGCGGAACTGTAGATACATTTTAAATACACTGTTTCACTTACCTTGGGCTTCTGCAGGCCCATAGCAGCCGCCCTGTCCCGCGCCGGACCTCCACGAGCCTCCGTTCTCCTGCCGTTGCTCTGTTCCTCGACTTGTAAGACGAGACCAGCGCAGCTCTGCCACGCGCATCTTTTATTTACATTCCCCGCTGCAATAGCGCTATTGCAGACTGGAACCCGAAGAAAGGATAGGCGTGGCCAGAGCTGGACAGGCGTAGTGGCCTTGGCGGCGAAACTGAAAGTAGCTGGCGGCGGGAGAACGGAGGCTCGTGGAGGACCAATGCGGGAGAAGACGGCTGCTGGGGGCTTGCAGAAGCCCCAGGTAAGTGAAACAGGGTGTTTAAAATGTATCTACAGTTCCGCTTTAAAGCGGACCTGAACTCAGAACGTCCTCTCTGCTCTAAAAGATGTGCAACAGCATAATAAATTTTAAACAAAAACATTTCTTTGTTACAGCAGATACAAATTCTGCAATAATTCTGCAGTGTATCTACTTCCTGCTTTCATGGAAGCAGTCATATTGTTAACATACTGTGCTTTCAAATGAGGTTATTTGTCATCTCTGCCATGGCAGTCATGTGACAGGGGAGAGAATAAATTACAACTTGTGATTAGATACAAATAACAGGGAATCAGACAGGCTAAACTCTCTAAATATATACAGGGTGCATTTCTCTAGGTTTTCCTCCAGTCCTGTGCAAGAGTCCGGGTCCGCTTTAAGCTGCGGAGAGCCTGTGGACGCTGCAATGTTCCTTTTCACCCAATGTTATCAGAAACCACCAATGAGTATCAGCACCGTACAACCCTGCCAGGCCGCTTCCCCTTGCTGGAATGTGGACTTATCAGCAGCCTTAATTTATTCTCCCCTTCAAAGTCCAGCCACAGAGTGGAAGCACACTGTACTCGGCATGTGGGGGGGGGGGGGGGGGGGGGAAATAAAAAAGCTGCTCATTAAAATATATTTAAAGTGCCTACACAGAATGTGTACTGTATAGAAGAACATTGTATTTGTACAAACCCCTCTAAAGCACAGGACCTTTTCACTTCAGTTTACCCAACATACACAATCTATTGGTACCGAACAATCAACTACTTCCCACTTAAAATTGGCCTTTGCCTCATACACAGGCCCCAATGTCATCTAAAATACCAGCACACCAGATCTTTACATGGCAATGACCCACGAGGAGCGCACGGTTCCCTTCCTTATCCTGCCGGAAGAGACTCCATCGCAAGCCTCATTATCCCCCGCCTCCCCACCCATAGCAACAGTACACATTACTACAGTATAACCAAGCAACAAGAGGATTTTTGGATTTTTGTTTCATGCGAACAAGACAAACACTATATTAAAAGACCTGTTAACATGTATTATTATTCAAGTGGAACTACACTGTAGCACATTATACATTTAAAAGCCAGTTTCCTTGTGGATGGGGAGGAAAATATTAAGCGCGCACGTGTGTACTTTATAAACGCCAATTTGCCAATGATCACAACCTTTAAAAGGATACGTCCAGGCAAAATAAACAAAAATCCACTTACCTGGGGCTTCCTGCAGCTCCTGGCAGCAGTCCTGTGCCCTCGCCGCAGCTCCGGTGGCTAGGCTGCAAAAAACGACTGCGCCTGTGCAGTACAGTCCTGATGACATCAGCGGTGAAGCACATGAGAAGCTGACCTGGCGAGGTCGGCTTCTACAGTGCAGAAGACTGGGAGCCACCGGAGCTGTGGTGAGGGCACAGGACAGCTGCCAGGGGATGGAGGAAGCCCCAGGTAAGTGGATTATTGTTTATTTTGCCTGGACATATTCTTTAAAGGTGACCATTCACTGGTCGATGTGCCATTAGATCGACCAGCTGACAGATCCCTATCTGATCGAATCTGATCAGAGAGGGATCGTATGGCCACCTTTAATGCAAACATATTGTGAATCGATTTCAGCCTGAAACCGATTCACCATCTGCTGAGCTGTTCTGCCGCCTGTCCCCCAACCCCCGTATACATTACCTGAGGCTGGCTCCCGGGCGTCTTCTCCGCGCTTCACCGCACCGCTGTTCTTGCTCCATCCCGGCGCTTCCTGTGTTACTCCGTGACCAGGAAGTTCAAATAGAGCGCCCTCTATTTCAACTTCCTGGTCACCGGAGTGACACAGGAAGTATAGCGTACACTGGGACATGCGGAAATGCGGTGCAGCGAGGAGAAGAGGACCCCGGAGCCAGCTTCAGGTAATGTATACATGCGTCGCATCGGGCCCGAATCGTACGCCGCAAGCGACGCGCTCCTACCGCCGGGCGATCGAGGGTAATTTCCCGCACGGCGCGATCGTCGGACCGATCCGATTTCGGGAGGAAATCGGATCGGCGGGTGCGTTTAGCGCAAGCGATTGGCAGCAGATTCGATCCCAGGATCGAATCTGCTGTCGAAACGGACGGGAATCGGCCCAGTGTATGGGGGCCTTAAAGGAGAACTGTAGTAAGAGGTAGATAGAGGCTGCCATAATGATTCTCTTTTAAGCAGTACTAGTTGCCTGGCTATCCTGCTGATCCTCTGCCTCTAATACTTTTTGCCCTAGACCCTGAACAAGCATGCAGCAGATCAGGTGTTTGACATTTTTGTCAGATCTGACAAGATTAGCTGCATGCTTGTTTCTAGTGCAATTCTGCAGGTAGATAGCTAAGCAGGGCTGCCAGGTAACTGGTATAGCTTAAAAGGAAATCAATATGGCAGTCTCCATATATCTCTCACTACAGTTGTCTTTTAAGGCTCCTTTTACACTTTCCTTGCGAGTGTGCGTTGTGTTACCCGGTTTTAGGGTAATGCAGGAGTGTCAAGCTCAAATACAAAGTGGGCTGCAATTCTACACTGGGACTAGGTTGCAGGCCAACCTCAATGTCTACTGGCCAGCTTCCTCCCTTATAAAAAGTTCCCAGTTGTCTAATGGCCCCCCTCCTTCCCCTTTAAAGTTACCTGGTGTCTAGTGATCCTCCCTCACCTATACATTTCCCTGGGGTCTAGAGGTCCCCACTCTCCTCTATACAATTCTCTAGTGTTTAGTCTCTACTTCCCCATATGGCTACACCGCCAATATAGCTTCCCTGGTGGTCTACAGTGGGCCAAACATAATGCAAAGTAGGGAAACCACTTGAAGCCCAAAATTAATGGTTCTGAGGGCCAGATTTGGCCCACAGGGCAGAGTATGACGTATGTGTTAGCACAAGGCAATGGGGCCTTTTACACTTACCGCGCCACGTTACGCCGGAAATGCCCGATCGGCTGCAGAGCTGCTGCGAATTCAACAGCACGTTACTGTCGGATTTCCACAGCAACAGCAGAAATGACGCAAGTCAATAGGCGACATGAAATTTTAAATATGTTGGTGGCAGCGGTGCGGGTTAGCGACGACAGGAATACGACAGGGAAACCCGGGTATAACAGTGACGCACTTCCTGTCCAGCAGGAAGTACAACAGGTGGCGAGTGGCATGTGGGTGTGGCAATATGCATAGGACGTTGTCAGCGCACTCTGACGGAGGGTCATATGAATGGTTTGTGCGGTACAGTGGGGGTGGGGTATAGCAAAGCAAACACACTGGCCAGGTGTAAAACTGGCCTAAATGAAAGTCAGCGTGCCACTACTTTTTCAAATGACATGTTGAGGGGGTTGCCTGGCTAATGGCCAGTTTCAGGGAAGAGGTAGGGGGGTGGGGATAAGTGGGATGGCCGATCAGCACAAATGACTCCAGAAAGAACAAAGTTTGTAATCTAAAATTTGTCCACTTCAGTGTCAGTGATTCTGAAACTGAATAAGCAAAAAAGCAATGCACTTTTAACGAGAAACCGTAACCAAGGAT
This sequence comes from Hyperolius riggenbachi, assembly GCF_040937935.1. Lineage (NCBI taxonomy): Eukaryota > Metazoa > Chordata > Amphibia > Anura > Hyperoliidae > Hyperolius > Hyperolius riggenbachi. Next base: position 47,116,996 of record NC_090654.1, read on the forward strand.
TGCACTTCATCCCAATCAGTAGCTGATACCCCCTTTCTAGTGAGAAATCTTTTCCTTTTCTCAAACGGATCACCAAGGGGCGCTGTATGGCTGATATTGTGGTGAAACCCCTCCCACAGTGATGTCACGACCATGGTTCTGACATCACTGTGTGAACCTTGCTGCACTGTGGGAAGTAACAGCTGTTTCCAACTGCCAAAAAAGCAAGCAGCATCTCCTTCCACTGACATCACCTGCAAGCATTAAAAATGCCGCCATGTGATAAATGTCAGAATTTTATATCAGGGAGAGGAAAGATGTTACAATGGGAAAACACTGACTAAATCATGTATACATAATTACTGTAAAAATTAAGCACTTTTGTTCATTACGTTCTTTTCACTGGAGTTCCTCTTTAAAGATATGTCTGCCTTCATGTTACATCAGCCTCCCTCCCGCCCTGGAAGCGCTGGAAAGCAGGTGATGAAGCTGCCCTGTTGTAGCTTCAGGCAACATTTCTCCACTCTGTGCTGCTGCCGACACAGATTCCAGATGATTCATTTGTCGTGGAAGCCGAATGGTAAATTTATTCAAACAATAAAACTGGATCTTTGCACAGTCAATGCAACAGCTGCCTAGCTTCTATACAATTCCACATTTACGATGGTTTATCATATTTCCAGGACCTATAGAGTGATGACAGAGCTAATGCCCCACAGCTACAGATGGTCAGTAAGGGGCCAATCATTCTGACTTTCCTGTGAAGTGTATGCAGCTTGAAATTGGACCAATCAAATTTACTTTCTGCTTAAAGGGAAGGTTCAGGGAACTCTTGAAAAAAATAAAAATCCCTATCCACTTACCTGGGGCTTCCTCCAGCCCGTGGCAGGCAGGAGGTACCCTCGCCGCCGCTCCAGAGGCTTCAGGTCGTCTTCGGTGGCCGACCCGACCTGGCCAGGCCGGCTGCCAGGTCGGGCTCTTCTGCGCTCCATGGCCGGGCTCTTCTGCGTCCCACGCGGGCGCGCTGACGTCATCGGACGTCCTCCGGGCTGTACTGCGCAGGCGCAGAACTACTGCGCCTGCGCAGTACAGACCGGAGGACGTCCGATGACGTCAGCACGCCGGCGTGGGACGCAGAAGAGCCCGGCCATGGAGCGCAGAAGAGCCCGACCTGGCAGCCGGCCTGGCCAGGTCGGGTCGGCCACCGAAGACGACCGGAAGCCTCTGGAGCGGCGGCGAGGGCACCTCCTGCCTGCCACGGGCTGGAGGAAGCCCCAGGTAAGAGGATAGGGATTTTTATTTTTTTCAAGAGTTCCCTGAACCTTCCCTTTAAACTGATTGGTCCAGTTTCAAGCATACAGTTTGCATGAAATTAACATGTAAGCTGCAATTGTCCATCTCTGCACAAAGCAGGTTTGATTCACTAAAGCCTTGTACAAACATTAGATGGAACTATTGATTGAAAAAAAAAAAAAACATATCCAGACTGCATGGTTTGATAAGGGCTCTTTCACACTAGAGGCTGCGGTAGAAAAGGCTGAAAGTCAGACTTTTGCTTAACGCCAATACATAGCGTTTTCAAAGCGTTTTGAAAGAGTTTTACAGCCCATATGAAAACATCCTTTTTTTTTTCTTCTATAAAAATAAGTGAACAAGATAGCTGTAAAACACTTTGAAAAGGCATTGAAAACGCTGAAGTTGGCGTTTTCCATTGACTATCATTGAAACGCCAACAGCCAACTTCGGCTGTTAACAGCCCTGAAAAAGCTCCTGGGAGCGTTGAAACGCAACGCTCCAAAACGCCGAGTTAGATGTGAAAGGTAAAATGAAAGTCTATGGACTTTCTTTTACCTAGCAAAACGCCAACTTCGGCCGTGGCGTTAAAACGCCGAAAAATCCCTCTGGTGTGAAAGGGCCCTAAAGGTTTGTTTTTTTTTGTAGTCACAGATTTTTTTTTTATATATGGATTTACACTTGCACCTGCTTTCACGGTGCGATGTTAAAGTCGCACGTTATAAAAAGGAATAACGCAGACTAACGCATAGCAATACAAAGTATATGCCACATTCACAGTGCTCACGTTGCGTTGTGTGTAACGTGTAGCAACATTTAGAGAGTGCTGCATGCTGTGCGTTATATGCGTTAGCTACGTTGGACTGTTTGCACATGCTCAGTAATGTTTTTGATTTTTTTTAAAAATGTGACGCATGCGCCGTTTTCGTTCTATCAGTATGCGACGAAAAGTACGCATCAAGAGACGCATAACGCAGTTCAATATAATGTCCAACTTCAAAACTAACATACGTTGCGTTAGGGGCACGTTGTGCGACCTTAACGTCGCATCAAACGCAACGTCCCACTGTGAAAGAGCCCTTAAAGTGTACCGGAGATGGAACAATATATATATACCTGGGGCTTCCTCCAACCTACTCGCTTCCTCACTATCCTCCTCCGACCCCTGGATCTTCAAAAATTAGCCCCGGAAATCTTCCAGTCGGGGCAGGCACAGTCCGACCGCTTACATGGCTGGGAGCAGTCTGCGCAGTAGTGCTGCACGGGTAATGAGCATTTACGGCCATGGGAGCATGGCAGGGGCGTGGACGTGGCTGGGCTGCTAATGTACAGTACGCCATGGACTGGAGCACTTTCCGGGGCAAATTTAAGAAGATCCAGGAGGCGGACGGCGAAGAAGCATAAAGTACTAGTTCTACTAAAAACTTGTATGAGGTTTTGTTTTTGGGAGTTTTTTTTTTTTTTTTTTGCATTGCAAGTTTTAAAAGAAAAAATAGAAATCAATACATTGTAAAGTGAGAAGTTAAAAAAATAGGAGGAGATCAAGAAAGGATTGAAATTAGCCATGCAATTTGCTCATATTTGATCCACAATCAGCCTGAACACATCTTTACTACTGGAAGACATAGGGGGGGAAAAAAAACAGCACCAAACATTATCTATAACCACACCCATTGGCATAAGGTTTTTTTTTTTTTTTTTTTTTTTTTTTTTAACAGATACACTTAACAGAATCACCACAATCTCAGCCATACAAACCCCCCTGATGATCTACAGGGAAAAGATAAAGATTTCTCATGGGAAAGGGCATCAGCTACTGACTGGGATGAAGTTCAATCCTGGGTTAAATTTCCTCATAAAAGCAGATCAGATAAATAACTATAACAAGTAACTTGTCTAGGTATCTTATCTAAAACTTAGATAGTTTACACAGCAAATCTAGCTGCAGACAGCTTCAACAATATAGGATTATTTCTTCCTGTGATACAATGAGAGCAGCCATGTTCTGCTTGTGATTACACACAGGCAAGCTGATCTACATCTTCAGCCCTCAGCCTGTGAAAACTTCACTCCTCTCTTTCTCGCTCCCCCCCTCTGCCCCTGAAATCTTTGGCTAGTAACCTCCTCCTGCCCAGACTGAGCTCCCATAAGCCCTTGCTACATGGATCTCAGAGTGTGGAGGAGCTGTGGGCGAGGCTTGTTTAATTTATAGGGAATTAGGGTATTTAAAAAAAAAAAATGTATTTGGCTTGAGGAATGCCCTATAAACTATATGTAAAGAACACAATTATGAAATGATTACAAATTATGTTGGATCCTCTTTAATCTGCACTCACCTTAAGCAAGGAAGCCAAGCTTGCCATCTGCTCATTGAGGGCGCTCTCCGACTCCCTATAGGTGAGGCAGGTGAATAGATATTCCTCTGGGTCAAACGAGTCCGCCCCCTGTTGCTCAACATCGTTAGCAACCCCAACATAGTAATCTTCTATATCTCCTGGATCATCGTCTTCCTCCTCTTCTTCCTCCTCCTCCTCACAATTAGGGTCGTAGTCTTCATTGCTGTCTGATCCTTGACTGTTCATATCGACAGACATTGTACCACTGGGGGGAGGCCTGGGCTGTAGCTACAAAACTGTGGTCATGCCCACCTCACTGGAGGACACCTCGCTGCTCTCTGGCACCCATCTGGGGATGGAGTTGTCTGGGAGAAAAAGAAAAACAAACAGCCAGTTTATTAAACTAATATATCACTTTTATTACAAAATTACTACAAACACCAGTAATTCACACGTAACCACGTACATTTACAGGTCACCTCACGACAGAGATATGGAGACGGCCATAATAATTTCCCTTTAAAGAGAACCCGAGGTGGGTTTGTGAAATCATATTAGGACAGAGGCATGTTCTGTACACAATGACCTGCCTCTGTGTCCTTCTATAGTGTATCCAGCACCCCCCCCCCCCCCCAGGCTCTGCTGTCCCCCATTAAAAAAAAAGCGCCAGGCTAGCAACATGCAAGATTGTCCCTAGCCTGTCATTTACCTCAGTTTTTCAGTCAGCGCCGCCCCCCTCCTCCTGTATTACACGGCTCCTCCGTCTGTGTCCTTTCCCTCCCTGCCTTCGTGAGCTTCCTCCAATCAGCTTACAGAGGCGGGGAGGGAAGGGACACAGACAAGACAAATAACTTTTATATCGCGCTTTTCTCCTGGCGGACTCAAAGAGCCAGAGCTGCAGCCACTAGGACGCGCTCTGTAGGCAGTAGCAGTGTTAGGGAGACTTGCCTAAGGTCTCCTACTAAATAGGTGCTGGCTTACTGAACAGGCAGAGCCAAGATTCCAACCCTGGTCTCCTGTGTCAGAGGCAGAGCCCTTAACCATTACACCATCCAGCCACAGACACAGGTGGTGAGCCGCGCTATACAGGAGGCGGGGGAGCGACGGTGTCTGACAGGATGAGGCAAATAGCAGGCTAGCGACAATCTGCGTGCCGCTAGCCTGGCCTTTTTTAATGGGGGACAGCAGAGCCTGAGAGGGGGCTGGAGGCACAATGCAAAGACACAGAGGCAGGTGATTGTATACAGAACATCCCTCTGTGTCCTAATAGGATTTCACAAACCCTCCTCTGGTGCAATTTCCTGTCAGATTGACAGTCAAATCAATTTCTCACAGGTCCGATCTGATTTCCCATCATTGTTGGGATCGATTTTACGATCACTTCTATAGAGCAGAAAAACAAAAAAAACGACTGTAAATCAGATCAGACCTGCCGGAAATTATGAATTTGCCCACCAGTCTGATGGTAAATTGCACTGTGTGTACCAGGCATAAAACGTATAGCTAAAAACTCTGCACAAGCATGCAGATCAGATGCTCCTGACTGAAGTCTGACAAGATTAGCTGCTTGTTTCAGGTGTGTGATTCAGGGTAGGAACACACTAAGCAGTGCAGGAAAGGTAGAGTTTTGCTGCATATGCGTTTTTGTTCCGCACATGCATTTTTCTTGCGTTTTGCATGCATTTTTCAATGTGTTTGCGGTTCGCATATGCGTTTTGTATTCATCTTGCATGCTTTTATGTGTTTTGTGCAAATCACTAGGAAGTCAACAGGAAGTGGAAATACATCAAACGGTTTAAAAAATAAATAAAAAAGCATAAAAATGCATAAAAAATGCACTAAAAACGCAATACCTCGGTGTCACCATTGACTTTCAATATGTGCGTTTTAGATGCGTTTTGGAAAAATATGCAGCAAGACCAGCATGTTCCGTGACACTAGCGTTTCTGCCTTGTGTGTTCCTACCCCGAGGCAGGGAAAACACTTGTCTTTCAGTATTCTGCACACCAGGTGTGTTTCTATGCAGAAAAACGTGCACTTTTTTCCCCCAGCAGCTAAAGTAAATGATCGAGAAACTGACAAAATGTGCAGAATCATGATGCAGGAATTTTTTTTATGTGCACGAAACACAAAGTGTGAAGTAGCCCTTTGATTAACAGGAGTTCTCAGTTTTTCTGTGCAGAAAACGACAGTCAACTGTGTTCCTACTGTGAGACAATACTGATCAGAAAGATGAGCAGGACTGCCAGGTAATGCTTAAAAAGATACACTCTAAATATGACAGCACCCATATCCATCTCACTTCAGGTGTCCTTTAATGTTCTCGTAAATGATTTGTACATTTAAAGTTATGAAATTCCAATAGGGACCATAAGGTCAGACTGCACGGCAAACGTTATTTTGAGTACAGATGTCCCACAAGCCTTTACAGCTTTCTGAATAATTAGATGCAAAGCACAGATTTACTGAAAGCTTGGCATGGAGTTTTGGCATGGAGTGCAGGCTATACCTGAGCCATATCCGACCTTATGGCCCATACTCACGGGCTACTTTTCTTGCCTGTCGCTAGCACACGGGAGCGTGTGCGCGACAGCTCGTCGCCAAGTCCCTCTGCATACACACGCGGAAGTGGGACTAGGGATGCGACGGAAGCGGTCGCCGACGTTCCTCCCCCCTGCCGGAAACTCAATGCTCCGGCTATTAGGTTGCTGTCGCTAGTCCGCATACACACACAGACTAGCAACAGTTTCGGCGGCAACTGTCGCCATGCGATTGACCGTCGCCAATCGCCTGGCGACCGCAGCAACGAGCGACGGTTCGGGGTTTCTCGCCTCATACTCACGGGCGACTTGTCAGCCCAACACGCGCACGCCACGTGGTTGCGGCGACAATTGTAGCCCGTGAGTATGGGCCATTAGTGAAGATTACAGAGTCAGGCAACTTTGAAACAAAATTTTTTTTTCGGCTGCTCAGAATTTATTTTAACCCTTTCCAGATCACGCTAGTTAAAATCTACGTCCTGTTTGTGGGCTTTTGTTTCTGACAGGATGAACATCTTCACTGCACGTTCTCGCCCCTCCTGCTAATCGCGCCGCCACAGCTCACTCGCCCTGCCGGCTATACGAGGGCAAAGCTCTGAGAGGGTCAGGAGGCAATTTAATTGGCTCCTGAACATGTGATCACTGTGACCTAATCCTATTGACTTACATTGATGGACAGGGTCAGGAGCCAATGAAAGCAGCTCTCCAACCGGCTCACAACTCTCTGCCGTCATAGCGACGGAAGACGCGATGGGCCTGTGGCGATGGGAGAGCGGCGTGGCTGGCGAGTCTGTGCAGCGATTCGTCGGTAAGCCACGTTTTGTGGTACCAACAGTCTCTGCTCCTTAACCAGCTGAGCGGTCTGGACGAGCTCAGCTCGTCCAGTACCGCCGGAGCCTGCCGCTCAGGCCCTGCTGGGCCGATTTGACTCAAGTAAAAAGCAGCACACGCAGCCGGCACTTTGCCAGCCGCGTGTGCTGCCTGATCAGAACCGCTCTGCGGCGATCCGCCGCGAGCAGCGGCGAAAGAGGGTACCCCCAGCCGCCTGAGCCCAGCGCAGCCGGAACAAAAAGTTCCGGCCAGCACTAAGGGCTGGATCGGAGGCGGCCGACGTCCATGACGTCACTCCGCTCGTCGCTATGGCGACGAGGGAAGCAAAACAAGGAAGGCCGCTCGTTGCGGCCTTCGTTTATTCTGGGCGCCGGAGGCGATCGGAAGAACGCCTCCGGAGCGCCCTCTAGTGGGCTTTCATGCAGCCAACTTTCAGTTGGCTGCATGAAATAGTTTTTTTTTTTAATTAAAAAAAAACCCTCCCGCAGCCTCCCTGGCGCTCTTATCAGAACGCCAGGGTGGTTAAAGGAGGAACTCCAGTGAAAATGATGCAATAAAAAAGTGCTTCATTTTTACAATAATTATGTATAAAAGATTTAATCAGTGTTTTCCCATTGTAAAATCTTTCCTCTCCCTGATTTACATTCTGGCATTTATCACATGGTGACATTTTTACTGCTGGAAGGTGATGTCACTGGAAGTAGATGCTGCTTTTTTTTTTTGGCAGTTAGACCCAGCTGTAAACAGCTATTTCCCCACAATGCAATGAGGTTCACAGATAGGAAACTGTATCCCACTGTGGGAGGGGTTTCACCACAATATCAGCCATACAGAGCCCCCTGATGATTCATTTGTGAAAAGGAAAATGTTTCTCATGGGAAAGGGGGTATCAGCTAGTGATTGGGATGAATTTCAAGTCTTCGTCAATTTCTCTTTAAGGGGCCTGAGACCGCTGGTACGCAAGGATTTATACAAGGCTCATCCTGTGGCTTGATATGAAAGAGCCTCCTGGTGGACGCCATATAATTTCCCTTCCACGCAACCTTTTGCAGTCAGTATGGCAGCAATGCCATGTCTGTATCTGCCTCTGCTACTCAGGAAATGACCCTGCTTGAAGATTTGCAATGAACTCCGCAATGGGGATCTTCACACATGCTGAACTGGAATGAATCTGCTAAGCTACAATACTCAATGTGCAACAAGACAGAAATCCAGCAGCATCATATAGTTAACTACACCCTGCGTAAGTGCAGTTACAGTCTTAGTGAACTGCACACTGCCAGCCACAGGAGCACAATGGGGGTGCACGCAGCCAGGATTGCGCATGAGCAGTATTTTGTGACTGAGGTGAGGACTTAAAGGGAACCTTAACTGAACGGGGGGGTAAAGAGTTTTACTTACCTGGGGCTATTACCAGCCCCCTGCAGCAGTCCTGTGCCCTCGGCGCCGCTCTGGAATCCTCTGGTCCCCTGCTGTCACTTAGTTTAGTTTTTGACGACTCACCAGTCGCCGGCCGCCATGCGTATTATTGGACGCATTCACCAATGCAAATAGCGGTATTGCGGACCGCAACGCGTACAAAAATACGCGTTGCCGCATATCTACGCGTGCGGAATGCGGCAACGCGTATTTTTGTACGCGTTGCGGTCCGCAATAGGGCTATTTGCATTGGTGAATGCGTCCAATAATACGCATGGCAGCCGGTGACTGGTGAGTTGTCAAAAACGAAACTAAGTGACAGCGGGGGACCGAAGGATTCCAGAGCGGTGCAGAGGGCACAGGACTGCTGCAGGGGGCTGGTAATAGCCCCAGGTAAGTAAAACTCTTTACCCCCCGTTCAGTTAAGGTTCCCTTTAACGGGGCTGAAATTGGCATAGCGGATGGGACCGGGAGAATAATGAGGAGCTGATGGACTACAGGAAGAAGCCCTAGGTAAGCAAAAATCATTTTCTCCCACTCATCTCAGGTACACTTTAAAGGGAAGGTGTGAGGAACAAAAGTGAAAAAAAAAATCCACTTACCTCGGGCTTCTTCCAGCCCCTGGCAGCCGTCCTGTGCCCTCGCCGCAGCTCCAGTGGCTCCTGGTCCCCTCTGATGCTGACCTCGCCAGGTCGGCATCTTCCTGCGTTCCATTGTGCGGCTCACTGAGTCACACTGACATCATCCGGGCTGTTCTGCACAGGCGCAAAACTACTGCGTCTGCGCACTACAGTTCGGATGACGTTAGCACGATTCTTAGAGCCGCAGGCGTCGTCGCCATTTTGCGCCAGGGGGACCCCGGACCACCAGCATGGAGTGGAGTTACAGTGTGGGCACAATACGGCTGGCAGAAGCCCCAGGTAAGTGGATTTATTTTATTTTTAAAGTCCTTGGATGTGTCATTTAAAGAGAAACCGTGACCAAGAATTGAACTTCATCCCAATCAGTAGCTGATACCCCCTTTTACATGAGAAATCTACTCCTTTTCACAAACGGATCATCAGGGGGCTCTGTATGGCTGATATTGTGGTGAAACCCCTCCTACAAGAAACTGAGGACCATGGTACTCCTGGCAGTTTACGGTCTGTGAACCTTGTTGCATTGTGGGAAATAGTTGTTTACAGTTGTTTCCAACTGCCAAAAAAGCATGCAGCAGCTACATCACCTGCCAGCAGTAAAAATGTCACTTGATAAGTGTCAGAATGTAAATCAGGGATTTAAAAGATTTTATACTGGGAAACCACTGACTAAATCATTCATACATAATTATTGTAAAAATGAAGCACTTTTTATTACATTATTTTCACCGGAGTTCCTCTTTAAGGCAGGGGTTGATTAACATGGGTTCTCAGTTGAAATATGTTTTTCTGTGCAGAAAATGGACAAGTGTGACCCCTGCCTACATCTCACTCAAAACAAATGTAAAAAAAAAAAAAAAAAAAAAAAAAAAAAAAACCAGGGTAAAAAAAGAATAAAATTGAGGTCAGACATGGAACTTAAAAGATGTCAATTAATGTTTTCTCAGGTTTTATTTAAAGCGGAAATGAGCTCTTGCACAGGTCAGAAGGAAAAGACAAAGAAATCCACCCAGTGTGTGTTCATAGAGAACAGCCTGTCTAATTCTCCCTTATCAGCAATTAATGAGCCAGCGCAATTCGAACTGTCAGCTCTCTGCCGAGTTGTGTATGTGTAATATGTAAACACAGGAGGTGAACTCTTTCTGTGCTCCTAGTATACCAGGAAGTAACCACACTGCCGCATTTCTGTAGGAGCTATATAAGTGGTAACAAGGAAAGGTTTTTCTTTAAAGGTTATTATCCTGTTGCTTATCTTTAATTCACTTTCATTTGCAGGATTCAGACACAGGTTCACTTTAACCACTTATGCAGTTCGCAGCAGTATATCTACACCCCACAGTTCCTGCCCAGGGGCGTAGCTATAACTTTGCCGGGGCGATTGGTCGCAGCACGCACTCCCACCCATTAGTACACAGTTCCCACTCACCGATCTAAGTGCCTGTGATCAATGGTCACCGGCATCAATGAGAAGCCATGGTCACTGACAAACCGTAAAAACATACACACATTACTTCCTGTTAGTGTACTAACAGTACACAGATGAAGATAAAGTGGAGGGGATATCTAGTGGCCAAATAGTAAAAATACACACTTCAGAAATCATTTCATAAAAATACATAAAATACCCCATAAAGTAACCCCTTACCTTCCTTCCCATAGTTGCCAAGATAAAGTTTTGTAAACAAAACAAAAAAATTTATGACTATAATATATATATTTGTATAGCACTTTTCTCCTGTTGGACTCAAAGCGCTCAAGAGCTGCAGCCACTGGGACGCGCTCAAGAGGCCACCCAGCAGTGTTAGAGAGTCTTGCCTTGAACTCCTTACGGAATAGGTACTGACCCTAGCCAAGATTCCAACCCTGGTCTCCTATGTCAAAGGCGGTGCCCTTAACCAGTACACTATCCAGCCACAGTCCTCCATTTCAACGTCATCTGGATTACAACTCGACCTGCTGCTGCTAATCAGAAGACCATGTGGTTAGCAGCCATCTTGAAACTGTAACTTCAGTTTGGATTACAAAGTATACCTAAAGACCTCTGATTCTGAAACCAAGGACTTTGCATTTATTCTCCCAGAAGGAAATATCCCCAGACTGCATTTCGGCTAAGTAAACCTTTTCACAATTATTCCCTTTTATTTTAAGCTTTGTGTGTATATGTTAGTGTATGTAAATGTGTGGAACGCGTTTTTGTTATTAAACGTTTAAAAATCATTTAGCGGTTATGACCTGTTGCTGAGCATACACAATCGTACTTACTCCTCCGAAAACGTTACCTTGTGTTCTAGAGTATCTTGTATTTATAACTCATATGCTTGAATAGGGCACAGATAAATAGGTCTGGCGCCGATCCCTGCATACAGCTAAGGGTTAACTTACAGTGTTCTCAGTGTGCTAATATATTTACAGTCCTGTGCTGACTCACAGGTGGTGGCAAGCTTTTGAATTGTACATGTGTGGTGAATCCTTTGGAGGCTTTGGAATCCTTTGGACGCTCCTCTCGGCTAGTCTGTTCATAGACTGCGAATCCACATATGGGCATCTATGCGCAAAGCATCAGCGAGACCGAGATTTTGAGCGAGTGATTGTCCCGATCAAGGACCGGTTCGTGCAGCTATGACATTGTAAACACAGGTCTATATATCTATGTCTAGTCCGCTCTACTATGCAGGCGCAGGAGACTTGCGCCTGCGCAGTAGACCGGCCTGACAGCGATCGGCAATTTCGGCCTATCTACAAGTGGAAAGCCGATACTGCGCCTGCGCTGGAGCCGAGAAGGTAAATATTTACATTTCCGCCGTTCAAAGGGCCAGAGCGAGACCACCATGGGACACAGGACGACGGAGGAAGCCTCGATAGGAACCCGGAGGCTACCGAGGCGAGTACCTCCCCCCCCCCATACTTTTTTAGTATTTATGTTATGAGGGGTTATTACTGTTATTTTTGCAAATAAGGGCTTGTAATTAGTGACTGACACAAAAACGGAAAAAATGCACCTTTATTTCCAAATAAAATATTGTCGCCATACATTGCACTAGGAACATAAAATGTACCACCCAAAGAAAGCCTAATTAGTGGCAAAAAAACCAAGATATAGATAATTTCCTTGTGATAAGTAGTGAAAGTTATTGGCGAATGAATGGGAGAGTGCTGAAATGTGAAAATTGCTCTGGTCCATAAGGAGAAAAACCCTTCAGTAGTGAAGTGGTTAAAGTGAACCAGAGACGAAGTACCCTCATGGATTTTACTGTATACATCAGTGGGAACAGAGAATACACCTACCCTGCTCTCTGTTTTATCCTTCCCTGCTCAGCCTGCTTGTTCTCAGCCATGATAACATTCCAGACTGAGCATTCAGTCTGGCTCAGGAATCATAGCTGAGTCATTATAGCAGAGCCAGAAGGGGGCAGGCTTGGGCTTGAAAAGACATCAGAGAAGACACTCAGCTATAATGATTCCTGACTGAATGCTCAGTCAGGGATTTTATCAGAGCTGCTAACAGGCAGGCTAAGCAGTGAAGAATGAAGCAGACAGCAGGGTAGGTGTTTTCTCTAATGTTCCCGCTGATATATATGGTTAAATACATGGAGGGTGCTTCCTCTCTGGTTCACTTTAAGGGCATTTTGATAAACTCCCTGCCTTGAGTGTGGATTACAAAACTAGTGACTAGATAAGGGGATATAAAAAAAAAAAAAAAGCCTATAACACCACATTTCGTAAAGATCACGGGGTCACGATAATGAATAATACAACTTCACAACCGCACTGAATCCTCTGGCAACAATTTACCATCGCAGCAAAAAAACAATACGGCTCCAAAGAAAAGAGATCTTGTGGAGTAATTACAGAGGCTCTCTGTGAGATAATGACTCAGGCTCGGGTGTCGAGAATCAACATCTTGCAAAACAATCTGCAGCTGTGTAAACGTAACCCTGCGGCCAGCCAAGCAAGAGCCGACTGCAAAGCATGACTCCGGCATCTCCAGGCCCAGGATGGAAATCACAGGGATGAAAAAATGTCCAGCGCTGGACACACTCAGGGAGATGATCAGCCACATATCACAACTGCTGCAGTATCATCAAATTATGTATGGTTACTTTGTGTTTGTATAGTACTGACACCTTCCACAGGATTTTACGGAGTGAGTACTAGTAGTCATTTCACTAAAGGTGCCCATATATCTAGCGTTATATGATCAACATACGGTAAGTGAAGTTATGAAGCCTCCGAGAGTCTGAGTCCCAATTAGGTGAGCATTGAGTAAACAAGGAGTCTTCCCCATTGGTCATAAATCATGTAACAACCTCTCACCCATTTAGATATGGGGGGGGGGGGGGGGGGGTGCGACCACGCAGGACAGTGGCCAGGGGTCAGTCGGTCATAGAGATATCATACTGCTGGTAGCACCGTGTACCTAATCAACCATGTCACACAGATTTTCCAGCATGTTCAAACCAAACATCAATCGAATCATCAATCAAGCAGACATGTTGCAGCACAGATTTTCATCAGATTCATCTTGGTTTATCACAGGGCTGTGGAGTCGGAGCAATTTTGGGCACCCGGAGTTGGAGTCATTGATTTCATAAACTGAGGAGTCGGGAGTCAGATGATTTTGGTACAAAATCCACAGTCCTGTTAAATATTAGACTAAGGAGTCGGAGTCGAGGAGTCGGAGTCATTTTGGGTACCCGGAGTCGGAGTTGTGGTTTCATAAACTGAGGAGTCGGAGTTGGAAGATTTTTGTACCGACTCCACAGCCCTAGTTTATCAGGCTGCAAAATCACTAGATGTATGGCCACGCTCCTATAGGTTGTAACCCAATGTGGCCAATCGAGCCTTCTCTGAAAGTTGCATAGTGTAATGGGTAAGGGTTCTGCCTCTGACACAAGAGACCTTGGTTAGAATCTCGGCTCTTTCTGTAAGCTAGCACCTATTCAGTAAGGAGTCTTTAGGCTAGACTCCCCAAAACTGCTACTGAGCTTGCCCCCAGTGGCTGCAGCACTGACGCTTTAAGTCCAAGAGAAGCGCGTAATATAAATGTTCAATTTCTACCACACATTGCTACACAGTTCAACGTAGTGCACAACACAATGGCATATCAATTGACTACCGCTCCTGCTCTAACCCCAATCGACCATGATTTTCCATCCTGTCTGACCAAGTTTCTATCAATTTTGGTTAAATAATAATAAAAAAAATTATTGCTCAAAAATGAGATTTCTATCTCTAGTAGATCAATCGAACTGGCATGTAATTGAACAAGAAAATCAATGAGTGTACAGGTACACACACACACACACACACACACACACACACACACACACTTACCATCAACCCCAGAAATCGCAACTCGATCCCTTGGATAACGATTTGGGACAGAGTCCGAAGGGCCCTTTTCCAATAGCAATCGCAAATCACAAACGCCAGTGATTGAGATTTTTCATTAATTCTGTTACGCGATTTTTCATTTGCATTGCCACTCTTAAAATCGCTCCAGAAAGCGATTGCGATTTCCACATCAAATCACTGTAGTGGAAAATACTTCTCGTGATTTCTATGATAAAGTAGCAACCCAGCTGTGTAGTGGAAAAAGGCCCTTAAAGACATCAGTAGCCTGCAGGCTAGCAACAAAGAAGAGCAGGAGGGGGGCAAGAAGGAGAAGATTGGCGCATTGGAGCCACCGTACAGAGATTCTCAGCTGCCTTGGTTGAGAACCATCTAGAGTGTGTGTACAAGACTCACAAACTGAGGCCAGAAGGCAGCAGGTCAGATTACACCTATGCAGCACAGCAATACACCTATGGTGCTTTAAAATGTTCACATCTAACAGAAAAACCTCATAGTAGTCGACTGGATTTTAGCCTAGCCATATGGAATGCCATGATGTCCTAGTTCTGCGATCTCTGCCAGGCTTTAATGGATAAGTGTTTTAAGTTTTAAAGAGAAGGCCCTGATGAATAATATCCTGCATTACTGATGCTGTGCCGAGAGAGAGAGAGAGAGAGAGAGAGAGAGAGAGAGAGAGAGAGAGAGAGAGAGAGAGAGAGAGAGAGAGAGAGAGAGTTATTAGAGCTTGCTCATTAAGTCAGCTGGCTGTCATTCATTTGCTTAAAATCGTGATAAACACAAAAAGGAAGATACGCTGGAGAGTCTGTAGTGAGACATGAATACAATTCCAACCTCTAACGCTATAGGACTCTCCCACCCACAACCTTCCCTCCCCTACAGAAAGCTATGAAAAGACAGCAGTGTTAGTGTGCTCTACACACATCAGCAGCACGCAGCCTGCTCAGCAGTTAACTACGGCCTCCGATGCACACAACCAGACACGATGCACTGTTCAGGGATCAGCGGACACACAAACAAAACAACCGTAGACACGATGCACTAATTGGCGGATATGCACACAACTAAGGATTGTTATTCACTGAAAGCTTTAAAAGGGACCCGAGCAAACCTATTAAAAGCAAATCTGCACTTACCTGGGGCTTCCTCCAGCCCCCCTTAGGCCGCAAGGTTATCTCGGCATCCTCTAGGTCCCGTCCCCCCCCCCCCCGCAGTCCCGCTGGCGGCTCAGTTAGTGCGGCAGCTTCAGGCGAAGTCGTGAGCAATTGCGCATTCGCACTCGACTCAATCACACGCCCGTCACTAGGCCTTCTAAGCATGTGCAGTTCTCAAAAGACTGAACCGCACAGGCGGCTTACGGCAACGGGCGCATGATTGAGTCGGGTGCACAGACGGGCCGCAAAGGCATAATTGCTCATGACTTTACCTGAAGTCGCCGCACTAATGGGGCCGCCAGTGGGACCACGGACGCGACCCAGAGGATCAGTGTTCTCCCCAGGCTCCTTTAGGCGGGTGCTCCACCCGGCTAGTTTTGGTGACCACCCGGCTGTCATTGGCTCACCTCCTCCTATTCTGTAAGCAGAGTTGCTCACAGAAGCACCGGCCCTGCATTCTCTCATCTCACCCAACCCGGCTAGGAAAAAAAATTCTGGGGAAGACGCTGAAGGACTTTGCAGTCTACACTGGGCTGGAGGAAGCCCTGAGTGAGTGCAGATTTGCTTTTAATAGGTCTGCTCAGGGATTCCCTTTAAGGGAATCTAAAGTTAGAGAAACATGGAGGCTGCCATATTTATTTCCTTTTAAACAATAGCAGTTGCCTGGCAACCTGCTGATCCTCTGCCTCTAATACTTTTAGGCCGCATTCATATGAGGGCTGTTTCTGTGCACTTTTCACAGCGCATTGCCCTGTGCGTTCTGCAAGGTATTGATTTTTCCGTGTAATTAAATGGGCCTGGTTCACATTTAAGCACGGCGTTGAGCTGCGTTACAAAAACATGTTGCATGCATTTCTGTGCGTTGAGCTGTAAAGTGCACATCAATGCAAGTGAATGGGCGCGCTTTTTAACACACAGAAGTGCATGCTTTTTTACCACAATTGGAAAAATAAAAACAAACATTTTCATATGAAAACAAAGCTGTATTGACAACTGCTACAATAAGCAAAACAGGCTTTAAAAAAGTGTCGCAACACACTGAAACACGCACAAACGCATGCGTTTTTTTATCATGCGCTTTCACGCGTTTCTCAATGCACCCCATAAACCCTTAACAAGCATGCAGATCAGGTGTTTGACACAAACCTGGCGAGATTAGCTGCATGCTTGTTTCAGGTGTGTGTGATCCAGACGTTACTAATGCTGGAATGAGCAGCAGGACTGCCAAGAAACTGGTACAGTTTAAAAAGAAAATATGACAGCCTCCACCATATCATTCACTTAAAGAGAACCCGAGGTGGGGTTCCAATAATATCTGCACACAGCGGCTGGATCTGCCTATACTGCTCAGCCTCTGTTGCTATACCGATCCCCCCCTAAGTTCCCCCTGCACTCTGCTGTCCCCCATAAATCACAGCAGCGCTGTCGACACGCAGCAGGCTGTGTTTACCTATGTAGTGTCACTCTCGCCGCTCCCCCCACCTCCTGCATAGCTCCGGTCCCCGCCCGCGTCCCGTCCCTCCAATCAGCGGGGAGTAAAGGGACGCGGGCGGGTACCGGAGCTATGCAGGAGGCGGGGGGAGCGACACTACATAGGTAAACACAGCCCGCTCCGACACACTGCGTTTATGGGGGATAGCAGAGTGCAGAGTGAACTTAGGGGGGATGGAGATAGCAACAGAGGCTGGGCAGTATAGGCAGACCCAACCTCGGGCTCTCTTTAAAGGGAACCTAAACTGAGAAGTATATGGATTTTTCCTTTTAAACAATGCCAGTTGCCTGGCTGTCCTGCTTATCTCTTTGGCTGCAATAGTGGCTGAATCACATACCTGAAACAAGCATGCAGCTAATCCAGTCTGACCTAAATGTATTAGAAAAACACAGGATCAGCAAGGGAGTCGGGCAACTGGCATTTTAAAAAGGAAAAATCCATATTCTCAGTTTAGGGTCCCTTTAAGGTGTACTTTGAAGAGGACCAGCCGTGAAATTAACACAATATTAATTTCTAAATGATTTAGTCAGTGTTTGACTATTGTAAAATATTTCCTCACAATGATTTACATTGTGAAATTTATCACAGGTTGCCACATCTTTATTGCTGTCAGGTGCAGCTCTTCAGAATGTTTTCTTTGACGCTGAGTTCCCCATGGCAGGATGGATCTGGGATCTTTGCTGCTGAACAAATGTTCTCCAATCCATCTGCCTAATCTACAAGAGTCGAATGTTTACTGGAAACTGCCGCGAGAGTCTATGGGGAGCTGAACTGTTGCTCGTTCAGTGATACAACATGAAGGTTGTTCAATATGAACGATTGTTGCAGGCAGTCGCATGTCTTTAAACATCAGTAAAGAATGTTCTTTAAACGATGTTACGCGATATTGCGAAAATGATCAATTCTAGTGAAAAAATAGCCGCACATATCACATTGTGGATACATAAAAATTCCGAAGCCAGCGAAAGTAATGTCTGGTCTCCCCCAATGCTCTGGGAGGAGAATTCTGCATAGTTAAACAGCCTGGGCTAAGCATCACTGGGAGGGCGGAGCTACACCATTATACAGTAATATATGGACATAGGCAGTGTGTGCCTACATTATAAATTACAGTTTGCCTTAAACCCAATAAGTTGCACCAACACACAAAATCACACACAAGTGTGATATTCTTAACCCTCAAATGTGGAAAACCACATTTTCAAAATACTTACCTCCTGCAAAGCAGATCATCTCAGCTAATATCAGGCTGAGAGCATTGTTCACCTACTCACCCCACCCGTTCTGTCTTGCCTAGCACCGCTACCATAACCTCCATAGCAACAGGAGTCACCAACCGGGAGGCAAGCGATGCCTCTGTACTGCACAGAGCTCCAAACTCTCACCTAAGGGATCAAGTCACGATTCCTGTATGCAATAGGAGTTGTAAGCATGTACCAGGGCTGTGGAGTCTGTATAAAAATCATCCAACTCAGACTCCACAGTTTGAGAAACCACCGACTCCAGGTACCTAAAATAGCTCAAACTCCTGGACTCAGACTCCTTAGTCTAATACTTACCAGGAGTGTGGAGTTGGTACAAAAATCCTCCGACTCCCAACTCTTCAGTATATGAAACCACTGACTGACTCATACTCCAGGACTCCACAGCCCTGGCATGTACACACCTTTACTGTTTAGCATCTTCACTGGGAAAGTCCCCCACTTGTGATATCCTCCTCTTGTGACATGTGCAACATACTCCTCCCACAGACATTTTGTCTTCGGATTAGTGCGAATAGTCTGGAAGATGTCCTGGAACAGCTTGATAGACCATTCTTTACGTGCTTTGTGGGATGTCACCATTACACATGCACCCAACATGACCCCAGCAGGGGTGAGGACAAAGGTGGAGGATAGGAGCAGCAGCTAGGAGGAAGCCATAGAAGTTCAGCAAGGCTGGCCTGCCCAGCCTTAGGGCCGGGCTCCACCTTGTAGGACACAAGCAGACACTTGCAGTGATGAGTGTAAGCACCTGAATCCCTGCAGCCATGACATGTACAGCTCAGGGCTGTGGAGTCAGAGGTGGAGTCGGTGGTTTGATGAACTAATGAGTCGGAGTCAGATGATTTTTGTACAAAATCCATTGCCCTGGTAAGTATTATACTAAGGAGTCGGAGTCGGGAGTCGGAGCCATGCAGTAAAAGGCAGCATGCCCCCGAATAGCGCCGGCATGCGATGCAGACTTCAAGCCTATTGACGGATCAGGCAACCCTTCCCTGCTTGAACTGCTTTTGGGGAAACGCTGCCTAAAAAAGGACTGATATCTCAATTAGGATATTTATTGTCTGGAGAAGAATAAGAGAATTATTTGCGTATTCACCCACATTTAACTGAAAAAAAATAAATCTAATAAAGAAACATTTTCAAGAACACAAAAGGTGCCCATTTGAGACAGCCTTATAGTCCCCCGGATAGCCAGAGCAACGCAACACACATCAGTTATCACATGTACAGGAGGGGAATAGTTTCACATAGCTGTTAACATTACTAAGATCTTTCAGCTATCACATTATAGTTATCGGATTATAGGTCCCTAAAGGAAATCTAGCGGGGATGCTAGTCTATGGTAAACATGCAAAGTGGCGGTTCTGATGAGCTTATCTCATCTGTATAAAATAGCACAGCTGAGATGTTTTCTAATAGGAATGCGAGATAGTTTTATAAAATTGACTCTTACATTTCTAAAGCAAACCTGTGAGATCCATAGGACAATCTAGATAAGCCCCTCTCAACCTTTTCACCCTGGAGGAGCAATGGAAATAATTTTTGGATCTCAAGGAACCTCTGCAAACATTTTTTTTGGTCTCGAGGAATCCCAGCATTTATTTTGCAGGAGACGTGGTCTTTAACCCTCCTGGCGGTTTGTCAAAATCCGCCAGGGGGCAGCAAATACGTGTTTTTTTTTTTAATTTTTTTTCTTCATGTAGCAAGACGAGGTCTCGCTACGCCGCCGGCGGGATCTCCTGGAGGGCTTCCCCCGTCGCCATGGCGGGATGACGTCACCAACGTCATGACGTCAAAGGGGACTCCGATCCACCCCACAGCACTGCCTGGCACTGATTGGCCAGGCAGCGCACGGGGTCTGGAGGGGTGCCCGATCGCCGCCGATCCGCGGTGATCGGGCACTGCACGCAGCTAGCAAAGTGCTAGCTGCGTGCAGCACAAAAAAAAAAAAAAATTATGCTAATCGGCCCAGCGGGGCCTGAGCGGTGCCTCCCGGTGGCATAGCCCGTGCTCAGCACGGGCTTACCGCCAGGGAGGTTAATAGTAGGTGAGGCTGTTTATTTCCCTCCCCCCATTACACTGCCACTCATTATACTGTCTGCTTATCCTAGTGCTTTTTATTAATGTGCTCATAATTATTCTGATCCCCAATTTAGTGCTTCTTTAGGGCTCTATTATACCCCCCCCCCACGATGGGGGAAATGCCAAGGAACCCCTGCAGAGTACTCAAGGAACCCTGGTTGAGAAAGCCTGATCTAGATCCTCCAGAAGCACCAACATCCTCCTCTCAACCACCAATCCAGTGCTGGAACCCTCAGAAGTTTGGCCGCAGTCCCGTTCGTGACCGAACGTCTTGTGCCCGAGTATTAGCATGGAGACGCTCAGGCGGAAAAAAATCCAATTACCTCCATGGTACTGTGCAGGCCTCCTGCTCATTCACAGGCGAGTGCGTGGTGGTTTGCACCTCTCAACATAGCCCTTGTCAATGAGGTTCAGGTGGTCCTAGCTCTGGATCATCCATAGGCTTCCCTCTACTGAGATAAATACCCATTTGGGGCACTTTTTTCCCCCCTTTATGTACCCCAAGTCTCCTCAACAATCATTTGCTGCTGTATGACTGCTGCCATGATACAGAAAGCAGAATGACTACTGCACAGCATGAGATAGAGGCCTGCACGGGTTTCAGTTTTTCAGACCTGCTCTACCCACACCCTGCTTTCTGGTGAATCTGGCACCCACAACAGAACAGGCAGCCTCCAGACCCGCATTTTCTATTTTATTATAAAATATACATTGGTAGTCTCACTGGAAGGCTGTAAAGTAAGCGAAAACTATTTTTTTGTATACACAAACTCATTACCAGTGACCCGATTAGGATAAAAACGGGTACCCCGAACCCGATGCAGGCCTCTAGCATGAGACACTGACAAATGGCAGGAGTTGCATGGATACTGACAGGATACAGAGTGACCACCACCAAAGTACAAAAAAAACATTTAAAAAAAGGTTGCAAAGGTAATTTTCCTAGCTTCTATTACCAACATTTCTCTTAAAAGCAACAGAGCAGGGGATTATTATTTATAAATAGCTGTCATCTGCCCTGCAGTAGTGATAAAGCACACCGCAGGTATGTCAACTTTGTAATGGAAACTTTATGAATGAATTCTGCTATGAGCCTTGATGATAGCCTTAGGGGCAGATTTACAAAAGAAAAATCGATTTAATTAGTCCATTGTACTGGTAGAAAGCCTAAAGGCTGATACACACATCCAACAAAGCGCACGACCAACCCGACGACATCCCGTTGACACGACCTGTATTTCCACATGGCCAAAGCAACTAAACACTGAACTCATTTTCATACATGCAAGCGGAATGGTGGACTGCACGATATGGCCGCATTCAAAACAAGTACAAGTCATCAAACGTCTTGTACACATGTGGCCACCTGCATGATATCAGCCCAACAGTCGTGTGAGTTGATCCGCCGGTTGGATTGGGTAAACCACCGGTTATCAGTTGGTTGTCTACTCGTTTGCCATGCATACACATGCCCAACTACTATCCAACAGATCAAGTATGGAAAATTAGCGGGCCGGAATATTTGCACATGTGTATGAATCTTTAGATCGGTGTAGGGTAGTGATCAACAGCAAATAGATAGCCCATAGCAATGCTCTACATTGAATAGTGCAAAGCTGCGGGTGGATAGATTTAATAGATTTCATGCGAAAAACTATTAAAAAATCTATGTGAAGTATGCAGAAAGGTTCCACCAGATGAATCCCTCTGATCAGATTATGATTTGAGAGGCATCGATCTATGTTTTGGCCACATCAGCTAGTTGTATGGCCAGCCTAAAGCTGGGACCACACTTGTGTTTTCACAAAAAAACACCTGCAGTTTTCCGGACAATTTTTCTTTGTATTTTATCATGCGTCACCCACCATGTTTCAGTATTTTTAAAAGCATGGGAATTACACAAGAAAAATCACAGCATTCTAAACTACAGCATGTCTCCAGAGAATCATAATGCACTTTTTCGCATTGTGCAAAAATCACTTGTGATTTTTTACAACTGTGGTTCCTGCCTAAGGCCCCTTCCCTATTTGTGCGTTACTGGTCACACACCATATGCAATGCAAAGTAGTGCATAAGGACTGCACTGTCTGACACTTCCACTAATGCGTAGCATTTACTGCACTTTTGTGGACAATGCAGTGCGATCCCATTTAGCATTACCTGAAACTCATCACCAAAGAAATAGATCGACCCTTTCCAGTTCTCCTATAGAGCAAACCGGTCGATAAACATTAGCATGGAGTACATGCTGTTCCATCTAGAAAAAACGGACACCTATGCCAGAATTCTCCACCTACACCTCTGCTTCAACACCATCAGCCTCAACAATAGGCTGGCACAACTCAAGAAGCATCCCGCCATATGCGGGTGGCTGAAGGACTTTCTCACAAAAAGAAACCAAGTTGTGAAGCTAGGCACCTCCACCTCGCGAGTGCGAACCAACACAGGCGCTTCAAGGGTGTGTCCGGTCGCCAATCCTATGCTCCCTATAAACACAAACTTCTGCACCATTAAGATCGACTGTCAAAGTGATCAAGTTTGCAGATGACACCACCATCATAGGACTTGTGTACAAGAGAGGAGAACTCACCTACCATATGGAGACTGAGAGGATCTGTAACTAGTGTAGGGATAATAAGTGTCCTCAATTCGGCACAAACGGTTGAAATAACCATCAATTTTAGGACCCCCTCAGCTCTCATTGAGGGTTCTGAGTGTACCCATTGCCCACCTCCTGAGCACAATTATCTCATAAGAACCTAAAATTGAAGGAGTGCCTCCAAAACAAAGAAAAAGGCCCAACAACTGCTGTTCTTTCTGTGGCAACTGAAAAAGTTTGGAATGTCCCACACCTTTCTGACCTACTTCTACTCTACCACCATCGAGTTGGCTCTTTGCTCCTCCATCATCGTATGACTCGCCCGGGCCTCTGCAAGGGACAAGCACCGGCTACAGAGAGCCATCAAAGCCTCTGAGAGGATTATAGGGACCCTCCTCCCATCTCTGGACCTCCTCTACTACAAAGGACCATCAGGAGTGCAAACAATCACTCCCACCCCAGCAACTGCCACCGGGTCACTGCATCAGGTCCATCCCCCCAAGGAACTCTTTCTTCCCTTAAGGAGAACAAAAAAAAAATTCACTTACCTGTGGCTTCTACCAGCACCCTGCACCCTTCCTATCCCGCACCGTCCTGGAACGATCCTCTGGTCCCCTGCAGTGCCCAACTTAAGATTTCTGCGACAGAGCCAGTCTCCATGAGCATCCTGCACAGTACGAGATGTTCTCATAATGCGCATGCACAGGACGCTTCCAGCTAAGGCACCGTGATCCAAGACGCGGGCAGCCAGGGCCACAGGAGCAGTGGCCGACGACTGGCTCTGTCACCGAAATCGAAACTTGGTCACAGCAGGGAACCAAAGGATCGTTCATGGACGGCATGGGCACAGGGCGGCTGCAGGGGGCTGGTAGAAGGCCCAGGTAAGTGAAACTTTTTTTTTTATGTTCCATTTAACCACTTAAGGACCAGGGCTGTTCTCTGAGATCTGCGCTGCGTGGGCTCTCCAGCCCGCAGCGCAGATCGTGAGCAAGGCAGGGCGATCAGACAACCCCCCCCCCCCTTTTTTTCCCCACTAGGGGGATGACCTGCTGGGGGGGTCTGATTGCCGCCGCTCCATGTGGCCGAGCGGGGGGGCTCTTCAAAGCCCCCCTCCGCAGCGTTTCCTGCGCTCCCTCCTTCCCCTTACCTCCAGCTTCCTTATTATCCTGCGCAGGACGGATATCCGTCCTGCGCATTGAAGGATAGGCTTCAGCCTATCAAATGACGGCGATCCCCGGGCCAGAGGCCGGGGATCGCCGATCTGCCTTACGGCGCTGCTGCGCAGCAGTGCCGTATGATGTAAACAGCGGGGATTTCTTCCCCGCGTGTTTACATTAGGCGCGCGAGACGCGATCGGCGGCTCGCACACTGTTCACAGAGACAGACTCCGTGAACTGACATGGAAAGGTTCCATGTAATAACCACTTAAACCCGCCTCCGCCTATAGGCGTAAGGCGGTCCTGAAGTGGTTAAGCTGTCCTGACCCTCAACTTAGCACCCCCCCCCCACTTAAACAGCTATGCCCTAGTGGATTATGTGACCCCAAGTACAATGCATGCTCACATTGTACCTATGCAGTGTTCTACTCAGGCTCTTTTAGCCGGGTGCTCCACCCGGCTAGTTTTGGTGAGCACCCGGCTGTCATCAGCTCACCTCCTCCTATGCTGTAAGCAGAATCTCGCCCCACCAGGCTACTTTTCATGCCACCCGGCTGGCAAACATTTCTGGGGAGAACACTGCTATGTAAATACTTTTGAATGTATGGTACTGTACCCATGTAAATGCCTATGTATATATGTATGTATGGATCTAACCACGTATGTGTCCAAATACATAACCATGAAGGGCCTCTGAGCTGTCTGTGCCAACAGTTCCTTGTACAATACCCCGTACTTGGCAATTAAAACTGATTCTGAATGGGAAAGGCACTGCATTGAAGAGCAACAAAAAAAGTGTTGGGTGTTGCTGTATATGACACACGGCCATCTGCATCAGTCTAACATTGATGTGATGCTGAAATCAGCACAGAAGTACTCGTGTGTTTAGGCCCTTAGGGGTTCAGTTGTCACCAAGCCACTGTCAGGTAGGCCAAACAAAATTTCAGCCGCCACTGCCAGGATCGTTTATAGAGACGCCAAGAAAAACTCACAAGAAACTTAAATTAAAACTCAAGCAACTCAGTAAACAAGAGGTGTTGCTGTTTCAAGAGGCACAGTAAAGAGTCACTTGAACAAAAATAGGTCTAGTTGCAACAATTGAGCCTTTCTGTGTCAATGCCACAAACCAGCATCGAGAAAAGCTTCAAAGCTACTGAACTGTGGAGAAGCGAGACCCAAATTGAGTTTTATGGTCTTAACGTATACAACTATACTTCAGTAGCTACAGCAGAAATAGTAGTGGTGCTGGAGCGACCATCAGTGTTCTGACCTCAATTTCACTGAGCCACTTTGAGAAAATAACAAATAGGGTTGCCGCGGTATACCGGTATGATAGTATACCGTGGTTTGATTGTCATGGTAATCATACCATGCACAACCTCGTTTTACCGGTCTTCAGGGGGCGGGGCGATGTAGCGGCGGGGATGCGACACAGTGGCGAGCGCACGAACAGCGGTGAGGGGTACAAATACTCACTTGCCGGCAGCTAGGTCCTACTAGAGTTGGGCGAACTGTTAGCTGAACTTCAGCCACACTGTTCGGCTGCCCAACCTGTCATGTCGCTGTGTCTCTTACTACTTCCGGGTCGCAATGACCCGGAGTAGTACGTCTGCGCTGGCCCGGCGGAGCGCGTCCTAGATCGCGCTCCCGTTGCCGGGCACTCTCTGCGCATGTGTGTGACGTCACTCATGACATCACACACATGCGCAGAGAGTGCCCGGCAACGGGAGCGCGATCTAGGACGCGCTCCGCCGGGCCAGCGCAGACGTACTACTCCGGGTCATTGCGACCCGGAAGTAGTAAGAGACACAGCGACATGACAGGTTGGGCAGCCGAACAGTTCGGCTGAAGTTCAGCTAACAGTTCGCCCAACTCTAGGTCCTACACGCTGTACCGGCTTCATTCTTCTTCCTGTTCTTGCGTCCCATTTTCCTGAAACAGCGCCCCCTGGGCTCTATTACAAGGAAATGGAACAAGAACAGGAAGTAGAATTAAGCCAGAACAGTGTGTAGGAACTGGCTGCTGGCAAGTGAGTATTTGTACCCCCCCGCCACTCTATACTGCAGACACCTATCCTGGCTACACCTATCCCTGCCTACCTATGTTGCGGACACCTACTACTGGCTACACCTATCCCTGCCTACCTATGCTGCGGCCACCAACTACTGGCTACACCTATCCCTGGCTACCTATGCTGCGGCACCTACCACTGGCTACACCTATCCCTGACTACCTATGCTGAAGGCACCTATCCCTGCCTACCTATGCTGCGGACACCTACTACTGGCTACACCTACTACTGGCTACCTATGCTGCAGCCACCAACTACTGGCTACACCTATCCCTGGCTACCTATGCTGCGGCCACCAATTACTGGCTACACCTATCCCTGGTTACCTATGCTGCGGCCACCTACTACTGGCTACACCTGTCCCTAGCTACCTATGCTGCGGCCACCAATTACTGACTACACCTATCCCTGGCTACCTATGCTGCGGCCACCTACTACTGGCTACACCTATCTATCCCTGGCTACCAATGCTGCAGCCACCCACTACTTGCTAAGGGGGAGGGGGGAGCAAATAATTGTATAATACCGCATACCGTGGTAATTTACTTTTTTTGACGAATAACATACCGTGGAATTTCATACCATTGCAATGCTAATCACAAATTTGTAATTCATTCAAGAAAATAGTTTACAGAACCTGGAGTCTTCTTGCCAAGACAAATGGGCCACTCTGACACCCGAGAACCTTCACATAAAAAGTCACGCCATCATTGATGCTAAACTTCAAGTGTACCTGATACATTAGTAACAAAAAGATTTATACTTACCCGGGGCTTCCTGTGGTCCGTTCGCTCACTTGCCATCCTTCCCATCCCCTCCTTTCTTCCATTGTAGGCCCTGGTAAAGTCCCCGCAGACTAAAGCGCATTCTCAATCCAGTCTGCACTCAACCCACGATCAAGTCCCCGTAGCCGGGAGCATTCTGCACATGTGCAGCTCATTAAGTCAGCAACTGTCATGGGGGAGGGGGTGCAGCCAGAGGAAGTGTGGATTGTGGTGGACTCCACAGCAGAAGAAGGAGCGAACCAGACAGACATAGATGGAGCTAACGGGGCGCAGATGGCTGGAGGAAGCCCCAGGTAAGTATAAATATTTTTGTTACATAAATCTCAGGTTTATTTTAAGCTATGTATACACCAAATGATAGAATTCTAGTTAAAGAACAATGAACGATCGATCATTCCACAATCTATAAAAAGCAATTTACACAGATTTGACTTCAAAAAAGTTAGACAACTGCATCTGCCGTCTCCCAATGTCACTGTTAAATGACACGGTACGTCTAAAATATTCTAACCCTACTGCCTGCATCCCCACCCACATAGTGTACTAACCCTACTGCCTGCATCCCCACCCTCATAGTGTACTAACCCTACTGCCTGCATCCCCACCCTCATAGTGTACTAACCCTACTGCCTGCATCCCCACCGACATTGGCTATCATTCATGAACAGGCTGTCGGTAAAGAGAATCAGTGCGGGAAAACACCGCTGGCGGATTTTTAGACTTCTGGGTGGGCATTCATGAAGATGTATCCATGTGCGGAAGCAGTGCGGAGATTCCCCGAACTAGGCAGGCGGTAGGCTTGCGGAGACACGGAAGCTGCCGAGTTGATACATTTCTCCGTGTTCCGCTCTGCTGCAGCTGCCTGGGAGGTCTGTGTGTCTCCATTCACTTACATTGTTATCGCCACATCAGAGGGAGCGGTACTTCCCGACCTCACACCGCTTGCGGTGATCTTTATGAATGAACATT
Organism: Hyperolius riggenbachi; assembly: GCF_040937935.1. Taxonomy (NCBI): domain Eukaryota; kingdom Metazoa; phylum Chordata; class Amphibia; order Anura; family Hyperoliidae; genus Hyperolius; species Hyperolius riggenbachi. The sequence goes on from NC_090654.1 coordinate 47,144,958, forward strand.
TGGCTACATTTGTACCGATAATCACCGCACAAGGCGGTGATTTATCACTCTGCTCGGTAGTGTCATTTTTCCATGCGGAAAGAGGCTTTATGAATGCTGACTTTGCTAAGTGGTCGGTAAAGTCAGCTGTTTTAAGCATTTCCGCATGCGGAAATGCTTTATGAATGATAGCCATAGTGTACTAACCGTACTGCCTGCATCCCCACCGACATAGTGTACTAACCGTACTGCCTGCATCCCCACCCTCATAGTATACTAACACTACTGCCTGCATCCCCACCCTCATAGTGTACTAACCCTACTGCCTGCATCCTAACCTTCATAGTATACTAACCCTACTGCCTGCATCCCCACCTTCATAGTATACTAACCCTACTGCCTGCATCCCCACCTTCATAGTATACTAACCCTACTACCTGCATCCCCACCTTCATAGTATACTAACCCTACTACCTGCATCCCCACCTTCATAGTATACTAACCCTACTACCTGCATCCCCACCTTCATAGTATACTAACCCTACTGCCTGCATCCCCACCTTCATAGTATACTAACCCTACTGCCTGCATCCCCACCTTCATAGTATACTAACCCTACTGCCTGCATCCCCACCTTCATAGTATACTAACCCTACTGCCTGCATCCCCACCTTCATAGTATACTAACCCTACTGCCTGCATCCCCACCTTCATAGTATACTAACCCTACTGCCTGCATCCCCACCTTCATAGTATACTAACCCTACTGCCTGCATTCCCACCCTCATAGTGTACTAACCCTACTGCCTGCATCCCCACCTTCATAGTATACTAACCCTACTGCCTGCATCCCCACCTTCATAGTATACTAACCCTACTGCCTGCATCCCCACCTTCATAGTATACTAACCCTACTGCCTGCATCCCCACCTTCATAGTATAATAACCCTACTGCCTGCATTCCCACCTTCATAGTATACTAACCCTACTGCCTGCATCCCCACCTTCATAGTATACTAACCCTACTGCCTGCATCCCCACCTTCATAGTATACTAACCCTACTGCCTGCATCCCCACCTTCATAGTATACTAACCCTACTGCCTGCATCCCCACCTTCATAGTATACTAACCCTACTGCCTGCATCCCCACGTTCATAGTATACTAACCCTACTGCCTGCATTCCCACCCTCATAGTGTACTAACCCTACTGCCTGCATTCCCACCCTCATAGTGTACTAACCCTACTGCCTGCATTCCCACCCTCATAGTGTACTAACCCTACTGCCTGCATCCCCACCCTCATAGTGTACTAACCCTACTGCCTGCAACCCCAACCCCACAGTGTACTAACCCATAGCTTGCATACTTACCCCCCCCCCCCCCCCTAGTAAACTAACCCTACTGTCTGCAACCCACCAGTATACTAACCTAACTACCTGTATGCCTACCACTAAAATACACTAATCCTACTTCTTGCATCCCCACCCTCCCCTAACTGTCCACTTTTCAAAGGATCCCCACCGCCCAATACTGTCTCCTACTGCTAGGACTGCCTCTCATTGTGCTCTACCTACAGTGAGGAATCACTACTGGCAATGTATAGTTGTCCCTCTTGTCAGGACTTCCCATCCCCCAACTCTCCCTCCAGCAATGGCCACAGCGCAGCCTGCGCACCACCTCACCTAGCCGGTGTCCCTCTCTCCAAACAGACTAGCCGCAAAGTCCCGGGGGAGGCGGTGCTAATCTCTTCCCCGCTCCACCTCCACCAGTCCGCTCACCGACAGTCTCCAGCGGGAAGTGCTCCGCTTTTCCTTACGTCACTTCCGCTACCCCGTCGCAGGGCGGAGTGAGAACCTATGACAACGCAGGGGAGGTGGGGATTGCGAGCTGACTCATCGTGGTGGGCGTGATCTTTTGGAACTTCGTGCTATGGCAGTCACACATGGCGTAATACCGTAGCACTGTTACGTGCTTTGTTGCCCATCGCATCGCAGCTCAGGCAGCTGAGCTTGTACCAGATTCAGAAACAGCCGTGTGTCATGCTTATCCTAATCTGGCACTGCACGTCATTCACAGTCACTTGTGTCCCTGCTTGCAGGGACATCCTCCTCCAGAGTCGCCTGTGTCCCCGACTGCAGGGACATCCTCATCCAGAGTCGCCTGTGTCCCTGACTGCAGGGACATCCTCATCCAGAGTCGCCTGTGTCCCTGACTGCAGGGACATCCTCATCCAGAGTCGCCTATGTCCCTGACTGCAGGGACATCCTCATCCAGAGTCACATGTGACACTGACGTCCTCATCCAGATTCACCCGTGTCCCTGACTGCAGGGGCACCCTCATCCACAGTCACCTGCGTCCCTGATTGCAGGGACACCGTCATCCAGAGTCACCTGTGTCCCTGACTGCAGGGGCACCCTCATCCAGAGTCACCTGCGTCCCTGATTGCAGGGACACCCTCATCCAGAGTCACCTGTGTCCCTGACTGCAGGACCATCCTCATCCAGAGTCACCTATGTCCCTGACTGCAGGGACACCCTCATCCAGAGTCACCTGCGTCCCTGACTGCAGGGACATACTCATCCAGAATCACCCTTGTCCCCGACTGCAGGAACATCCTCATCCAGAGTCACCCGTGTCCCTGACTGCAGGAACATCCTCATCCAGAGTCACCTGTGTCCCTGCCTGCAGGGACATCCTTATCCAGAGTCACCTGTGTCTTTACTGCAGGAGCATCCTCATCCAGAGTCACCTGTGTCCCTGACTGCAGATACATTCTCATTCAGACTCACCCGTGTCCCTGATTGCAGGGACATCCTCGTCCAGAGTCACCTGTGTCCCTGACTGCAGAGACATTCTCATCCAGAGTCACCTGTGTCCCTGACTGCAGGACCATCCTCATCCAAAGTCACCTATGTCACTGACTGCAGGACTATCCTCATCCAAAGTCACCTATGTTCCTGCCGGCAGGGATTTTCTTATCCAGAGTCACATGTGACACTGACGTCCTCATCCAGAGTCACCTGTGTCCCTGACTGCAGGAACATCCTCATCCAGAGTCACCCGTGTCCCTCACTGCAGGAACATCCTCATCCAGAGTCACCTGTGTCCCTGCTTGCAGGGACATCCTTATCCAGAGTCACCTGTGTCTTTACTGCAGGAACATCCTCATCCAGAGTCACCTGTGTCTTTACTGCAGGAACATCTTCATCCAGAGTCACCTGTGTCCCTGACTGCAGATACATTCTCATCCAGAGTCACCCGTGTCCCTGACTGCAGGGGCATCCTCGTCCAGAGTCACCTGTGTCCCTGACTGCAGAGACATTCTTATCCAGAGTCACCTGTGTCCCTGACTGCAGGGACAACCTCATCCAGAGTCACCTGTGTCCCTGACTGCAGGGACACCCTCATCCAGAGTCACCTGTGTCCCTGACTGCAGGGCCATCCTCATCCAGAGTCACCCGTGTCCCCGACTGCAGGGACATCCTCATCCAGAGTCACTCGTGTCCCTGACTGCAGGAACATCCTCATCCAGAGTCACCTGTGTCCCTGCCTGCAGCAGGGACATCCTTATCCAAAGTCATCTGTGTCTTTACTGCAGGAACACCCTCATCCAGAGTCAACTGCGTCCCTGACTGCAGGGACATCTTCATCCAGAGTCACCTGTGTCCCTGACTGCAGGGACACCCTCATCCAGAGTCACCTGCGTCCCTGACTGCAGGGACATCTTCATCCAGAGTCACCTGTGTCCCTGACTGCAGGGACATCCTCATCCAGAGTCACCTGTGTCCCGCACTGCAGGGACATCCTCATCCAGAGTCACCTGTGTCTTCACTGCAGGAACATCTTCATCCAGAGTCACCTGTGACCCCATTTTGCAGTCAGTTGGCTCGCCCATGCCCATCCCCTGTGCAGTCAGTTGGCTTCTCCATCCGCTGTGCAGTCAGTTGGTTCCTCTTATTCCCTGTGCAGTCAGTTGGCTTGGCCATCCCCTGTGCAATCAGTTGGCTTGGCCATCCCCTGTGCAGTCAGTTGGCCTGCTCATCCCCTGTGCAGTCAGTTGGCTTGTCCATCCCGTGTGCTGTCAGCTGTCTTTCCCATCTCCTGTGCAGTCAGTTGGCTTGCCTATCCCCTGTGCAGTCAGTTGGCTTCTCTTATCCCCTGTCCAATCAGTTGGTTTCTCTTATGCCCTGTGCAGTCAGTTGGCTTTGCCATCCCCTGTGCCGTCAGTTGGCTTCCCCATCCCCTGTGCAATCATTTGGCTTCCCCATCCCCTGTACTGTCAGTTAGCTTCTCTTATGCCCTGTGCAGTCAGTTGGTCTCCCCATCCCCTGTACAGCCAGTTGGTTTTAGTGATGAGCACAGACTTTATATAGACGTAATTTTGCATCGAGCTTCTCAATTATGGTGCAAAATTGTAATGTGAAATTTCGGGGAAAATCGTAATTAATTTTTCTACAATTGTAATTATTTGTAATTTGGTGTACATTTTCACATAAGTTTTGCATAATTTTGTGCCGACTTTAGCAGTGAATAGCAAAACACCCTTACATGCTATTGCCAATAAAATTGCAACATACGTTAAGGAGAAAAGTGAGCACAAGTAAAAAAAAACAACATTTTAAAAAGACAAAGAAATGCAAAGGAAAATGTTTTTTAAGCTGTCATTTTTCCCAAGTTTAAAAACCATCTATCTTTGCATTTTTAAAATCAATTTTCTCAAAAACTGCAAGGTCTTTTTGAAAAAAAAATTGGGGGGGGGGGGGGGGGGGGACTATTCGCCTTAAAGCAAACCTGTAATGAGAAAAGTCCCACAGCAGCGGCGAAAAAGCTCCCGGAACGGCAGGGATGTAAATATTTACCTTGCCGGCTCCAGCGCAGGCGCAGTATCGGCTCTCCGCTCGGAGATAGGCGGAAATAGCTGATCGCTGTCAGGTCGCTCTACTGCGCAGGCGCAAGTCTCCTATGCCTGCGTAGTAGAGCGGACCTGACAGAAATCGGCTATTTCTGTCTATCTCCGTGCTGAGAGCCGCAACAGCACCCCCGCTGGAGCCAGGGAAGGTAAATATATTATCCATAACTAGCCCGGATTGCGGGAGGGTTCAGGGGCGAACACGGTAAATCCAGCGCTGGACACTTGGGCGCAGCAGCGCAGGAGACTTGGGCGCAGCCGGCGCCACCATAGGCCGTAATAGGAACTACGGCTATCGCAGGCACAGGGAGTAACTTCACCGCCATCAGAAGACGGACCTGAAGTTGCTTTTAAAACAATAATTCGGCTTCCAGCAATTGCTGGAAGCCGAATTATTTCATTCCCCCACTATCCATGTCGGCCTGGAGGGGGAATAGTAATTAACACGGCCCGGACTTGTGCGGCAGCAGGATCAGTCATATACTGGCTGTGTCGTGCGCCCAAGTCTCCGGCGCCGTTCTCTCTCGTACGCTTCAGGGGAGCCAGCGCTGGATTGCATGCAGCTACAGCAGAGGGGGAAGCCTCTTTGGGACCCTGAGGCTTCCCCCTACCGAGGTGAGTACCCCCAGGGGACGTTTTTTTTTGTTACAGGTTCTCATTAAAGTGTGCCTGAATATAGAACATAATCTCTGCTCTAAAAGATGCACAACAGCATAATAATCTTTTAAATAAAAACATTTCTTTGTTACAGCTGATAGAAATCCTAAAATAAATCTACAGTGCTTCTACTTCCTGGTTCATGGAAGCAGACATTTTGTTAACATCCTGTGCTTTCTAATGAGCTTGTCTGCCATCTCTGCCACGGCAGTCATGTGAAACAGGGGAGAGATCAAGTTACAACTTGTGATTAGACACAAATGAGGGGGAATTAAACAGGCTAAACTCTAAATACATACAGAGTGCATTTATCTATGTTTTTCTTCTGTCCTGTGCAAGAGTTCTGGTCCACTTTAACACGTTTGGTGACGATAGCATGTATGGGAACTTTGCTATTCACCGCTAAAGTCGGCACAAAATTATGCAAAAATGTATGCAAAGTTATGAATGATTGCACAAAATCAATTGAATTTACAAATCGTAATTACCTATAGGCGTAATTGCAAAAATGTATGCAAAATTTTTAGTAATCCTAATTATCTGATTATGATCACCACTATATACTACACTATCTGGGCTCCCAGTGTCTCTGTGTATTTTCTTGAGGTCTACCTTAACTAGTTTACATTCATCTATGAAGATGGAAGGATCTGGATCCTATATAGAGCCTCCCCTCCGTCTCTTCGTTCCCCTGCAGTCCTCTGCTAAAAAGGTTTACCTTCTGAACTTTAAAGTGTACCCGAGGCAACGTGACATGATGAGATAAACATGTGTATGTACAGTGCAAAACATATTAATAACCAGGCTGTTTTACTTGTTTTATTTTGCTGCCTGAAAGTGTTAATTTTTAAAGGACTTACGAGCCCAAATCCGTAAAAAAAGGTCTGTACCTGTATGACGTTTGAAGTCACGGAGGACGCCATCCACTCCCTCCGTGCAGCTCCGCCGGGTCCCCGCTGCTTGTCCTCCCCCTGGCCGGGCCCCGACCCCCCAGCCCGGGTCGGGCTCCTGCCTCCTCAAATATGGCCGCCGGAGGAGGCCGCGGCGGCGCAGTCCGCACCAACGCAAGTGCGGCTGCGCAGATCTAGGGCCTCCCTCCCCAATCCATGCTTTGTGGATCGGGGAGGGAGGCCCTAGAGCTGCGCAGCCGCACTCGCGTCGGTTTCGGACTGCGCAGCCGCGGTCTCCTCCGGCGGCCATATTTGAGGAAGCAGGAGAGCCCGACGTGGGCTGGGGGGTCGGGGTCCGGCCGGGGGAGGACAAGCAGCGGGGACCCGGCGGAGCTGCACGGAGGGTGCGGATGGCGTCCTCCGTACCTTCAAACGTCATACAGGTACAGACCTTTTTTTACGGATTTGGGCTCGTAAGTCCTTTAAGGATGGAAGTGACAGCTTCTGTCTTGTCAGGAACATAGTAAACATCACTGATAAGCAAATTACAGCCATAAACGTTTTCCTGGCAGAATACATTTTTCTACATATTTCTGAGAGCAGAGGGAGAGAGAAAAGGGTCAATACAGGGTTTTTTTTATTTAGGGACACTTAATAGACTGCAACTGAGCAGAGACAACAAAACATTCAATCAAGGTATTTAGAATACTTTCTAAATGTTTAAGTATACAATAAAATCCTGGGATGTCTAAAAAAGTCATTTTTAGGAGTAGGAGGATTAATACAATTGTTTATCTCATCAGTTTATTTTCACCTCAGGTTCACTTTAAGGCTTCCGAAGCACTCAAGGACTCATATGTGCATAATAGGGGTCTGCTCATCTTCGGAAGGCTGCCCGAGGAGGAGTGCGATGAGGTATTTTACCTGCAGGTCGAATCATTTCACCTGGGCGACAGTGGTGGAATGAGGGGATGGAAAGTGGATGTGAAAGGCTCTATAGGATGCAAAACCCTTCCCTCTTCTTAGCTGAGTCTTTTTTTTCTCTTGCTTCAGCGTTGCTTTAAGAGGCAAGCAAGTTATATATTGTATAAATCGCTGATGATAGTGGAAAGCCGAAACCTGGTCAGGAGAGGAGAATGGGCAGTCTTCCTGATCTACCAGTGATGGTGTTTGATTTAAGATGCACTTTACAATTGGGTTCAGGGCCGGGCAGAGGATCCTGAAAGGGGTGGTGCCTAAAGAAAATCTGTAACGAAAAAAACTCCCGTAGGGGGTACTCACCTCGGGTGGGGGAAGCCTCCGGATCCTATTGAGGCTTCCCCCGTCCTCATCGGTCCCACGGTGGCGGCGAAAATCCTCCCGGAGCGGCGGCGACATAAATATTTACCTTTTGGCTCCAGCGCAGGCGCAGTATCCAATCCTTCCCACGGAGATAGGTGGAAATAGCCGATCTCCGTCGGACCGCTCTACTGCGCAGGCGCAAGTCTCCTGCGCCTGCTCAGTAGAGCGGACCCGACGGAGATCGGCTATTTCCGCCTATCTCCGTCAGAAGAGCCGCAAAAGCGCCACCTGCTGGAGCCTGGAAAGGTAAATATTGAACAGGCTGTCTGGTCTGTCGGGCCGCTGTTCAGAGGGCTGCAGCGAGACCCCCGTGGGACAGAGGAGGACGGAGGAAGCCTCATTAGGATCCGGAGGCTTCCCCCTCACGAGGTGAGTACCCCCCAGGGGACGTTTTTGGTTTTACAGTGTCTCTTTAAAGTGTACCAGAGCTCTAACATTAAAAAGATTTTATACACACCTAGGGCTTCCTCCAGCCCCATCTGCCTGGATCGCTCCCACACCGCCTTCCTCCTCTGCCCGCAGCTTCGGGAAATGGATCCCCGCACTTCCGTCAGTCGGAGCCAGTCTGGCGTAAGAGAGGTGCGCCCTCTATGTAGCTCTCCAGCAGCTGCTGGAGAGATACGCAAAGAGCGCACTTCTCCTGCGTAGCTGGCCACAACTAACCTCAGTGACAGGACCCGGTTCCCGAAGCTGCGGGCAGTGGAGGACGGCGGTATGGGAGTGATCCAGGCAGATGGGGCTGGAGGAAGCCTTAGGTATGTATAAAACCTTTTTAATGTTAGAGCTCTGAGTCCCTTTAAATTTGAAAAAGGGGCCCTAATCAATCAACTAATCGTGCTAAATTGTGTATGTAATACCGCCTCTCCAGAAAGCAGTATTAGGCAGTCTTGATTGTGTCAAAATCGAACATATGGGTGTGGTACATTGGTTAGAAGTCTAAATTTTCATTCGAGCAGAAAAAAAAATGATTGAAATTGTCAGATCAAACAATTTTTTAAAAAATTGTAATGTGTGTGTGGCCACCATAACTGTCCATTGTGGAATGGGAACCTCTGGCTGTTACCTCTGCAGTTCAGTGCTCATATCATTCCTATTTACAAGTTACATAGTTACTGGTTCCAGTAGCTAGAGGGGTAGAGCTCGCTCAGCTGTATTGTTCCATAGAGCAACAGGAAAAGGGTGTATGCACTCATATTTTTGGGGTTAGATTTAGCCGGCCCCCCTGACTGCTTCTCCTAAGTCTTGATTGACTCCAAGATCCAAGCATTGGGGGACCACTCACATATGGCACCAGAGGTGGCCTTAGAGTATGTGAGGCCTGAGGCGAGTGTCAAATGCGGGGCCTAAGTGTAGGCCATATACTGTACCACCACACTCACAGGCTTGTCCACCTCTGATGCAGTATGCCTTATTATTGTTTAAAAACATGTACTACCATTCGCCGTTTAATTACATATTTACATTACAATGCAGGCCTTTAACCAACTGATGGGTTCTAGGCTGGCCTGGGATGGGTGCTAGGCTGAATGGGGAGTCCAAAGTTTGTACTTCTATCCAGACACGCTCCCCAGCCAACCTTGTACCCATCCCCATCTCCTCAGCCAGCTTAGAACCCATTCCTTGCTTCCCAACCAGCTTGGCACCAATACCCAACTCTCCAAGGCAGCCTAGCACCCATCCCCAGCTCCTCAGCCAGCCTAGCACCCATCCCCAGCTCCCCAGCCAGCCTAGTACCCATCCCCTGCTTGCCAGCCTAGCACCCATCCCCAGCTAGCCTAGCACCCATCCCCAGTTCACCAGCCAGTCTGGTACCCATCCCCAGCTCCCAAGCCAGCCCAGCACCCAGCCAGCCTAGCACCCATCCCCAGCTCTCCAGCCAGCCTAGTACCCATCCCCAGCCAGCTTAGCACCCATCCCAGTTCTCCAGCCAGCCTAGTACCCATCCCCAGCTCCCCAGCCAGCCTAGCACCCATCCCAGCTCTCCAGCCAGCCTAGTACCCATACCCAGCCAGCCTAGCACCCATCTCCAGTTCTTCAGCCAGCCTAGTACCCATCTCCAGCTCCCCAGCCGACCTAGCAACCATCCCCAGCTCTCCAGTCAGCCTAGTACCCATCCCCAGCTCCCCAGCCAGCCTAGCACCCATTCCCAGCCAGCCTAGCATCCATCCCCAGGTCTAGAGTCAGCCTAGTACCCATCCCCAGCTCCCTAGCCATCGGAGTACCCATCCTCAGCTCTTTGGACAGCTTAGATCCCATCTCTTGCTCCCCAGCCAGCCTAGCAACAATCTACAGCTCCCTAAGGCAGCCTAGCACCCATCTCCAGCTCCCCAGCTGGCCTAGCACCCATCCACAGTTCTCCCTCCAGCCTAATACCCATCCTTAGCCAGTCTGGTTCACACACCAAGATCCCCAGCCAGCCTGTACCTATCTCTAGCTCCCAAGCCAGCCTCAACCTATCCCTAGCTCCCCATCAAACCTAGCACAAATCCCCAGCCAGTCTGGAGGCTCCAGCCTGAGCCCCCTCCAGTTCCAGTCCATGCTCGACTGACCTAAATGCCCCTGGGATTCTCAGGCTGAGGCTATTGCATGTTACCTTAATTAGCACGCTACCAATTGGCAAGCTTCATGTCAGTGCAGAAATTCATTACAAAAATGCAAACGGCATAGTACAATAAAGCATGGTGAAGACGAAAACCTAAGCCATAAAAGTGAGGTCAGTGCAAAATATAAGGTGCATAAAACAAAATAGGAAGATCTAAGTATTTGTAAATGACACACTGCTCAGAACACAAACAGCTAGACTTCTGTAGACCTTTCTTTACCCCCACCAAAATGAGCATGGTATGGTGGGCATGATATGTGGGGCCCTCTTCAGGTGTGGGGCCGAGGAGATTGCCCCACTTGCTCTCCCCCCCCCCCCCAAAGGCCGCCTCTGCATGTCACAAAACCACAGAGGAGGTGAGTATAATCATTTTTCTCAGCAGCAGGATTCCGGTTTTATGTTCTACTGTAAAGTCAGCAGCTAACATCTTGATGAAGGTCTACAGGGGCTGAAATGTTGTCTTGTGTTGGATGAACTCAGCTGATCTGGTTCTTGAAATAGAACACTGTTATTGCGTGCTCATCAGATCCAGTCACACCTGTATCTCTGGAGCATTGCGAAAATTCATCGGTTTAAAGAGACTCTGAAGTCTCAAGGAAAACATCTTTTTATTTAAAGGGAACCTAAACTGAGAAGCATTTGGATTTTTCCTAGTTTCTCTTTAAAGCAGAACTGAATACTTAAAAGAAACAAAGAGTTTCACTTACCTGGGGCTTCTGCCAGCCCCTTGCAGACTTCCTGTCCCACGCCGGTCCTCCACGATCCTCCGTTCTGCCGCCAGCTAGTTTCAGATTAGGTGTTTCAGATCAAGTCAGCTAGGGGTCAGATCAGCTGTTTTGAGGATACACTTGTTATGGGTGTGAAGATTATGATGGCCACAATTGTTTTATGACCCTTGCAAGATGGGCCCCCAGGCTGTGAGGGTCTCAAGGGAGAAAGCAAAGTAAAGGGTGTGAACACCGAGGGCATGGGCGGTGCCAGGGGGGTGTTTTGGGGTGCTGAATATTCAGAGCACCCCCTGAGCACCCGCAGCCGCTCGCCGCCCTGCTCTCTCACCCTTCTCCGTCTGTAGTGCTACAAGAAAATGGCCGTCGATGTCACAAATGCGGACATCGGCGTTCATTTTCTTGTAGCACTACAGAGGGAGAGGAGACGGGGAGAAGCACAGAAGACGCCTGTGACGCAGGAGAGGAGGTGGTGGTGGGAACAGGCATAGAGGCCGCCAGCTCAGAAGGATACACGAGCAGCGGGAGTGGAGGGGGGGGGGAGGGGGAGCAGGCTGGGGCGGCTATACTACCTTTACTGGGGCAGCTACTTACCTATACTGGGGCAGCTGTACTACCTACACTGGGGCAGCTGTACTACCAGCTGTACTACCTACACTGGGGCAGCTGTGCTACCTACACTGGGGCAGCTCTACTACCTATACTGGAGCAGCTACTTACCTATACTGGGGCAGCTTTAACTACCTATACTGGGGCAGCTCTACTACCTACACTGAGTAGCTGTACTACCTACACTGGGGCAGCTCTAACTACCTACACTGGGGCAGCTCTACTACCTATACTGGGGCAGCTCTACTACCTATACTGGGGCAGCTACTTATCTATACTGGGACAGCTTTACTACCTATACTGGGGGCAGCTCTACTACCTACACTGGGGCAGCTCTACTACCTACACTGGGGCAGCGCTACTACCTACACTGGGGCAGCGCTTACTACCTACACTGGGGCAGCTCTACTACCTACATTGGGAAGCTACTTACCTAATACTGGGGCAGCTCTACTACCTATACTGTGGCAGCTTGTACTACCTACGCTAGGGCAGCTCTACTACTACTACACTGGGGAAGCTACTTACCTACACTGGGGCAGCTGTACTACCTACGCTAGGGCAGCTATACTACCTACGCTAGGGCAGCTATACTACCTACGCCGGGGCAGCTATACTACCTACGCCGGGGCAGCTATACTACCTACGCCGGGGGCAGCTATACTACCTTACGCCGGGGCAGCTATACTACCTACGCCGGGGCAGCTGTACTACCTACGCCGGGGCAGCTGTACTACCTACGCCAGGGCAGCTGTACTACCTACGCCAGGGCAGCTGTACTACCTAGCTGGGGCAGGTATACTACCTACACTGGGGCAGCTATACTACCTACGCTGGGGCAGCTATACTACTCATACTGGGGCAGCTATATTACCTATACCCATGGCAGCTGTTACTACCTACACTTGTGGCAGCTTATACTACCTAGGCTGGGGCAGCTATACTAGCTATGCTGGGGCAGCTATACTACCTATGCTGGGGCAGCTATACTACCTAGGCCTGGGCAGCTATACTACCTATGCTGGTGGCAGCTAATACTACCTATGCTGGAGCAGCTATACTTCTTATATCTGGGGAACTATACTACCTATACTGGGGAAACTTTATTACCATATAACATACCCACTATCCAGTGCATAGACATGCCCTTTTGACCACGCCCCTCTTTTGGTGCCGCGCTTTGTGTCGCCGCAAGTTCACAGCCTACCCCTAGAAAAGATTCAGCATCCGCATAGCACCCCCTACAAACATTTCCTGGGGCTGCCCTGACTGAGGAGCAACATCAACGTTTTGCTGGGGTCCCCATGATTTATAGATACGCCCCTGACCACTAGCAAATAAGACCTACATTTCTCCCAGAGTAAAATGCACTATAAGGGCTGGTGCACACTATGAGCGCTTTGAAAAGCGCTTGGCTAATGTATTTGAATGGGATGTAGCACACCAGAGCGATGTGATTTTTCTCCCAAATGCAAACGTGGGTCCTGCAGCATTTCTGCTGATTTCTGAGGCGATTCAGCCTCAATGTTAAGTATAGGAAAGTGGAAAATCCCTGTGAAAAGCACTAGAACAGGGTTATTTTCCAAACATTTTTGTTACAGAAGCTGTTCAGTTCCAGCTCTACTGTAACCTAAAATAAAAAAAAAACAACACCAAAACGCTCCAAAAATCGCTAGGCATGATTAGAAAATCGCTAGGCACATGCCTAGAATCACTCTGAAAAATCACTTAAAAAAAACGATGAGCGTTTGCGAATACACTAACGCTTTTTTGTGTGCACTGGCCCTCTATTATTTTTTTCCTATGTTGCTGTAACTTACAGTGAGAATCCCCCATGAGGAGATGGACTAGTCCAAAACTTGTCAGAGTAGGCAGATTTTTTACTACCAACTGTAAGTGACAGCAAAAAAAGGTAATTTATAGTGCATTTCACTCTAGGACAAATATGCATCTCATGTGTATGTATTTTCAATTTTAACATTTTTCATGATAGTGGTCATTTAACCCTGGAGCTGGATTCAGACTGTAAATTGACGTCAGCAACTGCATTGCTCTGTTAAAAACAGGCCTTCAGGGAACACTGCGGTAGTACACGGTGATCCCTGTCTGGCCACCAGCCATGCAGGAAGTGACACCCGCTTAGCTTACAGTCACTTCCTGCTTCGGGTATGCGGAAGCGTATTGTAAAATTATGCTTCTGTGCATGTGCGCAGCGATGTCACAATGTCAACGTCGTTAAAAGACCCTGCGTGGCCATAGATTAACATGAGTTCTGGCCTGGCGCATATCGCCACAGGTCGCCACGGGTTCCGCACGGTAACATAGTTCTAGCGATAAATTGGCTACTTCCCCATAGTCTTTCATTAAGCTGCGATAGCAGTGCGCCAATTTGCCGCAATGCACCGCGCCAGTGTGAAAGGCCCCTCATGGTCCTTTGGAGTAATAAAAAGATACAAGAAAGAAAAAACATTTCCTTAGTACCCAAAATTAAACTATCATTTATTACTGAAAAAAAAACCAAATAACTCCTATTTCTGTTCACGGTTATCGCATCACTTTATTTGATATTTATCAGGCTAAGCAGTACTGTCAGTTTTATAGTGCACAGGAAAATAACCATCATTTCACACAGATAAGATTTGAAAGTACTGTTGTGATACATTTTATTGACACTTATACTGGGCAAAATGATTAATAATCTGTAACACAATAGCATTTTCATTATAGGTAACAGTTATAGAAAATTACAGAATAAGCGATAGGAAAAGTTGAGTTAAAGAGATCGGCCACATCATGTATATGTGACATCTATGAGTAAAAAAAAAAAGCAAACAATAAAACAAGTCATAGTGACCCAGATAAAACATTTACAATATCCATATAAAATTGACTATGGAATGAAATAAAGGCAGTGAGATATATACAAAGGTTGAACATAAAATCTTCGCAAATAGCAACGTATGAGAAACCAAATCCACCAATCAGAAATTATCCTACATTCCCCCCACCCCTCCCCTTTTAGCCGTCAGAAGTCAAAATCTGAATGGTTGTCCATACACCATAGTTTATTGCTTTGCCTTGTTAAAGGCGAACTGAAGCGAGGGAGATAGCCATATTTATTTCCTTTTAAAGCGGTATTGTCACCATAAAAATCAAATTTCAACAGCAACTGGTCTGAGTGTATTAAGTGATAAAGATGCTAATCCTGCATTCAAAACTTTTGTTGTTGTTATGGTTTGGCGTTATCACATACTTTAGGAGCAATGGCCCTAGTGCCAAACAGTGCCAAAAAGTTGAATGCTGAGAGTTCTTTTGAATGCTGGGAGGTCTTTTTATCTATAATATATTCCTCCTCTTCCATTTATTTCCCTGCCTAGCTGATCACTTCTGTTTACAAGCAAGGCTGAGGTGACTCAGAGATTGGATGTGTAAATACAAAAAAAAAAGACTCTGGGAGGATGGCAGCTAATGAATACACAATGAGCAAGAGAAGGGAGGGGCTGGGGAACAAGAGTCAGGGAGGATATGATGTCAGCATTAGCTTGGCAAGATGGCCACTGCCTAGACTAGGATTTTCTGCTTTTCCTTTGTAAAATTCACAGGAATCATTACATGGATAGCACAATACATCTGTTATGTAAGCAGAAGTAGTATTTATCTACTTATATATGTGTTTTTTATTTCTAGGTTAGCATGGGTGTCACTTGTTCTTTAAGCAATACCAGTTGCCTGGCTATCCTGCTAATTCTCTGCCTCTAATCCTTTCAGCCACAGACCCTGAACAAGCATGCAGCAGATCAGCGTTTCTGACATTATTGTCAGATCTGACAAGATTAGCTGTATTCTTGTTTCTAGTGTTATTCAAAGACTACTGCGGCCAAATAGATCAGCAGGGCTGCCAGGCAACTGGTATTGTTTAAAAGGAAATAAATATGGCAGCCTCCATACACTTCTCACTGTAGTTGTCCTTTAAATAAACTGGGCTGCCAATCTTAAAGAGAACCCGAGACGAATTCATATAAAAAAAAAAATTAGATACTTACCTAAGAAGAGGCATCTGGTCCTCCAGAAGCGTCCCACGTCCTCCTGGAGGCCACCGACGCGGCCCAAGGCCCATTTTAAAGGGACACTTAAGCCAGGAATAAAAAAATAAGTTTTACTTTCCTGGGGCTTCTACCAGTCCCCTGCAGCCACCCCGTGCCCTCGCAGTCACTCTCGGAGCCTCCTGTCCTCTGCCGCCAGCTAGTTTTGTTTTCGCTGACAGGGAGTCAGTGGGCTTTCTGCGCCTGCGCAGGCCTGGCCATGCGCATCCTTCTTTATGTTCCCATCCTCAATAGCATCCTGCACAGGTGCAGGATGCTATTGCGGATGGGAATGTGAAGAGAAATACGCGTGGCCAGGCCTGTCAGCGAAAGTTAAGCTAGCTGGCGGTGGGGAACCGGAGGCTCCATGAGTGACGGCGAGGGCAAGGGACGGCTGCAGGGGGCTGCTAGAAGCCCCAGGAAAGTAAAACTATTCCTGGCTTTAAGGACACCCAAGGTGAAAATAAACTAATGAAAGAAACAATTGTATCTCTCTTCCTTCTCCTAAAAATGACTTTTTAAGATATACCACAGTTTTATCTTATGTTTAAATCTACTTTTTTAAGTTGTAACTGTTTTATTGTTTTTGCTCAATGACACATTCATTGAGGTATGCCAAAGCTAAAATCTATGAACTGTTGACCCGTTTTATCTCTTTCCTGCTCTCAAAAGCTATTTTCTGCTAGGAAAGTGATCAGTGAGGGTCACACTGTAGTCACTTCCTGTCTGAGTCAGGACAGAGTCAGCCACTTACATACCTGATATTTAACTTTTTCAGGCAGAGAGAGAAAAAAAGGAACACAGCATAGTTATTTGTGTGCTAGGCACTGTACATACACATGTCTATCTTATCATGTCACATGTCACTTCGGGTATCCTTTAAGTGTCCCTTTAAGATCCTTGACCGCACTCCGCTTTGTGCACAAGTGTGGCCATACAGCGAAGTGCAGCCACGCTCATACACGGCAGAGAGTCGGCCACGTGTACATATCGGATAAGCTGTTGTCTGATATGTTTTGGTGTATTGTCTGTGCGTGGCAACGGTGGGGGCCAGGAGGACCTGGAATGCCTCTGGAGAAGCTTCCCTCTTCACAGTTAAGTATTTCATTTTTATACTTTAATCCACCTTGGGTACACTTTGCAGTCATTCTGTATCATCGCGCTCTGTTTCCGGATTGGCGCTCATCATGTCCTTGAAGTCCAGTGAAGCGCCCGTCATCCTCTGGAAGATTCCCTTGATGTCGTCACAGGTTGTCTCGAAGTAAGTGGTAGCATCGTATGTTCGGGAGATAAAGATCTACAAAAGAATAAACAGCTTGTCACTAACGTGAACCTGAACTCAGAACTTCTACTCTGCTCTAAAAGATAAGCAGCAGCATAATAAGCTTTAAAGAAAAACATTTCTTTGTTACAGCTTACAGAACTCCTGCAATAAATCTGCAGTGTGTCTACTTCCTGCTTTCATGAAAGCAGACAAAGGGTCAACATCCTGTGTTTACATATCAGCTGTGTCTGCCCAGGACTGCTGAATTTCTGTGCGGACACAGCTGCAAGATCAAATTACACTTGTGATTACTTGAAGATGAGGAGGAAGTAGACAGGCTCTTCTTTCTAAAAACACACAGGCCCATATGCAATTAACCTTTTCTCCTGGGTTTTCTCATAGGCGATAATCTGACATCTTCTATTGATAATAATTGTTCAGCACTTTGCAATTGAAAAAGTACCAAAAAACTAGGTGAAACTGTACTATCAAAATTATTTTAAGTATTTTTTGCTTGCTGGTGGTTTAAAAGACTTTATATTTACAAGTTGCAAGATACCACCTAGGAGAAAACACAGGTGAGACATGTAATTGCATATGGCCCACAGGGTGCAATTCTCTCACTTTTCCTTCAGTCCTGTGCAAGAGTTCAGGTCCACTTTAAGGGCTCATTTCCACTATAGGGAATCCGCATGCGTTGTCCGCATGCGGATTCGCACAGCCAATACAAGTAAATGGGCCTGTTTCCACTTGTGCGTTGTGCGGAGCGTTTTTGTGTGCGGGGAAAATCTGCACGGCAGAAACCGTCAGAATTCGGTCCCCGCACACCGCTAAGCGAATCGCATACAATGTATCTAATAGGAAAATCGCATGCGGTTTTGGCATGCGTTTTTCCCCAGCGATTTCGCATGCGATTTCGCATAGGAGGTAATGTTAATTTACACAGGCAGTGACATGGTTAAAATCGCAGACCTACTACCCTATGCGAAATCGCGGGAAAAAACGCATGCAAAATCGCACCCGCATGCGATTTCGTCTGTGGTGATTTCCCGGCGATTCCACACCGCACAAGTGGAAATGCAGCCTAAAGAGTTTGATTGGCTCTAATTTCCGAGCTGCATTAACCTCTTTTCCACAAACTGTTTACAGCAGGGCTGTGGAGTCGGAGTCGTGGAGTCGGAGTCGTGGAGTCGGGCAATTTTGGGTGCCTGGAGTAGGAGTCGGAGTCGGGAAAAAATGCACCGACTCCGACTCCTAATGAATTTGTAACTGTAATTAAAATAGAAAATATGATAATATGTTCTATTTCTCAGATAATAGTCATTAAAATATGATAATATGTTCTATTTCTCAGATAATAGTCATTAAAAATAATGTATATATACAGTATATATACAGTAATAGCTGTGCTTAGTGCACAAAAATGAAATAAACCAATCAAAATTAGTTACTTGTGCTGCTTCAATAAAGCAGTCCTCGTATTTTTAAGGTCAGATATACATATCTGATTGTGACTGTATATATGATGTGTACACAGGAATCTCTTATATATGTTACGGCCAAAACCAGAAATCGGCCAATTCTAGAATTGGCCGGCCGTTTCTAGAACTGGCCGATTTGACGTCGGCCAAAGTCCAAAATGCTGGGAATTTCTGACATTGGCCGGCCAGTTCTAGAAGCGGCCAAAGTCAGTTGGCCAAAGTCCAAAACGCACAGATCCCAGAACATCCTGGGTCCTGTCCAGCACCATGAATGGCACTCGGAACCTCCTCTCTGCTCTGAAAGATACACAACAGCATAATACCCTTCACAGGAAAAAAAAAAACGTTCTTTGTCACAGCGAATACACAATCCTGCAACAAATCAGCAGCGTGTCTACTTCTTGACGAAAGCAGACAAATTTATCATCCTGCGCTTTAAAATTAGCTGCTCTGCCGCGGCAGTCGAGTGACAGAGGGGAGAGATCAAATTACAGTGGTGATTAGTGATGGCTGGGTGCGCTTCTCTGGGCGCTTTGCATGGCTGGGGGCTTTTCTGGGTGCTTTGCATGGCTGGGGGGGGGGGCTTCGCTGGGCGCGTTGCATGGCGGGGGCTTCACTGGGCACTTTGCATTGCTGGGGGTGCTTTGCATGGCTGGGGGGGGCTTCGCTGGGTGCGTTGCATGGCGGGGGGGGGGGCTTCAATGCACACTTTGCATGGCTGGGGTGCTTCACTGAGCACTTTGCTGCTGCATTGCTGGGGGTGATTTGCATGTAGGGGGGGGGGGGGGGCTGCGCACTTTGCATGGCTGGGGTGCTTCACTAGGTGCTTTGCATGGCAGGAGGGGGGGGGCTTCACTGCGCACTTTGCATGGCTGCGGGTGCTTTGTATGGGGGGGGGGGGGGCTGCGCACTTTGCATGGCTGGGGGTGCTTTGCATGGCTGGAGGGGGGGGCTCTTTTTGGCTGAGAGGGGGGGGGCTTTCGTGTGCGCTGGGAGAGTTGCCTGCACTACTCACAGACCTCAGATCACGGCGACCGAAGAGGCGGGGAGAAGCGGAGAGAGGGAGAGAGGCAGAGCAGCGCTTGCTACCCGCCTGGACCTATACACTTCACATGCGGAAGTGCCAAATGACTGGCGCTTCCGCACTGAAGTGTTCACGTCCTGCGGGTAACTTGTGTGCTTTGCCTCTCTCCGCCTCTCCGGTCCGGTCGCCCTGATCTGAGGTTTGATTAGTGCAGGCAGCGGGGGAGAGCCGAGGGAGCAGGACTTCGGGACTTGGCCGGCCACATACAGCCACAACGAGTTCTGGCCGGCCAAAGTCCGAAATGAGGGGACATTTCTCACATTGGCCGCATCAGCCGGCCACTTCTCGTTTTGACCGGCCAGAACCCGAAGTGGCCAGACTTCGGGTTCTGGCCGTAACATATATACTAAATAACATCTATGCTGTAAGAATAAAGCCTGATGTGTAGCTGTGTCACTAATAGAGATGGTCAACGAGATGGAAATAATTCTGCATTGATGCTGATTTATGCAAATGTATGCACTCCCTTTGCTCATGAAATCAAATAATTTGATATGTTATTAAAATTTGGTTTGGTGACTACAAATTAAAGGGTAACTGAGATGGATGAAAAGTAAAGTTTTATACATATTTTATACATACCTGGGGCTTCCTCCAGCCCCCTTCAGGCTAATCAGTCCCTCGCTGTCCTCCACCACCCGGATCTTCTGCTATGAGTCCTGGTAATTCAGCCAGTCAGCGCTGTCCAGCCGCATGCCGCTCCCACAGCCAAAAACATTCTGCACCTGCGCAATAGTGCTGCACAGGTGTAGTATGCTCCTGGCGGCGGAGTGTGTGCATGCGCACTACGCCTGACTGGCTCAAGTACCTGGACTCATAGCAGAAGATCCAGGTGGTGGAGGAGGACAACGAGGGACTGATTATCCTGAAGGCGGCTGGAGGAAGCCCCAGGTATGTATAAAACTTTAATTCAATCTGTCTCAGGTTTACTTTGTTACACAGTAGTACTATACTCTACATATGCACTCCCCACAGAGCTGCAGGGAATCCACTGAGAATGCTGTGCACATTGAACACAGAGGTGTTGTCTGTTTACAATCTCCTCCTTCCCCTGCAGAGTACCTGCACATCATTCTTACATGTATCCACACTTACATTGCCTAGGGCCTGATAGATGTTCTTTGTTCCGGTTTGTACCTTTTACAAGTACTCGTCTCTTACCAAGGACTAGTTTTAGTCTAAAGGGAATAAATATAGTAGTCTACATATCCTTCTCACTTCAGTTGTCTTGTAAAATTCCTAAGCGTTGGCAGTTAAGAGACGAATTTCATGTTACATACTTTTAATCAACAAAATTGTAATATGCAAATTAGAGGAGTCGGAGTCGGAGTCGGTGGAATCCTAAACTGAGGAGTCGGAGTCGGAGTCGGTGGATTTTTGGACCGACTCCACAGCCCTGGTTTACAGGCAGTGAGATGCCTCTCAAACTCTCACAACTGCTCGCTGCTGCCTGGTAACTGCTCACTGCTGCCTGGCAACTGCTTGCTGAGCACACAGCTCAACAGTTCATGGAAAAGAGGCCTAATGTGCATGCAATCCAGACTTATTGTTATTGACCATCTCTGGCTGTCAGTGCGAAAGGATCTCTGATGGATCGCACACTACTGTAGCTTTTCATGTGTCAGACATCTGCACAAGGGGTTAAACTGGGAGTCGGTTATTCAACAATGACAATTTTCCTTGAGGTCATTTCCTGGCCTAACTTTTAAATATGCACTGAAATAAATAACTAATTTAATAAATATGTTTCAAAGTTATTTTTTATCTGTTAAAAAAAAAGTCACAAAGTTTAAATCATTTAAGAAAAAAATATATACTAGGAAATGGGATGACTTTGATAAGTGAAGGACTTGAATAAAAAAAAAAAAAATACATTTGTGGCTCATTGCACACTATGGGCTTGATTCACTAAGGATAGCGCAGCCCAACAGCATGAGTTAGCTACTGTAAAGCATGCTAGTGAATCACTGTGCTTAAAGCGGATTAGAGATGAAAAACTAACTATAACAAGTAACTTGTCTATATATCTTATCTAAAGTTTAAATAGTTTACACAGCAAATCTAGCTGCATACAGCTTCAACAGTATATGATTATTTCTTCATGTGATACGATGAGGGCAGCCATGTTCTGTTTGTCACATTACACAGGCAAGCTGATAGCATCTCTAAGCCTCAGCCTGTGAAAACTTCACTACCCTCTTCTCCTCCCTTTTTCCTTCTGCCTCTGAAATCTCTGGCTAGTAACACCTCCTCCTCCTCCTGCCCAGACTAAGCTCCCATAAGCCCTTGCTACATGGCGAGAGAGGCTCCAGCCTCAGGGCGCAGTGTAGGAGGGGGCACACACCTCACTCAGCTATCATTCCCCAATTGTGTTTGAAGCAAAGATAAATAAGAAAAGGGGATACATGGCAGCTACTGCAAGCCAGATAACTAGAGATTTGGGGGGTCCTGGGGCGCCTCTTAGTCGACAGGTGGCCACACACAATACAATAAAATGATCCGATTTTACAGTAATTCGATAAATATGATTGGATCTCCCGAAAAAAATCGAAAGCTTTTGTTCAGGGATGGGACGAATCCACAATTTCTTCGAATCCGAATCCGGATCCGAATCTAAAAAGGTTCTCGAATATCTCGAACCTTTCGAATCCCGAATCTAACGAATCCTGCACATAAGAATTGTGCGATCCGTGGTATAGTTACCCGCAGTATAGGTACCCAGGCATAGGTAGTGAGGTAAAGGTGGTTTCAGTATAGCTAGCTAGGTATGGGTGCCTTCAATATTGGTAGCTTTCAGTACAGGTAGCAAGGTATAGGGGCCTTCAGTATAGGTAGTAAGGTGCATGTGCCTTCAGTATAGGTAGGTAGGTAAAGGGACCTTCAGTATAGGTAGAAGGGTATAGAGCCTTAAGTATAGGTAGGTGTATAGGTAGGTATGTAGGTAGGTATAGGGGCCTTTAGGTAGGTAGGTAGGTAAAGGGACCTTCAGTATAGGTAGCAGGGTATAGGGCCTTAAGTATAGGTAGGTATGTAGGTAGGTATAGGGGCCTTTAGGTAGGTGGGTAGGTAGGTATAGGGGCCTTTAGGTAGGTAGTGTAACGATTGTGGAATCGTATTCGCGGTCAGCGCACCAGACGTGCGCTGACGTGGCGGATTTCCTCCACAAGCGTATATTTGAGGACACCCAGGCTAGGTGCTATGCACCTGCAGAGGGCAATTCCCTCCGGCAGATGGCGCTGTGGAGTGCAGGCGAACACAGTCGCTGCACAGCCACAGATGCCAGACGGGAATTGTACAGATCCAGGACAAGGTACGATCAGGCAGGGCTGGATAGCCCACAAGAAACAGAGCAAAGGGACAGAACCAATGTGTGTCCACCAAACTAGTCGCCACCCAGCGACGGTGAACACACATCGGCGGAAACGAATTGGGAATGCAATCGCAAGAATGGCGATTGCCGACAGAGACACAAGACTGAGCAAAACAGGGCACGAGGGTAGCAAAGGCACAGCAAATAATACAATAAGGAGATACGGAAAATAACAAACGCTAGCTAACCGCGAACACCGCACTCATTCGCAACAGTGCACGCGGTTATGCGCGGTCTCCACGTGATAAGCACAATAGAGACAAGCACGCCTAACTAACCATTAACAGACAAACATGAAACAGAGGACGCGAGCGCTTGCTTAACGGTTACCTCACCCAGGGCCGGATTTATACTCTTCAACACCCTAGGCCAGCTATCACCAGGCGCCCCCCCCCCAACAGACATCTAAATGAAGCCTGTTCAAAATTGACCTAACTACGACTGTGGTAGGGATAAGATTTTGAGCTCCTCCAGGTAGGTGGGGAAATGACTACGTAGTCTGTAAAGTGCTGCAGAAGACGCAAGTGCTATTCAAATACAAAATAAAAATATGATAGGACATTAGACCCTGACTATGGCTAAAATTAGATTGCGATCTCCTCTGAGGACATTCAGTGACATGACTATGTACTCTATAAAGTGCTGCAGAAGATGTCAGGGCTATATAAATACATAATAATAATATGGTAGGACATTAGACTATGGTAGGGATTAGATTGTGAGCTCGTCTGAGATCAGTGACATGACTATGTACTTCGTAAAGTGATGCAAAAGATGTCAGTGCTATATAAATACATAATAATGATATGGTAGGACATTAGTGGTGGCTGGGTAGTGTACTGGTTAAGGGCTCTGCCTTTGACATGGGAGACCAGGGTTCGAATCCTGGCTAGGGCAAGTACCTATTCAGTAAGGAGTTCAAGGCAAGACTCCCTAACACTGCAGGGTGGCCTCTTGAGCGTGTCCTAGTGGCTGCAGCTCTTGAGCGCTTTGAGTCCAACAGGAGAAAAGCGCTATACAAATGTTCGGATTATTATTATTATTAGACTATGACTATGGTAGGGATTAGATTGTGAGCTCCTCTGAGGACAGTCAGTGACATTACTCTGTACTCTGTAAAGGTCTGCAGAAGATGTCACTGCTATATAAATACATAATAATGATATGGTAGGAAATTACACTATGGCTATGGTAGGATTAGAGTGTGAGCTCCTCTGAGGACAGTCAGTGACGTGACTATGTACTCTGTAAAGTGCTGCAGAAGATGTCAGTGCTATATAAATACATAATAATAATAATAATCATAATATAGTAGGCCATTAGACTATGACTATGGTAGGATTAGATTGTGAGCTCATCTGAGGACAGTCAGTGACATGACTATGTGCTCTGTAAAGTGCTGCAGAAGATGTTAGTGTTACTAAATACATTGGAAGACATTTACAGATAGTGCTGACAGAGCATGAAACTGAAAATGGGTAGAGAAAGCAACATAGCAAGTGCAGTATGAGACAGGACAAGTGGGCATAAAGATTAGAGGAATGGTGGGAAGCAAGCCTAGAGGGAGAGAATAGAGAGAGTGGGAAATGCAATACTACAACTATTATGTCAGCCTTAGTTATTACAAGTATATGCCAGCTGTAGACGAAAAACATTCTGCCTTTTTACAGTCCCCCACCAATATCACACAACACACATAGAGAAACAGCGCCTGAGCCCCCAGTGTTTCCATTTATCTCCCCAAACAAACATTGCCTTGACCAGTGTGAGAAACTTTCAGACACCAGCAATGCAAGACAAGCAGGCATAAGATGTGTAGAGCTGAGCAGCAGCCTGTCAGTGCTCTCAGCCTCACATTCCTGACGCTGCCTGCAGATTCTGTGCTGCACAACCTGAGGAGGAGAGGCTGCAGCATGATTTCTCATTCAGTGTAATAATGCTCCTGTGATAACTGTAGAGTTGCTCAAACTTTGGTTTCAATTTGCACGACAGCCTCTATTCTCCCTCACCCTGTGCAATGCTGGCTGCTTTGCTGACTCTTTCATGTTTACCTCTCCGTGCAGGCAGGCAGGCACTATTTCATTCCTCCCCCAGGCCAGCAGGTCTGCTCGGAACAGCTCCATACTACCACAATGCCAAGGGGGAGGGGCGGAGAGACGAGCAGACCTGTTGGAGGAGGAAGGAAGTACAGCGTGCACGGAGAGGTAGATAAGAAGAAGCCTCTGCAACCAAGATCAAAAGAACCTACCCGGCTTGTACGGAGGCTATAAATCATCACCTGCGGGGGGGGGGCGGCCGGCCGGCTCGCACAGTTTGTTGGACTCACACCCTGCCCTGCAGAAATAGACTGGTGCTGGGGAAAGTGCAGAAGCTGCACCACTATCCCTCCCTACTCCCAGTGCTCCGCAGGGATCTTTCATCTCCCGCCGCCACACAAGCGAGTCATGTGCCACCTGACTCAGCCTGTCCGCCGCCTGCTGCTTCTCATTTGCAAACAATGCAGGGCGGAAGAGGACAGATCTGGTCTGGCTGCTTACAGCAGGAGGAGGTGCAGTGGAGGCTTCAGCTGGCGGCTGGTCACTTTGATGTTGTTTACTCCCAACACACCTGTCTGCACTGCACGCACTTTCCTGCCCTTCAGCCGCCCCAAACACTGCTGAAATTCTGGCGCCCTAGGCAATGGCCTAGGTTGGCTTGCCAGAAATCCGGTCCTGACCTCACCGAGCCTCCAGCAAGCGTAGCAGACAAGACAGACACATGAAAACAGGGACAAGCGAGAGATAGGATCCACAGCACTAGCGAAAAGTGGCAAGCGCGATCCAGGTACAGAGTAGCAGAACAGAAGGATCCCCAGCGCTAGCGAAAAGTGGCTAGCGCGATCCCAGAAGACAGAACAGAAGGATCCCCAGCGCTAGCGAAAAGTAGCTAGCGCGATCCCAGGAGACAGAACAGAAGGATCCCCAGCGCTAGCGAAAAGTAGCTAGCGCGATCCCAGGAGACAGAACAGAAGGATCCCCAGCGCTAGCGAAAAGTGGCTAGCGCAATCCCAGAAGACAGAACAGAAGAGATAGCTGGTAGCAACCGCTGCACCAGCTATACTCCAAGAACAGAGATCAGAACCATTTCCTGTCGACCACCGTTGGGACAGGACAATGGCAACAGAACAAACAAACAGATAATACAACCTGGCTGAGCTAGAAGGGGAGCCTAAAGCAACCCCCAGGAATTAACTATACTAGATAGCAACGGCTGACACTCCAGCAGTGTCCATCAGGAACAGACCATGGAAGGGAAATGACCAGCCAAGCCTTCTGGGAAACATAAAGCTCTTATAGTGCCAGTCATCAAAGAAGGCAGGTAGGGGATTTGCATAACGAATGTATGCAAATTCCCCAGCAAGAGAACAGACCAGAACTTGCAATGGAAAGACAGGTCTCTGTTCCAGAGTCCTGCAGCATGCAAATCTAAACAATGGTCAAAAGGCTGCCTGCCTGCGCAGGCAGCTGAGCGGATTCTCACAGGTAGGTAGGTATAGGGGGCTTTAGGTAGGTAGGTAAAGGGACCTTCAGTATAGGTAGCAGGGTATAGGGCCTTAAGTATAGGTAGGTAGGTAGGCATAGGGGCCTTAGGTAGGTAGGTATAGGGGCCTTTAGGTAGGTATAGGGGCCTTTATGTAGGTAGGTAGGTATAAGGGCCTTTAGGTAAGTAGGTAGGTATAGGGGCCTGTAGGTAGGTAGGTATAGGGGCCTGTAGGTGGGTAGGTTGGTATAGGGGCCTTTAGGTAGGTAGGTAGGTATAGGGGCCTTTAGGTAGGTATAGGGGCCTTTATGTAGGTAGGTAGGTATGGGGGCCTTTAGGTAAGTAGGTAGGTATAGGGGCCTGTAGGTAGGTAGGTATAGGGGCCTTTGGGTAGGTAGGTATAGGGGCCTTTAGGTAGGTGGGTAGGTATAGGGGCCTTTAGGTAGGTAGGTAGGTATAGGGGGCTTTAGGTAGGTAGGTAAAGGGACCTTCAGTATAGGTAGCAGGGTATAGGGCCTTAAGTATAGGTAGGTAGGTATAGGGGCCTTTAGGTAGGTAGGTGGGTAGGTTGGTATAGTGGCCTTTAGGTAGGTAAGTAGGTATAGGGGCCTTTAGGTAGGTAGGTAGGTATAGGGGCCTTTAGGTAGGTATAGGGGCCTTTATGTAGGTAGGTAGGTATAAGGGCCTTTAGGTAAGTAGGTAGGTATAGGGGCCTGTAGGTAGGTAGGTAGGTATAGGGGCCTTTAGGTAGGTGGGTAGGTTGGTATAGGGGCCTTTAGGTAGGTAGGTAGGTATAGGGGCCTTTAGGTAGGTATAGGGGCCTTTATGTAGGTAGGTAGGTATAGGGGCCTTTAGGTAAGTAGGTAGGTATAGGGGCCTGTAGGTAGGTAGGTAGGTATAGGGGCCTTTAGGTAGGTAGGTGGGTAGGTAGGTATAGGGGCCTTTAGGTAGGTGGGTAGGTAGGTATAGGGGCCTTTAGGTAGGTAGGTAGGTAGGTATAGGGGGCTTTAGGTAGGTAGGTAAAGGGACTTTCAGTATAGGTAGCAGGGTATAGGGCCTTAAGTATAGGTAGGTAGGTAGGTAGGTATAGGGGCCTTTAGGTAGGTAGGTGGGTAGGTTGGTATAGGGGCCTTTATGTAGGTAGGTAGGTATAGGGGCCTTTAGGTAAGTAGGTAGGTATAGGGGCCTGTAGGTAGGTATAGGGGCCTTTAGGTGGGTAGGTAGGTATAGGGGCCTTTAGGTAGGTAGGTGGGTGGGTGGGTAGGTAGGTATAGGGGCCTTTATGTAGGTAGCCCCCCCGTGCCTCCGCTCACCCCCAACCCCCCCCCCCCCCCCACGGCCTCCTCCGTCCCCCGTGCCTCCTCCGCTCACCCCCCCCCCTGCATAAATAAGTATCTACTCACCTTTTCCGTGGAGCGCAGAGCGGCAGACCTCTTCGTTACTTCCCTGTTCCCTCTAGTGGCCAGACCGGCTTTTACTGATGACGTCATTGTAAAAGCCGGTCACTAGGGGGAACCAGGAAGTCAGCGAGAGGTCTGCCGCTCTGCGCTCCGCTCTGGATAGGTGAGTTGTCACTAACTATGCGGGCGGGGGGGGGGGGGCGAGCGGAGGAGGCGCGGGGGTCGGAGGGGGTCGGAGACGGACAGTGCGAGCGGGGGAAGCGGCGGATGCGAGGCGATGCAGCGTCGGGATTCGGCGGATTCGGGTAATGAAAAATGGCGTCGGGATTCGAATTCAGGAATCTCGAATATTTCCCAATATTCGAGGGATTCGTGGATTCGCCGGATTCGTCGTCCCATCGCTACTTTTTTTACATCCGATTTTTATCAATCTGAAATGCCGTAAATTTTTCTTACATTTTTCTAAAGTTTTTATGGTGTGTGTTAGATTGTCAATTTATTAATATACACAACCTAGCAAGTTTCCAATCATTTTTATCATAATTGGGAAAAATTGAACATAGGTGTGTGGTACATTGGTCATATTTTTGAAATATTACAATCAGTCAGAAAAATTGATTGCAATTCTTGAATTGAACAGATATTTAAAAAATTGTATCGTGTGTGGCCACCTTAATAGCAATCAATGTGTGACAGCTGGGGTGGGAGGGATGGAGGGGCGCACTTTGGTGTCTCAGCCTTGGGTGCTGGAGGACCTTGTCCCGGCTCCGAGTGCAACGCTATGGGCCATCGATCTACCACCTCTCCCCACCACGCCCAGTTGACCGGAATTTTCTGTCTGGACCAGTCATAACTTCAGCTGATTTTTTACGCAAATTGATCAAAATTAGTATCGATGCGGCTCATTGCAGTATAGATTTCCAGCAGATTCGATCAGAGCGGAAACTCAAAGAGCATATGGCCAGGCCTGCATTAGCTGGAGAGAGGGAGATTGGAAGGGATGCAGCAGAGACCTGAGAAGGAACAAACCATGGAAACACCAGAACAACCCAAAGGGATACTCAAGATTCAGATTAGTTTCCTCAGAATTGAATAAAAGCTAATATACATGATAAAGACATCTTTATTGGCACTTTGAACCAGGATGACTTTGCAAGCAGTGGCAAGGTTAGCAAACAAGTACAAGTTGTCTCTTGGCAGCTGAGAGTTTGCCAAGGCAGTGTGTTAATCTGTGCCAGCGCCTCTCAGCAAAGCATGCATAGCTAATAGCCCACTTACAGGAGGCCTCTCGCTGGTCACACCAGACTGAGGTGTGCGAGTGTAGCGATCACAGCCCAGCCTCAGCACTCTGATCAGCACAGGCCCTCCAGGCACTCCTCCTGTGTGTACACAGCCTAGTGCACACAACAGAGATTTGTAGCCTGAGGCAATCCGTAAAGATTGTATTGGCAGCAGTTCTGGTCTGGAAGGATCGCTATCCAGACATCCTGAGTGTTGTTCTCTATGGGAAAGGGAGGAGGGGGAGGATCAGCACTTCATTGTTGGAACTTTCTTTCAACTTTCCTCATGAAAAAACGGACATTAAAGGGGCACTATGGCAAAATATTGTAAAATTTTAAATATGTGCAAACATAAACAAATAAGAAGTACGTTTTTTCCAGAGTAAAATGAGCCATACATTACTTTTCTCCTATGTTGCTGTCACTTACAGTAGGTAGTAGAAATCTGACAGAAGCAACAGGTTTTGGACTAGTCCATCTCTTTATGGGGGGATTCTCAGGGATTTATTTATTTTCAAAAGCACTTAGTGAATGGCAGTTACTCTGTCCAACTGCCAAAAAACTGTGTAGGGAAGCTGGCCAGCATCATTGTTTAAATGCTTTTGGGGGAATATCTTTATAAAGAATAAAAGCCTTGCTGCTAATCCCCTATGAAGAGATGAACTAGTCCAAAACCTGTCGCTTCTGTCAGATATCTACTACCTGCTGTAAGTGACAACAACATAGGAGAAAAGTAATTTATGGCTCATTTTACTCTGGAAAAAAAACTTACTTCTTCTTTGTCTATGTTTGCACATATTTTGAAATTTACAATTTTTCGCCATAGCGCCCCTTTAAAGCATTACCGCATGCGGTAATTCTGAAAACAGCTGACTTTACCGAGCACTTAGCAAAATGTCAATTCATAAAAGCTGTTACCGCATGAAAAGCTGACATTCCCGAGCAGTGAGGTAAATTACCGCCTTGTGCGCTGAACACCTCCAATTCATAAAGATTAGAGCAGGCAGTATTGGGATGGAGAATACCGCCTGCTTTGAAGAGGTGATAAGGGTGCGGATAAGAGCAAAGGTAATGGAGAAAGATCTCCCGGGCAGCAGCGTTGAGAACATAACAAACAAGGCTTCCCAGAATACCCCAGGCTGTGTTTAACCTCTTGTGTACTGTTTTCATATGATTTTTACATCAGAAAGCCTGCATGTGTAACAAGTTCTTCTAAGCAGTGGCAATTAAATAAATTGTTTAGAAAGACTAATAGACAGATTCAGTGCAGATTCATGGCAAAGAGAAGCAGTATAACAAAAATTGCACATCTAAAGGGAAGTTGGGGATGCCTCTTTTATTGTAACTCTGTCTCTGCACAGAGAAAATGTATCAACTCGACAGCTTCTCCTGTTGCCACCAGCCTAGTTCAGGAAATCCCCGAACTTCTATCGCAAATGTAAACATTTTTATGAATTAGCACACAAAAGTCTACAATACTGAATGCGGTATTTTCCCTCCAAGATTTTTTTCCCGCACAGCCTTTTATGAATTTATCCCATTGTGGGAAGACATATCGCAGCAGAGGAAACCAACAATACCAGGGCAGATCAGTTCAATTGGGCGCTGTAATCAGCCTGCGTTAATTATCTTTAATCGGGCACCCAATCAGTGACTTGGGTGCCCAATGTGGCTAGTAGGTGATCGGCTACTATATAGTAATTAATGGCTGTGCAGAACAACAACAACAACGAAAACATTTGTAAAGCGCTTTTCTCCCGTAAGATCCAAAGCTCATAAGTTTGTCTAAGATTAGAACATAGTAATATGTGCAGGGGAAAAGGTATGTGATCATAAGTGCCACTGCCAGACTAAATAGGTGGCTTTTCAGTTCTGATTTAAATGTGTCCAGGGTTGGAGCTGTCTTGATTAAGCTTGGCAAGGCATTCCACAGGGTAGGGGCAGCATGACAGAAAGCTCTGGTTCCAAGGGTTTTTAGTTGGACACTGGGGGTGGTTAAGTTATCCTTTTTATCTGAGGTTGTGGGAGGTGTGATGCAGTTGTAACAGGGCCTAGGTCGTGTAGGGATTTGAATGTTAGCATCAGGGACAGTTCTAGACTTTTTGCTGCTCGAGACAAACTTATGAGGATGCCCCCCCCTTCCCCCCCCCCCCATCCCGATTTGGAGTGATCACACAGCACCCAACAATTTACTCTACTTCATTTAATGTTCTCAGTAAGAAAGGGAACATATGCATCAGCTTGAGACATGACATGCTGCAGCACAACACGCTGGCTGGCTGGCTGCGAGTCTGTAACAAACAAACTGCTGCGAGTCTGTGACAAACAAACACCCTCAGCCAGTTGGCCGTCCACCATTCCTCCTTGGTCAGGACAGTAGTGCCAACTTCCCCATTCTGCTGTGCAAGTCAAATTAAACACTGCTGTTTAGAGCTGCTCAAATCCGGAACCGGGAGATACCCGGATAGTTGCTATCCAGATATGATATCTCCCAGTAAACCTGTGCAGGGTGGACGGGGTGGGGTCAATCTTACCTGTCTGACGTCTTCTTCGTCCATCCCTCTGCGCCTCCCACGATGCGCTCCACACGCGTCATGTGATTACAAACACTTCCTCCTTCAACCCGGAAGGAGGAAGTGTTTATAATCACGTGACCGCTGCTTGGACCGCATCGTGGGAGGTGCCGAGGGATGGGCTGAAGAAGACGTCAGACAGGTAAGACTGACCCCCCCGCCCACCTCGCACAGGTAACTGGGAGATATCCGGATAGAACTATCCGGATGTCTCCTGGATCCGGATTTGAGCAGCTCTGCTGCTGTTCTCCTGCCTCTCACCTTCTCACTTACTGTCAGACTCCTCACACAGCACAACAAGCTGCTTTTCCCCAATGAAGACCTCTTCACCTCGCTCTCCTCCTACTCTGACTGCATGCTGTAAGGGTAAACACACAGTACAAACCTACCACCCCTGTAATCACTGCGCTTGATGCAAGTGTTTCACTTTGCTTAATGGGAGAATCGGCCCTGGTTTGCATGCCAATTTTCAAAAGTATTCTCCATTTTATGGGTAGCCGGTGTAGTGAGCAAAGGATCAGTGTTATGAGGAAATGGCAGGGTTGGCTTGTTAACAGTCTTATAGTAGCATTCTATACTAGCTGCAGGCGGTGTAGCATTTGACATGCAGGCAGGCCCGGATTTACCTCATGGGAGCCTATAGGCACAGATGTCCTGGCAACCTAAACTTCAGCCAGGGTGACTAACCTCTAATTTACACTCTCATCAAGACTCTGCATAGGAAAGGAGGGAGGAAGGCGCTCGGGGAGGGGAGTCATCATCAGGCGCCTGTAGACACGTGCCTACAATGCCATATGGTAAATCCAGCCCTGCGTACAGAAAAGCATTTTGCAGCTGTTTTTGATGCTGAAACCAGGATAATTACTGTAAAAGTGGGTATCCTGAATAATTTACTGCATTCTACTATATGTCACTACAGGGCCTCTTTAAGTGTTTACATACATTAAGGCTAATCCTAATGCAGCCTTACTATTATTTTGATTGTATTTCATTAGTTCAGCCCAATTTCTTTAGATTACTCCCACTTTTATAAAAGGTTTAATGTTGGACTTAGGGCTCGTACACATACCTAACGCAGGTTGCCCATCCCCTTGGGCAGGGCCGGATTTAAGCCAAGGCCACCTAGGCCATGGCCTAGGGCAACACAGGAGGAAGGGCACCAAAGCAGCAGGCTAAACTGGTGCAGCATTTGCAAGCTTGCAAATGCTGCAAGGCAGGGAGATCAGGTGAGCTGCCTGTGCAGCAGCCCCCTTGCTCTCTATGCACGTTTTCATTGTGGCCAGCGGTGATGGACTTGTACACTGGAGAGGAGCTGAGAAATGAGGGACACAGATGGCTGCTGTGGTGTGAAGGCGAGCTGGCTACTGACACTGAAAGGTGGGGGATGGGAAAAGGAGGGATTAAGGAAGTCATCTGGCTACCTATACTGGAGGGAAAGGGGGGAGGAGTCATCTGGCTATCTATACTGGGGGGGTCATCGGGCTACCTATACTAGAGGGAAGGGGGAGCGGTCATTTGGCTACCTATACTGGAGGGAGGGAGGGATCTGACTGCCTATACTGAAGGGGGGCGGCTGGTGATAGTGGCCTAGGGCGGTAAAGAGTACAAATCCGGCCCTGCCCTCGGGTGACATTGGTGGGCCGGGCAGCACACACTGTCAGCTGTGGAGTTGACGACTCTTGGCAGAGGGACGATGAGTGACGCATATGTGACGTCACGTGGCGGGAGGGGGGCAAACAATGAGATCAGTGGGGGGGGATAAGCGTCGCTGTAGTTCGGTAGATCTGGCCGGCAGATTGCTCGAGGATTAGGTGTAGGGTGCTGTACACACACCAGATTGTCGGCTGAAGTGGTTGTTATCGCACCGCCTCAGCCGACTTAAGTCAGACATCTGTACGAGGCTTAACTACTTAAGGACCTTACTGATTGAAATCTACGCCCTGTTTTGATGGCTACCTGGCTGCCAGGGCATAGATTTCAATCCATCGATGCCGCATGTTCTCGCCCGACGATCTCGCCGCTGTCTCCCCGCAGCAACTCACTCACAGTCTCTATAATGGCAGAGCCCTGTGAATGGGTCAGGAGCCGATTTCATTGGCTCCTGACCCTGTCTATCAACATAAGTGGCTACCATTGGCTAACATTGATAGGCCGGGTCAGGAGCCAATGAAAGCGGCTCCTGACCGGCTCACAGGAACTCTGCCGTCATAGAGACGGCAGAGTGGGTGGCCCAGGTTCCCAACGTGTGTCCATGACAGCGATTGCAGCGGGTATGTGCGGCGATTCGTCGGTATTCGGCGATATTCCGCTGTTTCTGGTACTAGCGGTCTCTGGTCCTTAAGGGGGCAGAGACCGCTGGTACTTAAGTGGTTAAAAGACGTGGAGCCTATCTTATCTCAAATTAGGACAGCAAGGAATAGGCATAAATTAAGCCTACGGATAAGGTCAACGTCTCTAAATTTGTGCAGTAAGCACCTCACCTGGTTTTTCATCCCATCATGCTTTGGAACGTACTGGTCACTGATGGCAATGAATCTGAAAGAGGAAAAATAGGCTTGAATTCTTACGAGTTCCTGTTAAATAATATATGTGATGTATACATTTACAAGGATGCTCAGGGTGGATTAGTAGTAAATGAATCCATAAAATTATTCAAGCTATAATATCTCAAGCAGCCGGAAAGACATATGACATCATGGCCACTTTGATGAAGCAAGGACTCCCAGGAGACTTCAGTAGACTGGAGGGGTTGATTCATTGCCCATGTTTGGCAGCAGGCACGTGCACAGGGGGGTGCTCTGGGTGCTCAAGCACCCCCCCCCCCTTTTGTACGTATCATTAATGTGGCCTCAGGGGCCGTTTAATCTACATGAGCATACAGGACAAGGACAGCATGCTGAGAAGGGCCGGGACGGCAGGCAGAGAAGAAGCAGGAGGGCATGCAGAAGGGAGCAGCTCCAGGCAGGCTTCGGTACACACATGGTGAGAGAGCTCTGGGCAGCAGACTGAGCAGAGCCTTGTTACATGCTACAGTTTTCAGCGAGGCTCTGCTGCTTGGAACTCTTCCAGTGTGAGCTGAAGCCTGCCTGGAGTTGCTTACAATCTCTGCATGCCGTCCTGCCCCTTCTCTCTGGGTCAGCAGATGTTCTGGTTCCTCTTGAAGTACCCAGCATAGAGGAAGCAGCGGTGGTGGCAAGAGGGCTCTTTGATCTCCAGGGACCATGCTGCCGATTGCCGAACAGTCATGGCTGAAGCCCCGCCCCCATGCCACAACATTCTCACCTCCGTGTATCCTAGGCTCCACCTCCCGCAAGCTCCGCCCACTCTAAGGAGTGCACCGGAACCCCAGAAAGGGATTACTGGAGATGCGTTAAGGCAGCCAGGGCAGGTAAAATGGGGGTCTTCCTGAAAGCTCCCAGAGACCGCCAGCAGCACTCTGTGACCTCTTCTTTCCCTAACAGCACCAGCTCTTTCTCAAACAGCACTCAGTAGCCACTACCCCACCAGCACCCTGTGACCTTCCCCACATTTTCCCTAGCAGCACTGAGTGACCTCTGCCCCCCCCATCAGCACCATCCCCCATACCCCCTGACAGCACCATCTGACCTTCCCCCCTCCCCAGCAGCACTCAGTAGACTCTCCCCCACCCCATGCCAGCACCCTGTGACCATCCCCACCTGTTCCCCAGTAGCACCAAGTGGTCTCTATCCCCCCCCCCCCCTCCCACCACCATGGCAGTATCCAGTGACTTTTTCCCCACCCCTCGACAGCACCCAGTGACAACCCCCCCGCAGTGAGCTCTCCCCCCCAGCAGTACTCAGTGACCTCTCCCCCACACTCCTTGACAGCACCCTGTGACCTTTCCCTCCCAGCCACACTCAGTAGACTCATTACCACCCCACGGCAGCACCCTGTGACCTTCCCCCTCTTTTTGCCAGCAGCACCAAATGATCTCTCCCCCAACCACCACCAACCACCAGTAGCATCCAGTGACCACTCTACACCTCCCCCTCCCCCGCAGCACTTTGTGGCCTCTACCCCTCAACCCCGGCAGAACCCTGTGACCTCACCCCTTCCCCAGGAGCATCCAGTAACCTCTCCTCACCCACAACAGCACCCAGTGACCTCTATCCCCCACCCTCCCAGCCGCATCCAGTGATCTCTTTCCCCTACCCTTTTGGCAGAACCCAGTAACCCCTCAAAGGGTGTGTGGGTGGGTGGGCCCCACAGGTTTTCTTGCCTGGAGTGGTCCCTTCCTCCGGACTTCCTACATATAGTGTCTGCCTGGAGTCAGTGTGTGAAAAAACGCATTTACTTGCCGGCGGCCATACGCCGGTGACAGATCTGCAGGCCAGGGATGGAGCCACAGAAACCTGGTCGTAACTTTCTGGTATTGCCGCGGCTCCACAGTGCACCTCCATGGCAACTGTGTCACACCAATGTGATGTGACATACCAGCAGAGAAACGGCTGCCAGAGGAAGAGACTAACCTGGCGTGAAGAGTAGGAGTGATAGACAGATCTGACTAAGTCTGATTGTGCGACCCTGATGACTCCATTGGTGCGCTTCTTTCACTGTGAGTGTGACTGTGGTGTCGAGACAGTCTCTATTAAGCCAGCAGAGGGGTGCACCGGTGCAATGTAGGGGAATGATGTGGGAGTCGGACTGGGAGGAGGCCCTGACTTTAAACACGATTCCAGAGTAGACATCGTATTGCGATTACGACATATTCCGAAAGCAAAGGAAGATAAAAGCCATATGTTCTGCCATCTCTATAGGGCAAAAATTACGCATGGGGACATTGCTCAATGCCAGCTTGCAAAGGAAACACTGGGCAATAATTCGCTACCTATTATTAGTAATATTGGATGAGCATGTGATATACATATATATACATATATACAATTTTACGCAATCGTAGCAGATTACGATCATCACTACTCAATTCATCATGATTGAAATAGGGCCCATTTTTTAAATGTGAGCACCCCCCACTTATGGATCCTCTGCACGGCCCTGTTTGGCAGAATACTCCATGAGGGACTAGGCTGTCCTGATTGGACCAGTCTGATCTAGTCATTCCTGGTGTGTGCTGCCGAGTGCACATATTTGTGTGGAGTCGCGGTGGGGGGGAGAGACTGGTGTGAGAGGAGAGACTAGGCCAGCTAATCTCAAACTTTTTACCCTGAAGGAACCTTTTCAAATAATTTTCGGATCTCAGGAAAGAATCCTTTTATTATTGGCACGGGCCATATCGGTGCAGGGTGAAGCCAAGAAACGGCTGCAACATGCAGCCAAATGGCAGCATTTGTGGTGGTGGTGTTATTATGAGTGGCTGGATAGTGCACTGGTTAACGGCTCTGCCTTTGGCATGGGTGACCAAGGTTCGAACCCTCGCTAGGGTCAGTACCTATTGAGTAAGGAGTTCAAGGCAAGACTTCCTAATACTGCAGGGTGGCCTATTGAGCGTGTCCCAGTGGCTGCCGCTCTTGAGCGCTTTGGGTCCAACAGGAGAAAAGCGCCATACAAATGTTAGGATTATTATTATTATGCGGCAGAGGACTGCGTCATGTCATGTCTGAGCACAGCTGTGGGCGCTCTCAAATGTGACTACATAGGGGCCGGCGCTGCCTGTCCATCGCTGGAACCGAGGTGCCTGGCCGGTACATGATGAGAGCAGCTGCAGGTGTTGAATTCACTGCCTTCAGCTGCTCATATGAAAGAACCCTTATGGTACCTTTATTCATACCTCTCAACTTTTTGAGATAAGAAAGAGGGACACTTTAACACACGCTCCTGTCACACCTCTAACCACATCCTACCACACCCCTTGTCATGCCCACAAAATAATTCAGAGTCAAATCTGTAGTTTTATCATTCAAACCCCAATAGTCTATTTAAAAAAATTAATTTATCTTAATTTTACCATTTGAAAGTAAGAAATATATGAATTTAATTTTAGTAGAAAAATACATATATTAACACAGAACTGTACATTAGTCTTGAAAAATTAACAAATAAGGAAGAAAGCGGGACAGAGGGACAGGGTTCTTAAAGAGGGACTGTCCCTCCAAAAGCGGGACAGTTGCGGGGTTTGCCTTTATTTGCCCCAACATGATTATTGCTTTCGTTCCGTGAGTATGTATTGAGGCCCAGTCACCTCTTTAGTGTTGTTATTATTTAGTATTTTATAGTGCTGACATCTACTGCAGCGCTTTACAGAGTATATATAGTCTATCCCTCAGGGGGCGCACAATCGAATACCTACCATAGTCATAGGTCCATCATAGTCTAGGGTCAATTTTTGGGTTGAGCTAATTAACTTGTGTGTGTGTGCTGACGAACAACAGCAGCTGAAGGGGCATTGTCAACCCTTTGTCAACCCATTGACCCATTTTGTGAAATGTGCTCGTTTGGCAGTTCAACCTAATTGTCCTTCCCACCAGAAGCAGCACCCCCTCCACTTGGGTTCCGCTTACTTCTGATCAACAGGTTCCAGGAGTTCTAGAGCCGGCTGGATCTCACTCTCAGGATTCTCAGTTTCCACGGTTGTGCTAATTATAGCCACGTACTTCCCATCTGATGCCACACAGTGCGAACAAGAAACCATGCACACGTAGATATCTGTGCAGAGAGAGATATGACAGATTGCAGTTAAAAATCACTCCCAGCTATATATAATACCCATCTACATCCCAGAGAGGACAGGCTGACTGTTCTGTGCCAGAGTCACTGGATACAGCTTCACAG
The DNA here is from genome assembly GCF_040937935.1 of Hyperolius riggenbachi. NCBI lineage: Eukaryota > Metazoa > Chordata > Amphibia > Anura > Hyperoliidae > Hyperolius > Hyperolius riggenbachi. Next base: position 47,183,477 of record NC_090654.1, read on the forward strand.
GCTTATGGATGTAGCAATTATTATTTTTAGTCTTCATTTCAACATGTCTATTTAATTTGACAGGCAGTGAGGGTAGGGCACAGCCTCGTACTTTAAAATTAACAATTAGCAGTCTCCATGGTAACAACTCAAACACAGTGATATGATGACTTAGGTGACGAGAACTCCAGGCTTCTAACAAAGCAGGAGAGTGACTTAAAAGAAAACTCTGCTCATGTTAAAGCGTAAAACAAAATTACATAATGAATTGTATGTTTAGTACGGATAGTAAATAGAACATTAGTAGTGAAGAAATAAGTCACATATTTTATTTTCAGTTATGTATTTTTTTTTTATAACATTGCATCATTCTGTCATATTTGCAGTTTATAAACCACACTCTGGCGTATATGCAATTCACTTTTTCCCCTGAGTATTCTCCTACAGGATATTTCATAACTTGTCATAAAATGTCTTTAAAGCCACCAGCAAGCAAGAAAATACTGAAAATAAATTTGATAGTGCTTTTTAAGCAATGAGAGGATGAAAATGTATCTCCTAGGAGATAACGCAGGTGAAAAAGGGAATTGATATGGCCCTCTGTCTTTTAAGCTATACAACAGAGCAGAGCTAATTAACCTTTGAACTTTCCTACGGTAAAACCTTTTCTCAAGCTGTTTCTTGACTGTTTCTTGACTGTTTAAGTTCTCCAGAAAAGTAAACTGTATTGGACCCAAATTGGGGGCAATAGCTCAGAGAAGCTGTACTCTTCCTGTACTGGAAAACAATATGAGACTCTTTTCTTTGCTACTATTGTTCTAATTCTTAGCTTTACTACACATACAATTCATTATGTCATAAGTTTATTTTCAATTCAGGTTTGCTTTAAAAAAAATGTATTGATAAAAATCTGAATGACCTTTCTGAAACATATATAACAGGAAAGTCTTGCCAACCCAGAAGTGATATTTGTCCTGCTACTTAGTTGTTGTTTGTTTTTCTATCTTCAGGTCCTATCTAGCTGGAGGACCATGATACAGCTGTCTTTTATGCTGCCTGTGAAACTATAAAGGTGGCCATACACTGGTCGATTTGCCATCAGATTTGACCAACAGAGATCCCTCTCAGCCTCTCTGATTAAATCTTATCAGAGAGAGATCGTATGGCTGCCTTTACTGCAAACAGATTGTGAATCGATTTCAGCATGAAACCGATCACAATCTGTGAAGCTGCCGCCGCCGCCGCCGCCGCCCCCCCTTGCATACATTACCTGATCTGGCCGGCACGAGTCCCCCGGTCTCTGCTGTCTATTTCTCCGCTCTGGGCTCCAGGGCTGCAGCTTCACTGAACTTCCTGTCCGGGGAAGTTTAAACAGTAGAGGGCGCTCTACTGTTTACACTTCCTGTCCAGACAGGAAGAAGTGAAGCCAGCCGGAACCTAGCAGAGAAGGGATAGCGGGCCACACGGCCAGATAGCCACACGGACGGATTGACAGGAACAATCGATTTTGGACGGAAACCGATCGTTCGGTCAGCGTTTGCGCAACAATTTCACAGCAGATTTGATCACAGTGATTGAATTTGCTGTATATCGGCGGGAAAATGGTTAAGTGTATGGGCCCCTTAAGACTTCCCCCCTGTTAGGGGGGACAGACACCTGTATGAATGTGAGAGTTATCTAATGTAACAAACTCAGGCAACACCTCTTGACATAATACCCTGTGTGGTGCATCCTGGCACTCAATGCCTCAAGCTTCGTACACATGCTAGAGGAAACTCTGCTAAGGCAGGCGATAATGATCTAACGCAGTAGTCCTCAAACTAAGGCCCGTGGGCCGAATGCGGCCCGCCGAGGCTTTTTGACTGGCTCCCCAAACATAAAATGTACAACTTATAGATGCGGCCCACTGCACCTTTGAATATTGGCGGCCCGCATATAGAATAGCAGTGCTGGCACCACCCATCCACATACTGTAGAAGCCAGCAAACAGTCGTTCGCTGGCATCCAATTCTGCATCAGGTGACACTGTTGTCCAACTGGATGGCAGGTTGTCACCTGGGTATGCTTCACTGTCTGGTGCACAAAGACGTTCTTCGGGCGCCGCATGACTGAATGGCTGCTGCTGGGAGTTCTCCTCCAGGCATGATTGGGGGAATCAATAGCTAGATTCCATGTAATGTTTTTCAACATCATCTTATGTATGTTCCAGCCTCTCGGCAATCTAAAGTATGTTGACCCGGCACTTGACCGAAAAAGTTTGGGGACCTCTGATGTAACGTGTGTACAGTGGCCCCCAATGCCCCCTGACGCCTCGCCCATTGCTCAGCCTGGTGGATCGCTTCAACCAAACGACGCATGATGTCACTTCTGTGCCACTGTGGCAGCCTTCTGACCCCTCCACTCACTCAGTTACAAAACAAGTTGCTAGCCTATAGGCTAGCTATGTCTCTTTATAGCTACACCTATTATTAACCCTTTCCAAACCTATGTCAGACTATGTATGATATTGGCTTTTTTCAGCACAGGCCCAACATCGGAGGTACAGCACACAAGCTGTAGCCAGCGCCACCCCCCTCGTTGCCTCTTCGCTCTAGGGTGAGGATGTAGAGACCCCTAGTTCCCTGCCGCTGCAGTACTGAGCACTCGCAGGATCACCCATGTGGCCCCTGCATGCGGACAAACCCAGGATTTTCAAAAGGGGGGGGGGGGGGGGGTTCCTGAAAGGTCTCCCTCAGCCTCGCACAATACAGTATAATAATATGGTAGGACATCATGCTGGGTATACATAATGCAATTTCTGACTGACAGGATCGACAATGGGATCAATTTGGAGCAGTTTGGATACAGATAATAATGAGGACAGCCGACATTGGTAATGAAGGGAAAAGTGAAGCATTCACACAGCAGGGCACAGGGCTGTGCTCATACCTGACTGAGTTAAGTTCAACAGACAAATGCTGCTGCTCCATCCAAAGTCAACTGTAGTAGAGAAAGAAAGGGGGCAGTGCTGTGAGCTGCAGGATACCTACAGATATTCTGGTGTCTCATCTTGTGCCTGTCCCCAGACACTGCACCGGCCCTGGTCTGAGGGGGATTCTGGGCAGCTGTAATCCCCCCCCCCCCCTGTGTTTGCCTATGTGCACAGTAAGTGCTGTGAAGAAATGTGATCCAGAAATTGGATTAGAAAGGGTTACATTTACTCTGTCTACTCATTTGTGAGAAAAAAACATTAAAAAAAAGAGCAGCCACATGCTGCCTCTGACCTGACTTCCTGTTGACCTGTGACTGGGGGATGATGATTTGGCAAGACGTGCACTCATTGGTGTTCCTAATTGGATGGCTGAGGATGCAGATGACTCTGATTACTCGGCCGACCTTCTTCACTTGATCAGGAACATAGCTGGGGTCACAGATGAGCTGCTTACAGTGAGCGATCTGCAATACAAAGGAGACCAGTGTCACTAAATGCAGCGTGGTTCTGATGCAATGTCTCCATGAGAACATCTCCTCAGGGCAAGCCAGGCCCTATAAATAGGATGTCTGTATTTAGTTCCACAGAACTAACATGTCATCTGGTCAACAATCCTGCTATAAATTATACGTGGTGAATAGACAATTCTGCCAGATGTAAGTCAAAGCCACACCCACCCATGTTGGGAAGTTCCTCCCGCTTCTTCAATATTCATTATGGGTTGTTGACAAAAAGAAGGTAGGGGTACCAAGAGATATGATGCGATAGCAATTTATTATGGGTGTGTTATAATGTTATCCAATAGGAAAGGAGCATGGCTGCTGTCCTTTCTTTGAAAGCTATGATTGGTAGATGTAGGGAAGGAGTTCCCTTAGTTCAGACAGGGGGTTCTGCCCCGGTGGATGTTCTTTTCTCTGGATTGAATGGACGGGAGCTGCGAATAGGGTTACAGGACACATGGGAATGCTGGGGACTGGGAATACCCTATAGTCTGAGAGCCATAAAAGCCACATATTTTAAAATGTAATTCCGTTAGAGCCATACAATAGGTTTCAAACTGGGACAGTGCGCATGCGCAGCAGAGGGCTCACGTCCCTGTTGCCATGGTGATGTGTATAAAGTTGATCCACCAGGCAGCGGAAATGTCAGACACGTCTTCAGCTTCTCTTGAGTTTCAGCAACATCAGCAATTTCCCCGAGAGCCAGACAGGAGAAATGCTGACTAACAGCTTGTACAATTAGCTAGCTGACTTGGGGGTTGATTCAGTTTCTGGGACGAGATCCCTGCACTTTGGCCCAATAGGCTGCCTGTTAAAGCGGATCCAAGATTAAAAACTAACTATAACAAGTACGGTAACTTGTCTATATATCTTATCTAAAGTTTAGACAGCAAATCTAGCTGCAAACAGCTTCAATAGAATATGATTATTTCTTCCTGTGAACAATGACAGCAGCCATTTTGTTTGTAAACATTACACACAGGCAAGCTTATCTGCATCTTCAGCACTCAGCCTATGAAAAAAAACCTAATTCCCCTCCTCCTCCCTCCTCACTTCTGCCTCTGAAATCTCTGGCTAGTAATACCTCCCCCTCCTCCTGCCCAGACTGAGCTCCCAAGAGCTCTTGCTACTGTCTGAAAATGCCAATACTCTCTGAAAAGCTGTGAGCGTGGCTTGTTTAGTTTATAGGTAATTAGAGTATTAAAACTAAAACAAAAGAGTATTTGGCTTGAGGAATTCCCTATAAACAATAGGAAAGGAATACAATTATGCAATGAGTAAAAGTTCATCTCGGATCCACAGGCAGCCAATTGGGCCTATCAAAGTGTGGGGATCTCGTTCACTGGAGTCACTGGACCTGTCAGGATCCAGGGTGGGACAACTGGAGCAGTTGTTCGTTTTGGGGTAGCACAAGTAAGTTGGTAGTGCATGCTACAGCAGTAGCATGCATTACTTTGAAAATTGTACTTACAATGCCACATTAAGCTGCACTCCTTGAGCAGTGTAGCTTAGTGAATCAACCCCTACTGATTTGTCTGTGAGCCACATGTAACCATCAAAAGAGCCACATCTGGCTCCCGAACCATAGGTTCCCTACCCCTGCAAGAGCATAACTCCAAACTTTTGAGATAAGAAAGAGGTACACTTTAAGACATGCCCCTGCCACACCTCTTGCCACACCCCAACCACACCCCTCGCCATGCATATCACAAATAATTCAGAAGCAAAAGTAGTTTTATCATGTAAACCACACTGGTCCTTTCTATCATCAGTAGTTTTCCTTCATTTTAACATTTGAAAATAAGAAAAATATAAAATCAAATAGTGGGAATAAAGTTTAGAGTCAATTAAACACATTTCAGTAGAAAAAATACATATATTTAGTTACACAGTTCTGCACATCTGTCCTCAAAGAGGAACAAATGAGGAATAAAGAGGGACAGAGGGGTTGGTTCCCAAACAGGGACTGTCCCAACGAAACGGGACAGTTGGGAGGTATGCCTATAGTATAATCTGTGCATATAGATACTATTTCCCGACCTGTGTCTGACCTCTTTTAGGTGTGTACTTTTATAATGTGTAAAACCTTTAGGCCCCTTTTACAGTATGGGCCTGATGCAGGAAATAGTGGTACATTTTACATGCGCATGGGGGCAACTTGGGTAACCCAATTTTACCACCCGTTTGCGCATCATGCCCTATGATTCTTACCTCTCCTTGGGACTTCACACCAACTACTTTCCCCTTTTCCATCAGAATCTCATCTACGGGTTTGTTGAGCATGTACATTCCTCCATACAGAGCACTCAGCCTAAGGGAGAGAGTAGCCAAATTAAGCTATAAAAAAGGGTCACTCCAAAAAAATAAAATAATATTAATAATAATAATTGTATGACATATCAGTACTACTGTACATAACCCATTTTGTAATAGAAATGACCTTTCCATAGTAAAATTCCAACGTTCCAATGTACATTTTGATATGATCAATTCTGTTTCTTACCAACGATGCGCTCAAATTTTTTGCGCACAGAAGCAATTAGTGTCAGCAATAGATTATGAATGATCCATTAGTGTACTGTTTCAATTACAAATTATAATTCCCTTCAATAAAAAAGAGAACTTGGGGTATATGTACTAAACTGCATTACGCAGAATAATGTGCGTAAAGTTTTACAGTACAGTGTAGAGGTGTAGAGCTTCTTCCCCGCAGCCTGCACTCTCCCGGGAGGCAAGATGGCTGTCGAAGCCCTGCACTGGAGACTATTTGTGTCTCCAGTACAGGGCTTCGGGAGCCATCTTGTCATAACCCTGCACTCTGCCTGTCAGCATGGGAGATGTGCTGCAGGAGGATCGTCGGGGAGCTGCGTGCCAGACCTGCCCAATCCTTATCCCCACCCACCTATATACCTAGACTTAGGGGCGGGCCTACAGCCCTCAGGTAATGGTAGCACCATTAACCCATACAGGAGAGGGCAGTATACACATTCAATTCTATTCAGATAAAACCATACTATCTGCAAAAAGATCATTAAACCCCAGTTTGACCAAGGCATTAGTTTTAGATATCAATAGTGCTTCCTTCTGCAATAATAATTTATCATTCGAACCTCCCCTGGTTAAATTTGAAATTTTAAGTAAACCTGCCACCTGTAGACAGTTTGTAGCATATGGTGCCTTTTCTTTTAATCTGGGGTCACATGGCTATTAAATTCTTGAATCTGTATGCACATAGCGTAGTATGGATACAGAGGCGCCAAAAGGATCCTTTTGGCGCCTCTGTATCCATACAACGCTATATTAAGTCCACCCCTGGTGGAGTGATGTTATCCCCTTTTTTCCTCATCTACGGAGAGCGACTTCTTAAGGCCCGGTTAACATTAGCGTTCTGAGCCAAAAGGATCCGGTGAGCGGATCCGGTCTCTGCTTCACTGGATCCGGATGGCTCTGTCCATGGCCCGGTTCACATAGTGAAAACGGATCTGATCAATGATTGATCGGATCCGTTTTCACTCAGCAAATACACACCTAATCTTCAGTAGCAGCCGGTGGTAGAGACTTCCTCTTCTTCCACGATGACTACACAGCGCGTCATGGACGCGGAAGAAGGCGGAAGCCTCTACCGCCGGCTGCTACAGAGGTTTAGGTATGTATAATCCCTCTCTCACCCACCCTCCCGGCTGCTGCACCCTCCCTCACCCTCCCGTCGCTCAGGTTCGTGTCGGCCCATACCCCTATCCCCCATGGAACGGTCCGTTTCTTCACTAGTGTG